>NC_041382.1:788088696-788103336 GCF_002162155.2 Triticum dicoccoides
CTGAGATGATTTTTAGAGGGTAATTAGGCCTAATACCAAAGGATATGTACATAATTTTGTATGAGCAGGTGGGGCCATGGCCCAGGTTGGCCCTCAAGAAGCCCCGCCACTGCTTGACACAAAGTAGTATAACATTTAATATGATACGGTATCATGGTATGATATCACATTCTCTCTTTCCTCATTTAATTGTGTGCCACATCATAAAAATTCTAATTGGCATGCATGCTACCGTTTATGATACTCTCATTATGGACAACCTTATTCAAGATTGATAGAAATCATAATAATCAAGCTGCTGCAAAGCTGGCTTTCTTTGATTAGAGCATCTCTAGTCAATACCTTAGAATTTAGCATCTTAGATGACCACTTATACCTTAACTCTATATATTTACAAAGTTATTAATAAAAATGGTTTCTAGTTGAACTCCTAAAACTTGACTCCCTTGAAAAATTTCTTCATCAATTCTTCTAAGTTTTTGTTTACATAGTACATTCCACCTACATATTTGCACACATATTAGATCCAAACTTGGTAATAAAAGTTCACACAATTCATGAATATTACAAATTTGAAGTTTACAAATCTTTTTTTAGATTCAAACACACAAAAGGATCCAAATAAAGGAAAGAGCATAAAAGAAGCAGAACAATCAAGTGCTATGGAGTAGTCACTGCCCCTTAACAAGATCAACTTGGAGCTGGATATGAGCTTCTTGGTTCTTGATGCTTCGAAGCGTTGTGAAGAATATATGTATCACATTTGCATCGTGTTATCGCTGAAGAGGATCCCCGTTGGAGATGTATCGAAAGTTCTCTAGTATGCCTCTCTCATCTTCAATGATCATGTTACACAAGACGATGCAACATGTCATTATTTGCCATAGGACATGTGGGTTCTAGCTAATACTCGGCAGTGCCATGAATAATGCCAAAGCGCTTTTGAAGCACATCGAAAGCTCTCTCAACATCGTTCCTTGCCAACTCTTGACGCATTGCAAAGCGGGGACTCTTGTTGCCTTGAGGATATGGGATTGTCGTCACAAATTTGGCCCATGGAGGATAGATGTCATCTACAAGGTAGTAACCCATCGTGTACTGACAGCCATTGACAACATAGTTGCAAGGAGGAGCCTCTCCAACAACAAGCCTTCCGAACAACGGTGATCTTGACAACACATTCAAGTCACTATGAGAGCCAGGCAATTCAAAGTATGAATTCCAAATCCATAGGTCCTCTAATGCAACAACCTCAAGAATGATTGTTTGATCTTTGGTGTGCCCTTTGTACTGAATTTTCCATCCCACGTGACAATTCTTTCATGCCCATTGCATGCAATCAATTGATCCAAGCATCCCACTTTCATGACAATTCTTTCATGTCCATTTCATGACAATTCTTCACTCAAATCCAAGAGTCTCCCGGTGTCTTCAGGCCAATCCACAGTCATTCGCCATAGGCCATAGGGGGGGGGGTTCCTGAGGGGCCTATTTCATTGCGGGGCCCTGAGGCTGGCCCACTTTTGGGCTTCCCAGCATGCAGGCAACCCCCGGTGTAGTGCACAGTCATTGGCAGTTAGTGTGATGGTTAGTATATACCACCTTATCAAAATATAGATGCCAACAACAATTTTTCAAGCCCTAGCTACCACAAATGTACATCGTCGTCGTCATCGTCGCCGATCCTCATTTGCGTCGTCACCACCACTAGAAGCTGCACTAGTCGTAGTGCTTGCCTAACCAAGTCATAAGCCAGATCACCCTATGGGCGTCCCCATGGCAACGAACCCAACACCCCGTGTCGTCTCGTCAAGTAGGTGGCTAAGAGCAACCATCAGAGGCTCTGGACTGAAGCCACCTTGATCCATGCCGGCGGTGTACAACTCAGCGTGGACATCGGCCGACTTGCTCTCCGTAATGCGGTTGCCACCTCCTTGACGAGGTTAATCATGCTGCTAAAGGCGCTCAATTCCTCTTCCATCAAGTGGCCCATCTTCCTCACCACCTTTATCAGGACCATCAAGGACTACTTCGTCCCAACATATCTGCATCCATTCCGACTACTAACATTGTCAAATGACACTTGCAAAAACAATTTTACTCCTTATGCAACTTGTGACCAAAATTATTCACATGACCAAAGAAACAATAGTATTTTTTAATGGCCACATGTACAATCAGGCCAGTATTCAGCTCGGGAGAGAGAGGGCCAGTTTGAGGACCTGGATTTTGTCTAACTCATTGCGCGCACAACCCAAATCTCCATCACACATCACCATGCACGTCACATCAGCCGGTACACATGGTGTCACATCAGCATGTGCTCTCTCTCTCTCCCAAACAAATCATCCCTTTTATTTCACCTTTCCTAACTTAAATCCGTTACATCTTTTCAACTAATATTTTGATTCCAGAAGTTTATATATATTTGAACTCCTGACAAAAGGATCTTTACAACAAGATCAATTTTGGTTATAATTTGACTAGTTTAAAATTTTTCAATAACATATTTCACTCGTTTCAATAAAATGTTTCACTCTTTTCAATAATAGATTTCACTCGTTTCGATAACATAATTCACTCATTTCATTTGTTTCAATAGCATATTTAACACATTCCACTCAGTTCACTTGTTTCAATAATAGATTTTTGTGATTTCAAAAATTGGTTTCATCTCATTTTACTCATTTCACTCGTTTTCAATAACAGATTTCACTCATTTCAAAAAATGATTACCTCATTTCACTAATATCAATAACTGATTTCACTTGTTTCAATAACAAATTTCACTCGTTTCAATAATAAATTTCACTCATTTAAAAATTCAAAGTAGTTGAAATATATTCAACATTAGTCGTATTATAAAGGTCTTTGCGTCATGATTATAAAGAAATAGTTTGTTTTGAAATCGGAGTGTTGGTTTGAAAGATATAAATGGTTTAAGTTAGAAAAGATGAAAATAAAAGGGATGGTTCTATTTGGGAGAGAGAATAGAGAAGAGAGAGTGGACATGCCGATGTGATAGCATGTGTACCGGGTGATGTCACTAGTAGAAAAGGGGGCTTTGGTCCAGGCCGGGTAACCCCATTAGTCCCGGTTCAGTCTAAAACCGGGACCAATGGGGGAACTGGTCCCGGTTCGTGAGCCCAGAGGGCCGGCCGGGCCACGTGGGCCATTGGTCCCGGTTCATCTGGACCTTTTGGTCCCGGTTGGTGGGATGAACCGGGACCAATGGGCCTCGCTCCTGGCCCACCACCATTGGTCCCGGTTGGTGGCTTGAACCGGGACTAAAGATTAGACCTTTAGTCCCGGTTTGAGGCACGAACCGGGACTAATGGGGATGAGACCTTTAGTCCCGGTTCGTGCCACGAACCGGTACTAAAGGTCCCATTTTCAAACTCTACCCCCCTGGATCGCCTTTTCAGTTTTAAAAAAATAAAAGAAAATGATGGAAATGTCAAAAAAATAAAAGAAAAGAAGTTTCCCATGTGATATGTGGTCTAGTTGTTGGGAAAATTTGCAAATGTGAATTTTGACTTTATTTGCAAAATCTCTCTGAAATTTGTAAAAATGGGCATAACTTTTGCATACTAACTCGGATGAAAAAGTTTTTATATGAAAAATAATCTACTCGAAAAGTTACATCCGAATTTAACCGGGGGTACCCCGTTAAACATTTTCAAAATCCTCAAAAACCTAATAGAAAAATAGTTACGGGGCTTTTAAGATCTAGAGTGAAAAAATTCGAAAAAAATTCAAACAGTGGGCAAACTGTGGTCAAACAATGGTCAAACTAATTAATCTAGAATATTAGTGTTACTAAATAATTATTTCAGTTATTTCAATTTTGGTTAAATCTGGTCAAACTGTGGTCAAATTGTGGTCAAACAATGGTCAAACTAATTATTCAAGAAATATTAGTGTTACTAAATAATTATTGTTTTTTAAAACAATAGTTTCAAAATAAAACTATGAAATGTGTCACTTCATGCTCAAGCAAAATTTCTGAAGGTTAATAGGATTGACATCTTAGTATTGTCAGGAAAACAACAAGTGCAGACTTGGAGTGAGGGAGAATAGAACCCGGAAGTTAAGCGTGCTCAGGCTGGGGGAGTGGGAGGATGGGTGACCGTTTGGGAAGTTAGATGATTTGGAATGATGAGGGGTGATTAGAGGATAAATTGAGAAGTGATGATGGGTGGTGATTATAGACTAGAGGTTAAAAAAATTCAGAAATTTAAAAATAAAAAAAATTCAAAAAAAATTTCAATTTTTTTTTCAAAAAAAACCATAAAATTTCCTTACCAACCGGAACTAAAGGTGAAGCTCCACGTTGAACCGGGACTAAAGGGAGAGGCATTAGTACCGACATTTTAGTCCCGGCTCCAGAACCGGGACTAAAGGCCCTTATGAACCGGGACTGAAGGCCCTTTTTCTACTAGTGTGTGGTGTGCATGGCGATATGTGGAGCAGATTTGAGTTGTGCGCACAACCTGTTAGGCATAGCCTTATTCGCCGGTTCGATTTTTTTTTTGCTATGGTATAGTCGTACAGACATGGGCAATTTTGTCCACCTGAGAAAACAGACAAGAACTTAAAATACAAAGTAACAGAAAAGTGGCGGAAGTGTCACAAATCATAAAAGACATAAATTTTAGACTTAGTGAGTGTTAGATAGGAAGTAAAAAGATTTGAGTGTCAAATAAGAAAACACAATTTAAAATTATGTTATATAAGGAATTCATTCCAATTTGATGTAAAAAAAAAGAATTCTTTCCAACTTATTAGGGTATAAGGAAGGCTAGTCAGTTTGTTTTAACCGTTGATCTCCAATCGATCGGACCACGCAGACCACGCCATCTTCTCTCCAATTCCCAACTGCTCCATCCATCCCGTATCCAATGCCGCGAGATCGAGCAGAGGCCGCCGCCGCCGGCCTCCCGCCGGACATGCTAGCCAACATCCGAGACCGCCTAGGCATCCTCGACCGCCTCGCCTTTGCCGCCGCCTTCCGCATGCCGGAGGCGCCGTGCCTCGTCCTGCCCGGCGACACCCCGGAGACGGCCACAGTCTTCTCGCTGGTGCACCGCCGCTCTGCCGTCGTGCGCGCTCCAGGGCCTGACCACCTCGTCCTGGGATCCTCATTCTCCCGCGGGTGGCTCGTCACCGCCGATGCCTTCGCCCGGCTGTGCCTCGTCAACCCGGTCACCGGCGAGCAGCGCGCGCTCCCGGCCATCGAGACCATTCCCTGCGTCGACGCCGAACGTGGGGGCTCCGTCTTCTCGTTCGAGGAGAAGCGGTTCATCAGGGGCCCCCCGCCGTACCCTGACGGATTTGCAGCGATGACCGCCGGCTCGATGCGCCGCTACTTCTACCGCAAGGTCGTCCTCTCCGACAACGCCGCCATCGCCATGCTCATCACCGATCTACGGTACGGCGCCGTGGCCTTCGCCACGGTAGAGGGCCGCGTGTGGAGGCTAGTGCCTTCGTGCCACCACGGCATCGCCAAGGCCGGGAAGAAGTGTGCCAGGTGGCCGAGGCCGCCCTCACGCGACAGCATCGAGGACGCCGTCCACCACGAGGGCAGGTTCTACTCGATCACTTACTCCGGCGAGTTGGAGGCGTGGGAGCAGGACGCCGATGGTACCGGCGTGTTCACCAGTGTGGTGGTAGCGCCAGGGCAGCCCTGGTGCGACCACAAAAAGTACCTGGTGACGGCGCCGGGCGGTCGGCTGATGGTCGTGCTCAAGCAGTCTGATAAGATCACGCATCCGTTGACATTCAAGGTGCAGGTCCTTGACGCGGGTGCCAAGCAATGGAAGGAGGTGGATGACATCGGCGACGCTGCGCTGTTCGTCGGGTGAACGGTTCGCTGTGCGTGTCGACGAGGGAGCACCCTGAGCTTAGGGCCGGCTGCGTATACTACACTGCCGACGATCTTTCGCCGCACTACCCCGAGAACCAGCGTGGCGCCGGGGTGTTCAGCCTCAAGGACTGCATGGAGGAGAAGGTCGAGGGCCTTGGGCCGCACCGGAACAAGCCGCCGCCTGCGTGGTTCACGCTTTGCATCCCATGATAGATATGGTGTATGATTTCATAGCTTGGGTGTGTTAAGTACTAGTAGTAACATGATTCTAAATTAAGGAACGGTTCGGTTTGATGTTCAGTAAAAGGCTTGGGAACACAGGAAACAGTTTGTTTTTCAGCTTCTTCTTTTCGCCCTTCAGATCACGGCACCAAACAAAGGTGGCTCCTTTAGGTTTTCTGAGGGAACAGTCTAATTAGTGTTGTAGGATTCAGACTTAATTTTATGCTATGATGATTGGAACCAATATTAATTAGTACTCCCTCCGTTCCGAATTACTTGTCTTGGATTTGTCTAGATACGGATTTCTGGATTAACTAACAGGTTTAATTCAGAACTAAAGACAGGAGAAGAGTAATTCTAATGATTTAATCCAAACTGCAATCAACCAACCAAGCTTGTGTGGTTGGCTGACTAGAGAAGACTGTTTAGAACTAAACTGCAACCAACCCCCTGCCATATTGAGAATTCCACGGCCATATTGAGAATATGGATCTCAGTATGCAGGTTCTGGACGTCGAATTCCACGGCCATATTGAGAATTTATCTGCAGCAGGTCCGGACTGCAAAGCTGTAGTCAGCATGTTGAAGTGACTTTCACGTTCTTCTCCCTCTCCCAAGGCAACGCTGCCGCCGTGTGTGCCCGGGGGCCCAACCACGTCGTCCTGGGCTCCACCTCCTCTGGCAGCTGGTTAGTTACTGCCGCCGATGCCCGACGAGGCCCGGCTGCACATCGTCAACCGGGTGACCAGTGAGCAGCGCACGCTCCCTGGCATCGACACCATCCCCTGCCTAGGTTCTGCGGATGATATTGCTGCTGATGCTTGGGTGACATTTTTTTGAAGACAGTGGGGTTTCAGAAGTATGAAAACAATTTAGTTTGCAGCACTGTTTTAAATAGCCCGCTATAGCTCCGCTATAGCATGCTATAGCGTTTAGAAAAAGTCTTACGCTAAAAGACTTTGGTCCAAACAAATGAACAAACATTCTAAATAGCGCACTATAGCTCCGCTATAGCACGCTATAGCATTTGGAAGAGGTCCGCCGCTAAGATGCTTAGCGCGCTATTTAGAACTATGGTTTGCAGGGTTCAGACTTGGTATTAATTGGGTGTTTGTTTTGTCTTGTGATTGTTTCAAACTGCAACCAAGGCAAATCGGTACATTACAGTACCAGGCAAATCGGTAGCATTCGGTTTGCATTGTTAAGAAAGCATTTGATGCCTTTGATTATTGAACAGAATCAAGCTGTCGATTTTGCCCATTTCGGTTGCTGCTGGAGCAGCATCATCTGCCTTTCCTCACCAGCAGAGCACTCACAGTGCATCTGTAAGACATACCGTACCTGTTGTGCATCTTTACTCTGGATTTATTGATTGATTATTTCAAAAGGAATTGCAGTGTGCAGCAGAGCAAGCTAAGGTAGGGTACCTTATTTAACTCACTAATACTACAGTTTATGCATGCGCTGCCAGAGCTTGGAATGGGTTGAGAACCTGAAGCCTGCTTACTGCAAATTTTTCCAAGACAGTTTTTGTGGGTTCACAAGTGAGAAAAACAATTTGGCTTGCAGCAGGGTTCAGACTGCTCTTTTGTGTTTGTTTGTTTTACCTTGCGATTGTCACAAGAGTTGATTGATTCCCTTGTCTAGAGTTTCTATTAGACAAATTGATTCCCTTGTAAGCAACAATTTGACCCCCTCGATCATTCAAAGGAATCAAGCTTCGTGTTTTTCCCATTTCTGTTGCTATTGTATTGGAGTAGAGTAGCATCCTCTGCCTCTTTTACCAGCAGAGGACTGTTTGGTTTGCAACTATTTAAATGTTCTGCATCTCAAGCCGCAACATGGGAACGGTATATCACTTGCATGGTCGCCACGGCGAAGAATTGCTATGGCGGCTGGAGGCTATGGAAAGCTGCACATGTTCTTCAGGATAGAACAAAACGATTATTTCACGACGATGATGAGTAGCCATTTTTGTACTGGCAGCTGGAGGCTATGGAAAGCTGATCATGTTCTTAAGGAATTGTGAGTTTCTGTCGAGAGGGAGAAGTTGGGAGCTCAATGGGAGCATGGGAAATAACTGGTTTGCATTGCAAGGTTAACACTTAATTTTTCTTTTATCTAGATCTTATCGTGCTATATATTATTCTCGTTATTGTTTTCATCGCACGTACGCAATATATTCGTGACATTGAAGATATCGTTATTCGGCTCGCTCCGCACCGCATTCGAGTCACTTTCACGACCTTGTCTGACTTGGAATACATATAACCATATATGTATAAGATACGCAACATGGAGCAGCTCTCCTCGGTGTTGCCGCAGGCGGACGAAGAAAGCTGTGTGAGGCCGGCCGTGACAAATTAAAGCATGGTTGCTACTTCCGCTCACAAGCTGTATGTATGTGAGGGTTGACACCTTCCAAGAGATTGTCATTGGATTCCTCTCCCACACATTTCACAGCGAGCCTCTCGTCGACGGCAATCAACGCCAATCCAGGTGAGCTTCAACCTTGTTTTCTTCTAAGTACCGCTTCATTTCTTCTTCTGATATCTTTTCTTCTGTGTGTTGTTAAAAATAGAATCAAGCAATCCATTTTGGTTTCGAGCAACCCATTTTTCAAAGAAGAAAAATCGAGGGAAATTTCAGCAACCTGATGAAGAGAGCACTAGCAAGCAGAAGATAATTTGCTATTATTTCAATATTTGAGGTATTTTCATGTACTGCTTCTAGAGTCTTCTGGCATATTCACAAAATGAGTGATATCTCTCTCTTTCTGTTGTGCACTGTCCTGCCCAGGCTCTATTATTTCAATGTTTCGAATAGCGGGCTATGCTAAATAGCGGCGGCCTTCAAATCAGCTATAGCAGGCTATTTGTACATGAGACCATTTAGCGGCGCTGAAAAGGCTATAGCGGACTATAGCAGGGCTATAGCTGGCTAAAACTATGGAATAATCTCATTTTAACTTATACGTATATGTTTGTGTATATTTCACTTAGGTGATTTCTAGTGGAAGTACAATATCTTTCTTAACGTTACCAATTGCAAAGACGCACTGGAACTATAAAAGTTTGTTTTCACTTCATGACATTTCTCTAACGTATCCACGGAAACTAACTTCATGGGAATTTTCAGTGGAAACATATGTGGAGAAAATAACTAAAACGGTAGTCGGCTTGTTGCATACAAATAGTCTGCTTGTTATATACCCTGACAACAAAAACTACTACCAAGATGTTAATTGTGTCCACTGATTGCTTGCAGGACCTGCCAAACACAATGAGCCTATCTGCCATTGGGATCGTTGGTGCCATCAATGAATGTGTCACTTTGTTTCAGTGGGCCAAATCTGCCATCTCATCTCTGCACTCCCGATGGAGTGGCTCACAGAAACAACGTCTTCAGGATCATGTCTTGCAACTAGAGAGTGGCCTACAACGAATGAGGGATACTCTTCCTGCAATGTACGACCTCATTAACAAAGCAGAGTGGAGAAGCCATGAACAATGTGTGGCCAAGCTCCTTCCGTGTCTTAAGGATGCTGTGTATGAGGCCGAAGACCTTCTTGATGAGTTCACATGGTATGAGAAGAAGGTGCAAGTGGAGGGAAATGCAAGCCAATCTCCTTTCACTGACTTCTTTCATACCGTCATCGAAGGCAGCTTCGACAAAGTTAATGATGTCCAATCGAGGTTGGACCATCTTTCAAGTATGCTGCATAATTTGGGGCTTCATGGAATTGCACAACGCTTTGACAAATTAGTCAGGCCAGAGACCACGTCTTTACCAAATGAAACAAAAATATTTGGTCGTGCCAAGGAGCTGAAGCAGGTATTCGGATTACTTGGTGTACCTACAGGCCCAAAACGTAAGAGAGCAACTAGTTCAATCGATGCATCAACATGCACATCCACAAAATCAAGAATATCGAGCCTTCCTGTTTTGGTGATAGCTGGAATTGGTGGTGTTGGAAAGACCACTTTGGCACAACATGTCTGCAGCCATCCACGAGTGAGGTCCCACTTTGATTTGATAATTTGGATTTGTGTCTCGGATGACTTTGATGTGAAGAGACTAACTAAAGAGGCCATACAATCATGCACTAAAAAGGAGGGGGCAAATGATAATTTGAATTCTCTTCAACGTGCTCTCTCTAACCATGTGAACAATAAAAGGCTATTGATAGTCCTTGATGACATGTGGGATGACTCCTTGAAGGAAAATGGACAGTGTTGGACGAAGTTTTGTGCACCTTTTAGAAGTGTCCAGGAGGGAAGTATGATGTTGGTCACCACGAGATGTCCAAATGTTACCGAGGGGGTGCGCACAATGGAGCATGTTATAGTTGAAGGTCTAAAGGATGGCGTATTTTGGAATTTCTTCAAGTTATGCGCTTTTGGATCTGAGAGTTCCGACAATGATCCCGAGCTAGAGTGTATTGGCCAAAGAATACTTCCAAAATTGAAGGGTTCTCCTTTGGCAGCCAAAACTCTAGGACGCATGTTGAGCATGGACCTTCAAGCATCTCATTGGAATTCTATAGTTGAGAGTGAACTATGGGAGCTGAAACAAAAGGAAACCGATATTTTGCCTGCCCTTCGGTTGAGCTACATGTATTTACCATTCTATTTGAAACAATGCTTTGCATTCTGTGCTGTTTATCCCAAAGATTACAAATTTGAGAAGGCATGCTTAGCTGAAATTTGGGTAGCAGAAGGCTTTGCGGAGCCTCAAGGTGGTGTTCCCATTCAAGATATTTGCTATCAGTATTTTGATGACCTTGTGGCGCGGTCCTTCTTCCAAAAGGTTAATGGTCGATATGTTATCCATGACTTGCTGCATGACATGGCACAAAAAGTTGCAGAGCACGACTGCTTCATCTTACGCAATAAGAGTGACTTTGATAAAGTTCCCCAGAATGTTCGCCATCTATACATACTCCCTAGCAGTGAATTTGATGATTCCAACTTGTTGAGACTATGCAAGTACACGAAGCTGCGCACCCTAATTTGCAAGATTAATTTGGGGAAAAGAACATGCTTTGTAATGGACCACTGGTGTACTAAACTTACACGTATGCGTGTGATGTCTTGTGCCTTCACAAATGAATTACCAGATAGTATTGGTAATTGGAAGCATCTTCGGTACCTTGAAATCTCCAGAACTTGTACTTTGAAGAGGATTCCTTCAACTTTCTGTTGGCTATATAATATGCAGATTTTATATGCCAAGAAATGCAACCTACAAAGCTTACCCGCTGACTTTGATAAGTTGACCAGTTTACAGAAATTTGAGTTAAACGGACTAAGTATTAATTCAGCCTATCAAGAGGGACGAGGAATTAGGTCAATAAAGAATCTGAATCAAATTCGTGAATACTTGTTGATAGATAATGTTGGCATCCTAAGTAAGGATCATGCAGCAGAAGCTGAACTGAAGAATAAGAAATGTCTTGATAGGTTGGTATTGATTATGCGAGTTGCTTTACGCCCTGCTGAGTTTTGTATGCACAACAGTGATATAGAAGTGCTTGAAGGTCTGCAGCCTCCTATCAGCCTCAAGCGTCTCTTTGTCCAGAATTATGTCGGTGTCTCGCTCCCAAGCTGGTTTCAACCACAAAACTTGCCAAGCTTAACATCACTTCATTTTGTAGGTTTTGTTGGGATGAAGAGCATATCATTTCCGATGATCTCACAGAACATAAACCTAAATGAAATACATGCAATTGGTACTTTCTTGTCCCTGACAGACCTAAGCATTGCTAGTTGCGAAAATTTATCAAGCCTAGAAGATTTTCTGCATCCAGATTATGTACCAGCTATCAAGGAAATAAGAACTTACGGTTGCAAGATGTTAGAATCAATACCAACTGAAGTGTTTGGGAATTTTCATTTCCTTGAAGAACTGTTTATAGCCAATTGTCCAAACATCCGCCTCCAAAGTTTGGTTTCGCGGTCCCTCAAAAAGCTATTTTTGCATGATTCCAGTCTGTTTTGCAATATCGATTGCTGCTCCCTCACCTCTTTTGATTTTCGATCTGAGTCTGTCATATCCATCCAAGTACAAACGTGGAGTCTTCCAGCTCTACGGAGGTTGAAAATTCGCTGCAATTCCATATCTACGGGCACTGGTCGTATTAGACCATTCTCGTCCCTTGCAGCCCTAGACGTTGAGTTATATGGTAAATTGTCAACCCTTGATGACCTCCTAACACAAGAATACCTACCTGCTATTGAGGAAATTGACGTCAAAGGTTGTCCTGGGTTACTGTCCCTGCCAGCTGAAAGGTTTGTGGGTTTTCCTCATCTGAAACATCTGGTGGTTATTAATTGCCCAAGTCTTAACTGGCAAAGGGGGCTGGTATTGCCATCATATCTCCAAAGGCTAAGCTTAAGGAGCTACGGGGATATCTCTCCATATGTTCCCAGCTGCCTACAGAACCTCACATCCCTCATCTCTCTGAGCATCGGTGGGTGCCAGGGTATAACATCCATTCCAGGTGACATTTGGAGCGGTAATCTTGCATCACTTGAGGAACTTAGGATTTGGGAATGTCCAAACCTAGTTTCATTTGGTGGAGCAGAGGCAGTTGCATACATAAAGAAGGTTCAGATATACAAATGTCCAAAGTTAAAGGAAGCAGATCAGATCGTTAGATGACCGCCCAAGGTATTTGTGCTTACACACTTATTTCTTATTTCTCGTCAAACTTTTTCTTATATTTTGTTTGAAAGGAAAGTCCATATGGAATCATGATCTGTTAATATTTCCGGAAAGAAAAGTCCGTATGCAATCCTGATCTGTTAATATTTACTGAAAGAAATGTTTGATGTTCACAAATTGCACACATGTGACATTTTGAAAGAAAACTTGCTAACCTGGTGTGTCAAGTCACTAATCTGTTATTTCCAATGTTTAGTTCATACAGAATATTGATCTGTTACTATTTCCCTGGAGGAAAACTGTGTTACTATTTCCTGAAAGAAATGGTTGATGTTCACAGATTACTTACATGTATTGTAAAACTTGTTTCTTCTTGTTAGTTCCAATGTTTAGTTCATATATATAATATTTGATTTTTGACAAAGGGTGAATTTTATTGACTCAGAATGAAGCATCAAGTGGATACAAACACAATGAGCACACATCCGGCCTCTGCACAATTAGGATGCACACAGCCAACACTAACACACGCACACAAAACACGACGACAAAGAGCAAAGTCATAAAAGACCAAAGCTATGCCGAAGCAAGAAAAAAAAACCAAAGTGATCAAAACAACATCGACAAACTACAGCAACGATCATATCCGCACCAACTTTCTGTCGACACCACAAGGACAACGGTGTTCTTCAACAGCAACGCCTTCAAGAAGGAAATAACGCTCAAGCATTGTCGTCACCGGATCCCACCACCGTATCCAACCACTAAACTGCGGCACCTCTTCAACTGATCGCTCGTTGCTGTCGCCGCGCAGTTGCAAGCGTTGACTAACCATGCACCAGCCCATCCCTGAGCAATTGCCATTCTGACGCAGCCTTTAGGGACAGCCTGTTGTTTGATTGTTATTTTCTATATACTAGGGGCAACATGGTCATTTAATAACCTCTAGGAAGGGACTAGGGACTTTTTAGTCTTTGGAAACAAACAGGGAAGGACTTTTTAGGGACTAGGAACTTTTTAGTTGGGACTAGAAAAAGTCATAGGACTTATGAACCAAACAGGGCCAAACCGGCACTATAGGGCAATTAATTCATTTGGATATAAATAAAGACTATGCATAGTATTGTGTGTTCCATAGAAATAATTTCATTCATTCATTTCCTTTGGTTCTATGCATCACCATATTTAACAAATATTGTACTACCTATATTTAGGATTATTTATCCATATGGATACTAGAAATATTAATGTGGTTTTTTCTTGGAAATACAAAAGAATTTAATTCATTTCCTTTAGTTTGTAGATAGTAGTAACGTGTACGTGCAATGCACGTTGATATTAGGTAATATATTAATTACACGTAAATATTAGGTAAGATATTATTTGCATATTAATTATGTGATTAGTATTGGCATTAATATTTGGTATGATATTAACTGCACACTAAACGTGTTGGGCACTCACCATTGGAGCAATCTGAGTCGTTGGATTGACTTGATTTGACGGTCGGGAATTGTTGGATCTGCCCCTTTGGGTCTTTTTATATGAACGCTGATAACGCTCACACGTGTGGTGTGAGCAACACCAGCCCACATGCCCTACAACACAGAGACTGCGCCACATCACCTCATGCATGCATGTGGGAATTTTTTTGGATTTTCAGTTTTTAAAATGTTTTATCTCTTAAATAAAAAAATCCGATTGAAGATCCGTTTTCAACATTAAATCCATCGCGATGAGATCTTCGAAACTAGATCTGATATTAATATGTTTCGACGACATTTTTTTGAGGGTAAAAAGTTGTCATGTCTATTGCACATGAATTGTCATGGTGTTTACACTGAACTTGCCATGATATGTTTCAATTATTTTTTCTTCTACCTTTA
>NC_041382.1:788103866-788109665 GCF_002162155.2 Triticum dicoccoides
AGTGCCGGTTTGTGTCTTCAACTGGGACTATAGGTTAAGACTCTTTAGTGCCGGTTGGTGACACAAACCGGTACTATAGGTTAGACCTTTAGTACCGGTTTGTGTCACAAACCGTCACTAAAGGGGCTCGTGGGACCTGGCCTGACACCAGCCTGCCACCACCCCTTTAGTATCGGTTCGTGGCACTAATTCATAGCCATTCGAACCAGCACTAATGGTCACATTAGTGCCGGCTCAAATACAAACCGGGGCTAAAGGGGTGAACATTTGAACATTTGACCCTTTTTCTACTAGTGTATAAATATAGATATAGATATAGATACATCGCCGCTTTGAATGAGTGGTACTACATTAATAGGATAATTGATTAGCATGTTGAGGGCATCTATAGGCCTAAAAAGTGTCTCGTATATGATGTCTTTGTTGGAGGAATATCTTTAGGCACTAAATATAGATGTATGTGCAATATAAAAGGAGAATAAACCAACAAGGTGGCAGACAGAAATTCTTTTGCACATTCAGCATTGTTGAGGAAATCGTTAACTGGTAGCTGCTCGGTTGGCTGGCGAGTAGGGGATTAATAGGCTAATCGGCAAGTTAATCGGCCATTTAATCAATTAATCGGACGATTTATCACTTTATCAGCTACTCGGTGACCCTACGAGTAGGGATTAATCGGCAAGTTAACTGGTTAATCGGACGAATTCTTTAACAGGGACATTCAGAAGATGGAGATGAGAAGTGCCACCCTATGCTTCCTCATCATACTTGTGTTACTTGGAAGTTCTACTCACGCAGGTTATGTGTCTTTCTCTCTTCACGTTCTAGATATGGAAACTAAATTGATATTCTATAAGAACACTGATGGTTATTAAGAATATGTGACAATAATTCTACATGGTAATTTTTTGTTGCAGAGAACTGTAACAATCACGAAATTACAATTGATGCATGTGTGAAGCCAATTTGTAAGTTGGTATGTCTCACTTCCTACGGGAAGCATTTGAGGGAGTATGGTTGCACGGGCAACCCACCAGTTATTTGTGTTTGCTATGTATGCCATGATTAGACTTTGTAAGATGAATGTCCTGAGGGTCATCAGATATGCTACATAATAAAATAAGGACTCTGGAAATGCCATCTTTGACATCGCCCTCTCCATGTCCAACTTGTTTAGTGTGCATCCACATCTACCAACAATAGAGAAGCTCATGATATTATATATGTTAATTCGTGTGAGAAATAATGTGTAAAGCTTTAGGATATCTTACTAGTTTCTCTTCTCAGAATACTAATGTACCTATCAATCCCTTCAAACAATATACGGTAAGAGAATGATCAATTAATCCCTTGCCAAGAAGTGCTCCGTAGATCAATTTCTTGTATGTAAAAATAGGGATTGCCCATGTGAATGAAAGTAGTGTTGAGATGTACTTCTTCCGCAAGCTTCACAATCATCCAGAAATGCAAGTGGTATATGTGTGGATGCACCAGATGTAGAACTCCCCAGATCCATATCCATATGTTCATTTGGGAGAAGTTGTGCGGTGGTCAGGATCAACAACATCTGCTCTTGTGTCACGGTTTGGGGCAGGATTATAGCCATGCATTATTAGTGTATTATTACTTACTACTCCCTCCGTCCCATAATATAAGACGTTTTTTTGACACTACTAGTAGCCTGGGTGATGCATGGATGAATCTACCAGCCAGTCATTTTATCAATTGCCAAAGCTTATATGATGTGGCATTTTATCTGTCTATCAATAATCGATCAATTGCAGAGCAAACCTGGAGCAAAGTAACATGATCATGTCACATTTGGTTTCTCAATTAGCAAACCTATAACATGTGGCATTTTATCTATCTATCTATCTATCTATCTATCTATCTATCTATCTATCTATGTATCTATCTATCTATCTAGGAGTATCTATCAATTTCAGGGGCATTTCATCAACAAGCCTGCGAGCGATGGAGTCGCGTAAGAAGCCCTCCGCCTGCGCCACGGTCGCCAGCCTCCCTGACGATATACTAGCAAAGATCCACGCCCACCTGAGCCTTCGCCGCCATCTTCCGTGCCTCGCACGACACGTCCAAGCCGGAGGTGCCGTGTCTCGTCCCTGCCCGGCGACACCCTAGAGACCGCCACCCTCCTCTCCCTTGCCGAACGCCGCGCCGCAGCCGTGCACTCCCCGGGGCTTGGCCATGCCATCATGGGCTCCTCCTGCTGGGGGTTGTTAAACTGTGGTTTGGTGGAAACTGGCTCAACGCATCTGGTGCGTGGCCTATCACTATATATAGGGTACCAAGGGGTACAATACAGGTACAAATACAGTTGTGGTACAATATACAGTCTAACACCCTCCCTCAATCTTAACTGTGGCCTGAGGTACTCAGTAAGTTAAGATTGCGTCTACAACCTATGAACAAAGGAAGAGACAACGGTTTGGTGAAGATATCAGCAAGTTGATCCTTGGAGGAGATGAATTTGATCTGCGGGAACTTCTGTGCAACACGTTCTCTCACAAAATGATAATCAACTTCGATGTGTTTCGTTCGTGCATGAAATACCGGATTCGATGAGAGATATGTGGCACTGATGTTGTCACACCAAAGGACAGGAGGCTGACTGTGAGAGATCTTCAATTCTCGAAGAAGGGACTGGACCCAAATAAGCTCAGCAGTGGCATCAGCAACCGCCTTGTACTCAGCTTCAATGCTACTCCGAGAAACTGTAGCCTATTTCCGAGCACTCCAGGCGATCAGATTAGGACCAAAGAATACGGCATATCCCCCCGTGGATCGCCTGTCATCTGGGTTACCAGCCCAGTCCGCATCACTGAAGGCCGAGAGCACACTAGAAGGTGCCGGCCTGAGATGAAGTCCATAAGAGGCAGTGGAGCGAACGTAACGCAGAATACGTTTGACGGTAGTCAAGTGAGGCTCTCGAGGAGCATGAAGGTACTGGCAGACACGGTTAACTGCATATGAAATATCAGGCCGTGTGATGGTGAGGTACTCAAGAGCCCCAACAAGGCTTCGGTACTCTGTAGCATCATCAGCAAAGAGGGGATTCCCATCAGGAGCAGAAATAGGCACAGTGGAGGACATTGGAGTAGTAGCAGCTTTGCACTCCAACATGCCAGCACGCCGCAGGAGATCCTGAGAGTACTTCTGCTGAGAAAGAGCAAGACCATCATGTGGATACGTGACCTCCAGACCAAGAAAGTAATGAAGTTTGCCCAGATCCTTGACAGCAAAATCAGAACTGAGAGCCAGAACCAAACGATCAGTCGCCGCAACAGAGGAGCTGACAAGGATGATATCATCAACATAGACCAGAATGTACATGATGACTTCCGGTCGTTGAAGAATAAACAGTGAAGTATCCGCAGTGAAGGCCACAACCCATGAGCACGAAGCGCAGATCCCAGCCGAGCATGCCAGTCTAACAGGGGTGGCTCGTCATCGCTGACGACCGGGCCCGACTGTGCCTTGTCAACCCGGTCACCGGTGAGTGGCGCGCACTCCCGGCCATCGACAACATCCCCTGCCTCGACGCCCACTGTGGGCGCCGCTACTTCACCTTCTATATGATGTGGTTCCTTAGGGGGCCGCTCCCTCTACCGCAAGGTTGTCCTCTCCGACTCCGCCGCCGTCACCATGCTAATCACAGGGCCGGATTACGGTGTTGTGGCCGTCGCCCGCGGGGAGCCACCCGCAGCAGGAGGAGCCCGCAGCAGGATGTGCCGCACTGCCGCTACATGCATGCTGAAGACCATCCGAAGACCAGGTTGACTCAACAATCAACATCCGCCACAGCGGAGGCCGGGACGTGGAGGCTGCGGCACTGGTGCAACGCCATCGAGGACGCCGTCCACCATGAGGGCAGGTTCTACTCGATCACATGCTCCGGCCAAGTGGAGGCATGGGAGGAGCACGACGCCGATGCCCCTGGTCTGTTCGCGAGCGCGGTGATCGCACCGAGGCTGCTGCTACCGGCCGACTCGGACCACCGCAAGTACGTCATGGCAGCCCTGGGTGGACAGCTCATGGTCGTGCTCAAGGAGACCACAGGTGGGCGGACATCGCCGTCCTTCAAGGTGCAGGTCCTTGACTCCGGCGGCGAGGAGTGGAAGGTGACAGACGACATCGTCGAAGCGGCGCTGTTCGTCTTGGGGAACAGTTCCCTCTGCGTGTCCACGAGGAAGCACCCGGAGCTCAGGGCCAGCTGCGTCTACTACACCGAGGATGATCAGGATGCTCGCGACCGCTACTACAATTGCATCGAGATGTTCAGCCTCAAGGATGGCAGCCGGGAGAAGGTCGAGGGCCTTTGGCGGTCCTGTAGCTGGCTACCGCCGACGTGGTTCACGCCTTTCATTCCATGACAGATATGGTGACTTGTTTCATAGCTTGGGTGGCCGTATGCATCTCCCAGAGTATGCATCTCCCAGATGCAGAGGCTAGGGTCATCCTTCTTTTTTAAAAAAAGTACTTTATTATGTGCGTTACTACAGTAGATATGCCGTAACAAGCTTCTGAATAAAGGTAACGGTTCCGTTTGATTTTTAGTAAAAAGGCTTCAGAACTCAGGAAACATCAGCTTTTTTAGAAAAGAAGGATGACCCCCGGCCTCTGCATCTGGGAGATGCATACGGCCACTTTATTGATTATTCTCGAGGATCTTACAAACTATTACAAACAATATATCTGAATCCACCTTCTTGGCAACATATGCCGCTACTCCTATCCATATGATGAAGGAATGCTAGCTGGGCCACTACCCAAACCACTCACCTAAACCTAACAACAAAAGCCAGAAGCCCCAGCCGAGCCACATACCGGGTCTGGGGCACAATCTAGTCAGACACACTCGTGTGTCGTCGCAGACATCTTCCACAGGTCCGTCTTCAGATTATATTGAGGCTTCTACCTTGTCTGGCCACTCTGCCATCGACGTCAGCATGACGCCAGACAGCTACCACTTCATGCGCGAGTCCATCTCCGCGCATCGGACGCCGAGCCTCCACAGCGCCATGCTGCCGATCTCCACCGCCATCAATGTGTGAGATGAAGTACCGCTCCACCACGACAGGTACAAGGTAAGGAAGGGCGAGGTCCTCATCGGAGACATGGCCGGACGGGCCGCCACCAAGAACCAGACAAGCTCGCCATACACGCCCAGCATCCCCATGCCCAAGTCGGCGCCTTCAAGAAGGTGACGACGCTGTGGCGCCGCCGCCGCTTAGCCACCGGGGCTAGGGTTTTCACCCGGGCGTAGGGGAAGGGGGGAGGCAGGGGAAGTTGAGCCTCGGCGCCACCACCAAGGAGGGAATGGCGTCCGGTATGCCATCGACGCCGTGACCGCCACCGGCGGACAAGGGTTTCCCCCGGCCAAGCACCCTGCCGCCACCTCCGAACCAGCCACAGCATCAGCAGGCGCGTGCACGCCGGAGATCCAAGCCGACCGGAGGTCATGCATCACGAGCGGACCAGAACGCCTCAGATCTGACTAGGGGAGCCCGGGGCCACCCCGCGTCACGACCAACACCCACCGGGACCTCGCTGCCGGCGCAGCCGAGGGGATCCGGCCAACCTCACCAACAAGCACTCCCCGCCGCCGGAGGAGCGCCGTCCGCACCAGCGAGGCCGCCGCCTCAGATCCGGGCCCTCACCACCGAAAGGGAGCGGCCAGAGGCCTCGCCGCCGCCCTCATAGGCAGCCGCGCGGGGGCCCCGGCGACCGCCTCCGGCAGCGGCGAGGAGGAGGGGAAGGGGGAGGTGGCGGCGCGAG
>NC_041382.1:788109908-788125587 GCF_002162155.2 Triticum dicoccoides
GAAGACCAAGACGAGGAAACAGCAGTTTGATTTTCGCCTTTCATATTGCGGCACAACAAACAAATGTGGCCCTTTTAGGTTGCTTTTAAGTTTTATGAGGGAACAGTTTAATCAGTGTGCAGGGCTCAGACTTAAGTATTGCGCTGTGGGGTTGGATTAACTAACAGGTTGAGGTTCAGAGCCAAACAGTACATGTCAGGAGTCATAATTATTTTATTCCATACTGCAACCAAGCTAACAGCAAGCTGCACTTGTTTTTTCCAGGAGCATAGATTGTTTCAAAAGGGATTTATTGCAGTGTGCAGCAGAACTTAGGTAAGGTAGTGTACTTTATTTAGTTCACTGAGCTTAACTAAGATACTCCCTCCGACCCAAAATAAGTGTCTCAACTTCGTACTAACTTTAGTACAAAGTTGTACTAAGCTTGAGACACTTATCTTGCTGATGTTAGTTGGCTGACTAGAGAAGACTGTTTAATTGGCAGGGTTCAGACTAGCATTTTGTGTTTGTGTTTTCCAGGACTTTTGATTGTTTCAAACTGCAATCAAGTTGTAGCATGCATCATAAACCAGCTCTGGAACATGTCTACCACCCCTTGATGATCATGCAGATTTGAGGTGTGGGGGTGTTGAGAGGGTGCATTACTAGCTAAATCGGTGGCGTTCGGTTTTTCCTTGTTAAGCAATCTTTTGATGCCTTTGGCTATTGAAAGGAATCAAACTGTCGGTTTTGCCCATTTCTGTGGTTATTGGAGTAGCATCCTCTGCTTCCTCTTACCAGCAGAGCATGACCCTTACTGCACTTCTCCCAAAGACTTAATTTATGCTATGATGATTGTTGATTCCCACCAATGTTAGTAAGTAATTATTGCCTTGTGAGGTTTCTGGATTAACAAGTTTAATTCAGAACTAAACAGAGGAGAACAGTAATTATTATTATACTTATTTATTCCAAAGTGCAACCAAGCTAACAACAAGCTGCACTTGTTTTGTTTTCCAGGATGGATAGATTGTTTTTCAAAAGTGATTTATCGCCGTATGCAGCAGAGCTTTGCTAAGGTAGTGTCTTGCTGATGTTGGTGCTACTGGTTGGCTGGCGACTAGAGAAGACTGCTTAGTTGTCCGGGTTCAGACTAGTATTTTGTGTTTGCTTTGCCTTCTGATTTGTTTCAAACTGCAACCAAGTTGTATAGCATGCATCATACACCAACTCTGGAATATGTTTACCAACCATGCTTGCATCTGCCTGTCTCTTGATGATCATGCAGATTTGAGGTGTGGGGTGCTGAGAGGATGCATTTCATTTCGAGCCAAATCGGTGGCGTTCGGCTTTGCCTTGTTAAGAAAGCATTTGATGCCTTTGGCTATTGAAAGGAATCAAACTGTCGTTTTCGCCCATTTATGTGATTATTGGAGTAGCATCGTCTGCTTTTTCTTACCAGCAGAGCATTGCCTCTTGCTGCACTTTTCTCAAGATATATACAACTATGGTTTCAGTGACAACTAAAGAGAACATTTGGAATCAAAATATAATTTATGAAATGCAACAAGGAGCAGGTAGCATCATAAACTAGGATTTGTTTTTACTATCTACAAGCTAGTTTGCTGAAGCAGTGCCAGATTTCTACTGCCACAGAGTTAAACTTTCAGATGCAGGGTTGTACATTTGACAGTAAATTAGGATTAGTTTGGACAATGAGCAGAGCTTAGATAAGGAAATTTTCTTTATTTCAGATGCAGAGCTTAGCTAGTTTGCAGGTGCTTGAGAGCTGAAGCCTGCTTAATTGGGACCTTTTCTTTTAAGACAGTCTAGTATTTGGGATTTCAGAAACAATTTCAGATGCACCAACTCTGGAATATGTTTACCTACCATGCATGATACACTGCATCTGCCTGGCTCTTGATGATTATGAAGATTTGTGGGGTAGGGTGTTGAGAGGGTACATTACATTTCCATCGAAATCGGTGGCGTTCGGTTTTGCCTTGTTAAGCAAGCATTATTTTTTAAAATATTTAAGCAAGCACTTGATGCGTTTGCTTATTGAAAGGAATCAAACTATCGTTTTCGCCTGTTTCTGTGCTTATTGGAGTAGCATCCTCTGCTTTGTTGTACCAGCAGAGCATGACTCTTATTGCAATGCACTTCTTTCAAGATGTATACATACTGAGGTTTCGGTAACAACTCAGGGTGGACAACACGGTCCGGTCCCGCGGTCCGGCTCGTGGCCCGCTCGGCTCGGGCCGGCTCGATCCTGGCCCGCTGAAAAAATCGGCCGGTCCGAGCTCAGGAATCCAGCCCGACAAAACTTCGGTCCGATCCGGGCTTTAACCGAGCCGACCGAGAGGACCGAAGAACGTGGCGAGGGCATGGCGAGAGCGTGGCCAGGGCATGGCGAGAACGTGGCGGGCGCGTGGTGGGGCGTGGCGGGGGCGTGCCGGGGGCGTGGCGGGGGCGTGCCGGGGTCGTGGCGGCCCAGGCACGGCGGGGGCTGAAGAAGAAGTCGCCGTTCATGTCCGCCGCTGCGGGGGCCGTCGTCAGCGCGGCCACTGGAGTCGCTGGCCCCGGGAAATATGTCCACTGGATGCGCCTCACTCGGATCTATCGTATGCAGCAACGAACACGACGTGGGAGGTCCTGCATCGCCGCATCGGGCATCGTCTTTTTCATCTCCGTCCACCGGCCGCCGTGCCAAATTCGTCGCCGATGAGCTCGCTCTGGTGATCTTCTTGGCTCCTCTATCTCCCTCTAGAACTTCCAAAGCTGCCTGACATCTCCACGACGAGCCCCGCTGCCTCCAGCGCCCTCCCCGCGTCGCCATGCTCTGGCCCGTGCTCTGGCGTGAACTCTGGCCGGTCCAAACGAGCCGCTCGGTCCGGCTCGGGCTTCGTCCCTGCCTGTCCGGTCCCTGGAAACAGGACCGTGACCCTGCTCGGTCCGGTCCGGTCCGGACCGCCGACGGCCGGTCCAAAGGACGGCTCTGTCAGGGACCGGACCGGCTCGGACCATAGTAGCCGGAAACGGGGAACGGTGGGCCGTCCCTCGATCCGGATTCATCGACCTAGAATCAGATTCGGGAACAAGGGTCGATTCGGTAAGATTCAATGCGGATTCGGCGTTTCCGCAGCCGGATCGTCGATTCAGGTTCAGCGTCTCGACAGTCTTGGTTCTTGAATCGATTGAGTAAGCAAAAGGTCAGCCATATCAATCACGAACTCCTCGTTTTACTCTCCGCCCCGTTCTTTTCCACTCCCCTAAATAACTCCTCATTCTGCTCTCCAATTACTCCAAGGCTGCTAATAAATTTTTCATTGAGAAGGAGATGATTTATTTTAGTCTTCATGGATCGACGGGAGATGACCAACTAGTAAAGATTCATGTTCCTCGTTCCATGGTACCGTACCGGATTCATCGTACCGAAATTGATTGGATCGCGTTTCCGCTTTAGAAAAATCGTTCTAGAGATGTATACCCCCGCTGTACCCTATTTTTTCCAGCCTCCGACTCTCGTCCCCCGTTCCCGTTCCTCGTTCCCACCGTACCGGAAACATGGCAACTATGGCCCGGACCGTGTCCACCCTGAGTAACAACTAAAAAAAACACTTGGAAAGGAAATATAATTTAAGATCAGGGCCGTCTCCAGAAATTCGGGGGCCCGGTGCGAAGTCCGAATGGGGCCCTAAAATCTCAAAGATTTCTATAGCTAAAAGCACACTCTCACTTCTTCAGACAAAAAAAACACACTACTACTTAAATTATAGAAGCTTAAATATATGTGTTATTTCATATAATAGCTTGATATATACTCATATGTCGTACTAACTATTCCCCCAAACAGTCCGACCACTGAGCAACGAACATATAGCAATTTGTTAATTAACTGGAGAACTGATGCACATATTCAGTATACACATTAGTCAGTAAATTCTTGGGTAGATAAAATAGCCACATAAATCAGCTTTGGAGCACCTGATGGACATGGATAGATGGTCGGCGATGGTAAATTTAATCTCCCGATCGATCTGGCCAGCGTTGGTGCTCAACCAGCGGCTGCTTTCTGCTTTGCTTGGAGGCGTTTGACCCCAGCTAGCCCGGCACTGATTTCCGATCAAATTCATGGGCAAGTTCTGCCGCTTGGCCCTGCCCTCTTGTCCTTGCGATCGCGCCGGCGGCAAGCATGTACGATCAGGTTGGGGAATTCGGGAAGACCCGAAAAGAAGCGACGATCAAATTATCGGGGGCAGGCCCTGATCGGAAGGGATCAAGGAGTTCGTTCGGAAGAGAATTGGGCTATCGGACCATATTGGCAGGCCCAAAACTTGCAAACAAAGAAAATAGTCTACCGGAAACTAAAACTAGGCCCAAAACGGGGCCCCTGAAATTTTGGGGCCCTGTGCGAGCGCACAGCTCGCACAGGCCCTTGGACGGCCCTGTTTAAGATATGCAACAAGGAGCAGGTAGCATAATAATTTTAAGATATGTTGGTATCATAGCACCTCACCTCCACAAGCGGACAAGCTGTGAGCTCACCTGGAACCATGGTTGGTTCTTCCTGGAAGCTCCCTGGAAGCTGCGAGGGTTGGCTCATGTAGACTGGTAGGCTCCCCTCCCTCACTCCTCGTCCTCCTCCGGCTAATTTGACAGTGAGCTCTCGTCGACCTCAAGCAGCACCGATCCAGGTGACCACTCCCCTCTTGAACCTTGATTTCTCCTTCCGTTTCACATACCAATTTTTTTTTTGTTTCTGTGTGTTGTTAAAACTATAAACCAGTGATCTATTTTAGCTTAGAACAAAACTTTTTTCGAAAAAGAAATTGGGGGAAATTCAGCAAAACAGAGGAAGGCAGAACACTTATGAAGATGTGACGTAGGAGGAAACGATAGTTTGGTTTTTTCATGTACTGCTCCCAGAGTCGCCAGGCTAGTAAAGTAAATTCATCGCAGGGACATCTCTGTCATGTTTCACCCCAGTCTCTTCCTCTCAGTTTGGTTCCGTATATTAAATAAATCTCACTTGAACATCGCAGTGTAAAATTTAAAAAATAACATATATTTCTCGACATATATATTAAATAAAGCTTGCATGATTCCTAGTCAAATTAAAGTATTCTGGTCCATTATTGCAATGATATATCGAAACTTTACAACTTCATTTCCAACTTCATGATGTTTCTCTAACTTGCAGACATTTCGTGGGAATTTTCGGCGGAAACGTATCTGCACAAAATAATTACTATAGTCAACTTGTTGTATACCAATAGTTGGCTTGTTAAATATTTTGACTGCAAAATTTGCGTCCACAGTTCTAATTGCTTCTTGTTTGCTCACAGGAAGAAAGTCGATAATCCAGAGTACAGGCTACCATGAGCTTATCAGCCATTGGGATTGTTAGTGCCATCAATGACTGCGTCACTTTGTTTCAGTGGGCCAAATCTGCCATTTCATCTCTTCACTCCAGATGGAGTGGCTCAGAGGAACAGAGTCTCCAGGATCGTGTATTACAGTTGGAGAATGGCCTACAACTTCTCAGGGATACTCTTCCTGCAATGCATGACCTCATTAATAAAGCGGAGTGGAGGAGCCATGAACATAGTGTGGCCAAGCTCCTTCCAAGTCTCAAGGATGCAGTGTATGAGGCCGACGACCTTCTTGATGAGTTCAGATGGTACGAGAAGAAGGTGCAAGTACAGGGCGGTACAAGCCAACCTCCTTTCACTGAATTCTTTGATACAGTTGTCCCAGGCAGCTTCAGCAAACTTAATGCTATCCGGTTGAGGTTAAATCATCTTTCGTGTCAGCTGGACAGTATTGGGCTGTGTGGGGTTACACAACGCTTTGACAAATTAGTCAGGCCAGAGACCACCTCTTTTCCAAATGAAACAAAAATATTTGCTCGTGACAAGGAGCTGGAGCAGGTATTTCAGTTTCTCAATGTACCCAAAAATTCAAAACGCAAGAGAGCAATTATTTCAATCAATGCATCAGCAAGCACATCAACAAGCAATCATGTTAGTAATAAATCAAGAATATCTTGTCTTCCTGTTCTACCAATAGTTGGAATTGGTGGTGTTGGAAAGACTACTTTGGCCCAACATATATGTTGCCATGAACGAGTGAGGTCTCACTTTGAGCTGATAATTTGGATTTGTGTCTCTAATGACTTTGATGTGAAGAGGCTAACTAAAGAGGTCATACAATCCTGTAGTGGAAAGGAGGCAACAACTGATAATTTGGATTCTCTTCAGCGTGCTCTTTCTAACCATGTGGACAATAAAAGGTTATTGATAGTTCTTGATGACATGTGGGGTGATGCTTTGAAAGAAAACGGGCAGTGTTGGCAGAGGTTTTGTGCACCTTTTAGAAATGTCCAAGAGGGTAGTGTGATGTTGGTCACCACTAGATGTCCAAAGGTTACTGAGGGTGTGCGCACAATGGGGCCCATTATAGTTGAAGGTCTAAAAGACAACGTCTTTTGGAATTTCTTCAAATTGTGTGCGTTTGGATCTCAGGTTTCAGAAAATGATCCTGAGTTAGAGTGCATTGGTAGAAGTATACTTCCTAAATTGAAAGGTTCTCCTTTGGCCGCCAAAACTCTGGGCCGTATGTTAAGCTTGGACCTTCAAGCATCACACTGGAAATCTATACTCGAGAGTGAACTGTGGGAGTTGAAATAAGAGGAGACTGATATTTTGCCTGCTCTTCGGCTGAGCTACATGTATTTACCATTCTATTTGAAGCAATGCTTTGCTTTATGTGCTATGTACCCCAAAGATCATAAGTTTCAGAAGGCCTGCTTAGCTGAAATTTTGGTGGCAGAAGGCTCTGTGGAGCCTCAAGGTCGGGTCCCATTTCATGATATTGGTTGTCGGTATTTTGAAGACCTTGTAGCACGGTCCTTCTTTCAAAAAGTTAGTGGTGGATACATAATCCATGACTTGTTGCATGACATGGCGCAAAAAGTTTCAGAGCACGACTGTTTCATCTTAAGAAATCAGAGTGACTTTGATAAAGTTCCCCAGAATGTTCGCCATCTTTACATACTCCCTAGCAGTGACTTTGATAATTCCAGCATGTTGAGAGTATGCAAGTACACAAAGCTGCGTACCCTAATTTGCAAGAAGAATTTAAGGAACAAAAATGGGTTTGTAATAGACCAATGGTGTACCAAACTTACGCGTATGCGTGTGATTTCTTTTGCCTTCGCAATTGAGTTACCGGATAGTATTGGCAACTGGAAGCATCTTCGGTACCTTGAAATCTCCGGAGACTGCCCTTTCAAGAGGATTCCTTCAACTTTTTGTTGGCTATATAATCTGCAGTTTTTATATGCCAAGAAATGCAAGCTAATAAGCTTGCCTAGTGACTTTGGTAAGTTGATCAGTTTACAGAAGTTTGAATCACATGGATTACCATATTGTGTTGGGGGTCGCTTGTTTCTTGCTCCAACCAATGTTAGCTTAATAAACAATCTGAATCACTTTCATGGATACTTGCATATAAGCAATGCTGGCATGCTAAGTAAGGATCAAGCAGCAAGGACTAAACTGCAGAATAAGAAATATCTTGATAAGTTGCACCTGAAGATGCATGTAGAGAGGCCTCAAATCAGCCTGGACAAGGATATAGAAGTGCTTGAAGTTCTGCAACCTCCTGTCAGTCTTGAGTCTTTGTTCCTCCAGAATTATGCTGGTGTCTCGCTCCCAAGCTGGTTGCAGCCACAAAACTTGCCAAGATTAAAACCCCTTAGTTTCGAAGGCTGTGTTGGACTCGCCTCCACCGCACAGAGCATACTCTTAAATGAGATACTCACAACTGGTATGTTCATGTCCCTAACAGACTTAACCATTCGTCAGTGTGAAAATATATCATGGCTCAACCATGTTCTGGATCCAAACTTTGTACCAGCCATCAAGAAAATCAGAATTGAAGATTGCAATATGTTAGCATCAGTACCAACTGAAAATTTTGGTGATTTTCATTTCCTTGAAGAATTGGACGTTCTCTTTTGTCCAAACATCCCTTCCCAAAGATTGGTATCATCATCCCTTAAGAAGCTCAGTTTGCATGGTTCTGGTCTCTTTTGCAGTATTGACAGTTGTTCCCTCACCAAGTTTGATTTATCATGTGAGTTTGTCAGGATCATCCAATTACAAACATGGAATCTTCCATCTCTATTGGAGTTAGCCATTAAATGCAAATTTCTTTCATCTATTGGAGGAAGCAGTAGGGCACTCTCATCCCTTAAAGTCCTAAAAGTTAGATACTGTAATAAACTGTCAACCCTTGATGACCTCCTAACACATGAATATCTTCCAGCTATTGAGAAAATTGACATTGAAAATTGTCCCAATTTACTATCCCTACCAGTTGAAAGGTTTGTGAGTTTTCCTTGTCTGAAACTTCTGTGGGTCTATAAGTGCCGAAATCTCAACTGGCATGGAGGATTTGTGTTGCCATCATCTCTCCAAAGTCTTAGCTTAAAGTGGTGTGGAGATATTTCTCCATATGTTCCCAGCTGCCTACAAAACCTCACATCCCTTGTCTCACTGAACATCAGTGGATGCAACGGTATAACATACATTCCACGCGACATTTGGTGCAGCAATCTTGCACTTGAGAATTTGCTTATTTCGGATTGTCCAAACCTAGTTTCAATTGGTGGAGCAAAGGCAGTTGGAAAAATAAAGAAGGTGTGGATATACCATTGTCCAAAGTTAACCGACGTGGGGCAGATCAATAGAACATCCACCTAAGGTATTTGTGCTAACATTTATTTCCCGTCGAGATTTTACTTCTCTTTTGTTTGAAATCCCTACATACTGGAAATAACTCATGCATTATGAAGTAATCCCTACTTGTGCATGAGTAGCAATTAAACTTGTATCAGTATCCTCGTTGATGACACCTACTTGTGCCATTTTTCTTGTTTTTGCTTGTTAGTTCCAATGTTTAGTCTGTTTAATCGAGATTTTTTTTATATATTTCCTGAAGGAAAACTGTGCTGTGCAAATTTGCTTTACTGACCATGTTTCTTTCTTCAAGTACAAGGAACAAGTAAATGACATGAGAGCATGAAGCCATAGCTGCATTACTTGGAAGTTGGAAAACCAGAGTACAACGAGACATCATGCCTTCTGTATAATCGTCTCTATCTATCTCCCCATAGCTGCTTCTCCATTCTAGCAGTTCCATCAATTCATCTGGATCCATATCTGATGGCGATAACCATCAGTTTTCAGATCTTTTTTAATAGAGGATAACCCCGGCCTCTGCATCTTGCGATGGACACAGCCAATCAGTTTTCAGTTTGCACGATTCGTATGAGACTTTTTGTAACTTATGAAAACGACAGAGAGACATGTTGTATTTGTATGCATTTGTGTGTTTTGGTGCATCATTAATCTGGAATTATTGCCTGATTGTTATTTCAAAAGGAATTTATCACAGTGTGCAACAGAGCTAACTAAGGTAGAGTTCTTTTTAGCCCAGTAATACCGTGGATGCATAATGCATGTGCTCCTGATCCTTGGTGCTGGTCTTGCGGTGAATTTTATTTTTTTTGAATTGAGAGCCTGATTGTAGAGAAGCCTGCTGGACCCACCTGTCGCGCTTGTCGTCGACGTGGCTGCACGGGAGTGGCCGCCCCTCGAGTCAGGCGTGGAGCCGACTGGAGCGCGATCCGAGGACGATCCGAGGACTGCGCACGCACAGGAGTTCCTGGCGCCGCCGGATCTCCTTCGTCGTCCGTGCCAGGTTCGTCTTCTTCCTCCACATGCAATAATGGGTCAAATTGAGCCATATTTTCGAAATTTTGATCATTTTGAACACCGTTTTCACCAGGGACCTGCACAGGCATAAGAGAGGAACAAGTACCAGCAGGAATATCATCACATTGATTAGTACAATTGTTGTTGCCCCCATGATCAAAAGACCGTAGATGTGACGGAAGAAGGAGAATTTCTTTGCGTAGAAGTGCACCGGCATTTGGATGAAGCAAGGCAAAGGGAAAAACTGTCTCATCAAAGACAACATCTCTGGATATATGGACCCGACCAGTGGGAACATCAAGACATTTGACACCTTTATGGGGCTATAACCTAAAAAGACACACCTTTTTGAGCGGAAAGCGAGTTTTCGTGTGTTGTAGGGTCGAAGATTTGGCCAACATGCACAACCAAAGATTCGAAGAGATGTGTAGTTGGGTGTGACACCAAGAAGCCGTGTGATAGGTGTTTCAAATTTGATGACTTTACTTGGAAGCAAGTTGATAAGATATGTGGCAGTTCAGAATGCTTCATCCAAAATTTAAGTGCCATGGATGTGTTTGCTAATAATGCAAGCCCCATATCAACTATGTGACAGTGTTTTCTTTCAGCAGACCCGTTCTGTTGGTGAGCATGAGGGCAAGAGACATGATGGGATATGCCAAGTTTTTGGAAGAAAGAATTCAATTTTTCATACTCACCACCCCAGTCACTTTGCATAGCAATGATTTTGGAGTTCAGTTTGCGTTCAACAAGGTTTTGGAAATTGATAAAAACTTGGAATACATCAGATCATTTCTTTAGTAAATAAATCCAAGTAAATTTACTATAGTCATCAATAAAGCTTACATAATAGGAAAATCTACCAACTGAAGTAGGAGCTGGTCCCCATACATCTGAAAAGATAAGTTGTAGGGGAGCAGTGGACACACTAGTAGAAATAGGATAAGGTAATTGATGACTTTTTGCTTCTTGACACGGATCACAAACTGACTCAACACTAGGCTCATAAGAGAGTTTATTTTTGCTAAGAACATGTCTAACTATGACTGAAGATGGATGACCCAAGCGACTATGCCACCTTGATGAAGAAAGCTTGGTGACACTATTTGCTTGTTTATTTGACCATGAAGATGATGATGATATGAGTGGGTAGAGGCTTCCCACGCACCGTCCTCTAAGAATGATTCTCCTTGTGCTCAAGTCCTTGACCAAGAAAAAATAAGGGTAGAATTCTATAAGGACATTATTATCAAGAGTGAATCGATGAACGAAAACAAGATTTTTGGATGTTTGAGGAACATGCAGGACATTTTTCAGATGCAAAATTTTCACGGGGTTTTCAACTATTGAACTACCAATGTGTGTGATATCCATACCAGAACCGCTTGCCGTGCGAATTTGGTCGCCTCCATTGTACTTCTCCCGCATCGTCAATTTGTCAAGTTCACCTGTGATGTGGTTTGTTGCTGCACTGTCAGCATACCAATTTGTGTCCACGCCATAGGAGAAAGCATGCGCTTCTTTTTCTTCTGGGTCGTTCTCCTCATAGCGCCACCAACAGACCCGAGCACCTCCTGGATGGTGTTTGAAGCATATTTGGTACTCAGGATAATCATGTTGCTGCTCACGCACCTGCTGCTGCTGTTGCTGCTGTCGAGGGCGCCCTCTGAAGCCGCTGCCTCCATTAGAAGACGAGGGCTGGCGGTCACCGCGGCCACGCCCCCTTCCTCCTCGCCCGCGGGATCTGCCGCGAGACTGTCCACGGCCCCTGTAGACCGCATTAGCAGATGAGTGGAACCCTCCTGAAGCTGAGTCGCCTAGCATCTCCATCCTTTGATCAAAGGCAGAGATCTGAGCAAAAAGATCATCGGCGGTGATGGTGTTCTTGACAGCGCCAATCGTCGCCACCACAGAGTCGTAGTCGCGGTCTAGTCCGGCCAAGATGTAGTCCACCATCTCCGGATCAGAGACAGGACGGCCGGCAGCAGCTAGTTCATCGCCGAGGCTTTTCATCTTCGCCATATACGCCGAGCTTGACATGCTGCCCTTCTTTGTGTTGGTGATGGCGATTCTCAGATTGGTGATCCGAGATTGCGACTGTGAGGCGAAGAGGTTTGTCAACGTCGTCCAGAGTTCAAAAGTGGAGTCCTTCCCGACGACCTGCGCAAGGATCTCTGGCGACATGGAATTTAGAAGATAAGACAAGACCTGCTGGTCTTTGGCGATCCAAGGCCCATACATAGGGTTCGGCTCTAGGGCCGTGGTTTTGTCCGCCTTCGTGACCTCCACCATCCTGGGCGGAGCAGCGTCTGTGTTGTCGAGGAGTCCAGTCACCTGCGCACCTCGCAGTGCTGGAAGCACCTGAGTCTTCCAGAGGATGAAGTTTCCTCTTGCGAGCTTCTCAGATGGCGGCGAACCGAGGTTGAGGGCGACGCCGGCAGAGGAAGCCATGTAGACGATAGTATGTGAATTCTAGGGTTTTGGTTTTGTGGCTAGATGTATGGAAAGAGGTGGCTCTGATACCATGTAAGATTATGTGCGAACTCCCTACTCCCTCGATGGGGAGAGACATCGATATATATTGAGACTATCGGCAGGAGTCTGCCTTGGCGTACAAGGAAGATATACAAGAGGTAGGTTGGGATTACGTATTTTCTCTAACACTTTTATGAGCTCACTAGTACAGTCAGTATATGTGCTGATGTTGATGTGGGGACTTGAGAGTTGAGAAATCAGAAGTAACGAAAACAATTTGTTTTGCATGTAGGGTGTTCAGAGCTGATGCCTTGTGTTTGTTTTGCCTTGTGATTATTTCAAACTGCAACCAAGTCGAATGAAGGCAGGGCCCACGGACGGTTTCAAACTGCAACCAAGTCGAAATATACTAAGCTACTAGTTGAATGTAGCAGTTTTGCAGGGCTAACAATATCGACGCCTCCCTCAAATGATTAATTATTTCAGTCTGCTGCACAAATTAAGCTGAATCTCCAAGACACCAGTAAGTCGGTGCTGATGATCAAGATTAATTGTTTGGAGTTTTTATGAGCAGGCAGTCAGTTAGTTTTGAGGTGCAGTGTGTTGTCTACAAATTGATGGATACAACTCAAATGAGGATCCATCATCACTGTCTGTATGTGCTGGTACCGCTGCAAATTCTTTCCTCTGTCATTACTCATTACTCCCTCTAATCCATATTAATTGTCGCTGATTTAATACAAATTATTATGGATCAGAAGGAGTATTACTTACCAAATCGGTGTCGCTCTTTTTCTCATTTCCTAAGCAAGCATTTGATTGATCCCCTTGATCATTGGAAGAGATCTAGTAGGCGTTTCTACCCATTTCTATTGCCACTGGAGCGAGTAGCATAGCATTCTCTGCTTCTTTTAATTACAAGCAGAGCACCGCCCTTACTGTTGTTCTTTCTTTAAACCACTCTTACTGAACTTCTGAGGTTTGCAACTCATTTCCTTTATGGGAAGGGTTTATTACAACTGCATGTAAGTATGTTGTTTGGGATTGATTGGTTGATGCAACTCAAATGGTGATGATTGATCATAGTTATGAGAATATCTAGGTATGATCATGTATATAGGCATCACGTCCGAGACAAGTAGACCGACTCCTGCCTGCATCTACTACTATTACTCCACTCATCGACCGCTATCCAGCATGCATCTAGAGTATTAAGTTAAAAACAGAGTAACGCCTTAAGCAAGATGACATGATGTAGAGGGATAAATTCATGCAATATGATATAAACCCCATCTTGTTATCCTCGATGGCAACGATGTAATACGTGCCTTGCTGCCCCTTCTATCACTGGGAAAGGACACCGCAAGATCGAACCCAAAGCTAAGCACTTCTCCCATGGCAAGAAAAACCAATCTAGTAGGCCAAACCAAACTGATAATTCGAAGAGACTTGCAAAGATAACCAATCATACATAAAAGAATTCAGAGAAGATTCAAATATTATTCATAGATAGACTTGATCATAAACCCACAATTCATCGGTCTCAACAAACACACCGCAAAAAGAAGATTACATCGAATAGATCTCCACGAGAGAGGGGGAGAACTTTGTATTGAGATCCAAAAGAGAGAAGAAGCCATCTAACTAATAACTATGGACCCGAAGGTCTGAGGTAAACTACTCACACTTCATCGGAGGGGCTATGATGATGTAGAAGCCCTCCGTGATGACGGCCCTCTTCGGCGGAGCTCCGGAACAGGCCCCAAGATGGGATCTCGTGGATACAGAAAGTTGCGGCGGTGGAATTAGGTTTTTGGCTTCTGTTCTGATCGTTTGGGGGTACGTAGGTATATATAGGAGGAAGGAGTACGTCGGCGGAGCAACATGGGGCCCACGAGGCAGGGGGCGAGCCCCCCACCCTCGTGACCGCCTCTGTTACTTCTTGGAGTAGGGTCCAAGTCTCCTGGATCACGTTCGGTGAGAAAATCACGTTCCCGAAGGTTTCATTCCGTTTGGACTCCGTTTGATATTCCATTTCTTCGAAACACTGAAATAGGCAAAAAAACAGCAATTCTGGGCTGGGCCTCCAGTTAATAGGTTAGTCCCAAAAATAATATAAAAGTGGAAAATAAAGCCCAATATAGTCCAAAATAGTAGATAATATAGCATGGAGCAATCAAAAATTATAGATACGTTGGAGACGTATCAGAGGGTTGAGCCCGCTTCGTCGCAAATGGTGGTGTTGTTGGAATTTTATAATTTTTATTTGTTATTCGGCTTGGTGCATTGGAAAGATGATGCTTGCTATTTTTTTACAGTTCGGTGTTTTGGTTTGCTTTCTTGGCAATGTGATGCGGCATTATCTACTAATCAATTCATACTTATGTGGGTAAGTTTCTTGCTCTGGTGGCCGCATGTATTATATTAATGTTACAGTGCCACATGTTGATGCTTTTTTTCTAGGGGTGAGAAGATGTGATGTGTTTCTTAGGCTGGCTGCTGCTGATTAATTTGAGAAATTGTTGACCCTATCAAATCATGAATCAAATTCAAAATTGAATACCTTAACTGAATGAGAGAGCTCCTCGAAATTCTTGACCAATCAAAATCGCGAACCAAATCCAAAATTGAACACCTCAATTCAATGGGAATGCACCAAAATTAGGAAGTATAGTGCATTAGATGATATATTTGTGCCCTCCAAAACATTTAATCAAGTTTTTTTGTGATCACCAAGCAAATACACGTTAGCAAATTACTAGGACAACCACCAGGAGTAGGAGTAGTTGCCTTGGCTAAACTGCCACAATAAAGTAGCTTCTGTTGGCAATGTTATCCAACACAGTAAAGAGCAGGTGTGACTTGCCTTGGCGAAGAGGGGGGATAGGAAAAACATAGAATTGAAATCCTGTCAGTCATTCCTAAATTATAATTAGGGGGCAATTGCCCTGTGCCCCCCTCCCACACATTATCTCTATTTGTTTCAATATATTTCTTTTGGAACACTTTTGTGTTGGGCTCTAAGTAGTTCCAGCGTTTCCTGCACTACACCTCCTCAGTTCCGCACTGCCCCTCCTCTGTTTGCTCGACACTTTCGAGTTTGCGACACTCGCGCCCGCAACATGGGTGCTGGATGCTCCTTGCTTAAGGTGGTCGAGGTCGTCCTCACGACAAGGTTTGGGGGCGCCGTCGTGGGAGGACTATGCTTCGGAGCGTACCATATCAGAAGTTGCCGGGAGGCGACGGCGACGACAGCTGCAGCTCGTCTACTACGACCGTCGTCTACTCCGTTTTTCGCGGGAGCCGTCGCAGCTCCTCTGCTTCCACTCTACAGCCGTCACCTCCTCCCTTCTCCGCGGGAGCAGCCGCCAGAACTCCTCTACTTCCACTCTACGGCCGTCAGCTCCTCTGCTTGATGCCTTTTTTTTAAGACCATGGGA
>NC_041382.1:788126044-788136935 GCF_002162155.2 Triticum dicoccoides
CCCTCCGTCCAGAATTACTTGTCATCAAAATGGATATATCTAGAACTAAAATACATCTAGATACATCCATTTCAATGACAAGTATTTCCGGACGGAGGAAGTAACAAACAGGACAGTTTCCACTTTACACAAGAGGAGTTTGCTTAATTTGCAACTTCCATGCTGCCGTAGTGGGAAATTAACAGCTGAGTTTAGGGCATGCTTGAGACTTACTTTGATGGTTGCAATGTTTGGTCTTGCTGATGTTTAGAATATAATGCAGGTCATGGGTTGCTGGCAGGAGATAAGAATTACAGGTATCAATCAGATCACCTAGCTTATGTTGCTTTGTGGATGTGCCCGGCTGTTGGGCTTTTAGTAGTTTAGGCTCTGGTCTGAGTGCCCGTCTTCCTTTCTTTTTCTCTCTTTCCGGTTGTTAACAACCTTTCCTTGTTATAATACAATAAATGCAGCCTTTCTGCGTGTTCTAGGAAAATGGAGAGAAGGCAAAGCACTTCTGAAAGACCCCCTCGCCACGTATGAAATGCACAACCTCCCGCGGGAAAATAGGTAGGAAGCTTCGTAAAGGCGCTGAAGGAATCGGAGATGCCTGGCCTGGCATAGACGCACTCAGTAAAGGTGCCGCTGGTTTCCTACAACTTGAAACAGCCGTATGTGCTTCATAGAAAGAAAGGCAGGCTGGCTTAATCCTGCTTCCTACTCTGAGTCCTGCTTTTTGAAGACAGTGGGATTTCACAAGTATAAGGATAACAACTTATACCAGACTAGTCTTCTGTGTTTGTTTCAAACTGTTTGGTTGCCTATTTCAATTGCTGTTGCAGTAGCTCCCTCTCTTCTTTCACCAGCAGAGCACCACTCTTGCTGCACTTCTCTCAATATGTTGGGGTATCAAAAAGTTGGGGTTAAATAGGACTAAGGGAAACAGCTGTTTTACAGGGTGAACGCTTACTTTTTCATTTGTCTGTCTTGCCGTCCTGCTGGGAGTATATGGTTTTTTGCTTTCACACAGTATACGCGTCATCGAGGATGTCGGTATTTGGCTCGCTTCGTCTATTCGTTAATGCTAGAAGGAGGCGGCATCATCATTTTTGTATGCAACAAGGAGCAGGTAGCATCATGAGTTTAGCATAACAACAAGGAGCAGGTAGCATCATGAATTTAAGATATATGTTGGTATCATAGCTTTACACTTGGTACAACGGCAAGCGGACAAAGCTGTGAGCTCACCCGGGACCATGGTTGCTTCTTCCTGGAAGCTTCCCAGAAGCTGTGATGATTGACCCATGTGGCTTGTTAGGCTCCCCTCCCTCACTCTTATCCAAGATTGTTAGCTTCATTTCTCTCCTCCTGCACTTTTCACGGTGAGCGCTCCTCCACGTCAAGCAGCACCGATCCAGGTGAGTAGCCCCTTCTTGAACCTTTTGCTTTCTTCTACTGCGTTCCACATACCATTTTTTTGTTTTTGTACCTGTGTTTTGTTAAAAGTAGAATCCAGTGACCTATTTTAGCTTACAACAAGCCTTCTTTTTTGAAGGGAAATTCAGCAAAGCTGAGGAAGAGAGAACTAGAGCAGAGAGTAACAGGCGGAACAGAACACTCTGTTATGAGGATGTGAAGTAGCTAGGTGGTGAATATGATTTGGTCTTTTCATGTACTGCTTCCAGATTGTCGTAAATTAATAAAAAGAGGGACATCTCTTTCATGTTTCAACTGCATCGTGTTGCTCTCAGTTCAGTTCCATATGTGAATAAATCTTGACTGAATATCCCAGCATATGTTTCGTGCCATATATATTGAGTAAAGTGTGTGTATGCATGATTTCTAGTCAACGTAAAGTATCATCGTTAGTGATTGCAAAGCCATATTGACATTGAAACTTTATAGCTTTATTTTCACTTCATGGCTATTCATTCATAAAGTTCGTCTAACTTGCTGATTGCTCATGCAACCATTCAAACTAATTTCATGCCAACTTTTGGTGGAAACATACTGTACTCTGACTGCAAATTTACTTCCACAATTCTAGTTGCATCTATAATGCTAATTGCGTCCAATGTTTGCTCACAGGAGGATGTCCAAACTCTAACCACCATAAACTTATCTACCATTGGGGTCATTGCTGCCATCAGTGAATGTATCAGCTTGTTTCAGATGGCCAAATATTCTATTTCATCTGTGCGGACAAAGCTGTGAGCTCACCTGGGACCCTGGTTCTTCCTGGAAGTTCCCCAGAAGCTGTGAGAGTTTACTCCTGTAGATTGGTAGGCTACCCTTCATCAATCCATCCAACATTGTTAGGTTCAATTCTCTCCTGCTCCTCCTGCGCGTTTGAAAGCAAGCGCTCGTCCACGACAAGCAGCATCGTTCCAGGTGAGCACAGCTTGATTTCTTTCCACATATGAAGCTCATTTGGCGACCATGATACCTTTTTTTTTTCTGTGTTGTTAAAATTACAACCCAGAAAAATATTATAGCTAGAACCAACCATTTTTCTTGGATAAAAAGTAGAGGGGAATTTTTTTCAAAGCTGAGAAAGAGATAGAGCAGACAGGAACAAGCAGAGCACTCTGTTACGAAGATGTAGAGAAAGCAGAGAAAATAATTTGGTTTTTTCATGTACTGCTTCCAAGGTTATAGAAATTCATAAAGGGAGGGACATACCTTTAATGTTGCAACTCCATCATGTTCCACCTGTATATGAATAAATCTCACTTGAAGATCAAAGTGTATATTTCACAACATATATATCTCAGTTGTTAATAAACTGCAAAGACATATCAACACTTCATAACTATATTTTCACTTCATGTCTTTCTCTAACTTGCTGACGTTTCATGGAAATTTTCATGGAAACATATCTGCAGAGAATAACAACTATAATAGTCAAGTTATTGTATAAGAAGAGTCGTCTTGTTATACACTCTGATTGCAAAATTTACTTCCACAATGCTAATTGTGTCTTGTTTGCTCGCAGGACCAAAATAGATTTCCAGACTCCTGCCACCATGAGCTTATCAGCCATTGGGATTGTTAGTGCCATCAATGACTGCGTCACTTTGTTTCAGTGGGCCAAATCTGCTATTTCATCTCTTCACTCCAGATGGAGTGGCTCAGAGGAACAAAGTCTCCAGGATCGTGTATTACAGTTGGAGAGTGGCCTACAACTTCTCAGGGATACTCTTCCTGCAATGCACGACCTCATTAATAAAGCAGAGTGGAGAAGCCATGAACATGGTGTGGCCAAGCTCCTCGCGTATCTCAAGGATGCAGTGTCTGAGGCCGAGGACCTTCTTGACGAGTTCACATGGTACGAGAAGAAGGTGCAAGTAGAGGGTGATACAAGCCGATCTCCTTTCATTGAATTCTTTGAAACGGTCGTCCTAGGCAGCTTCAACAAACTGAATGCTGTACAGTTGAGGTTGAATCATCTTTCAGTTCAGCTGGATAATATTGGGCTTCGTGGAGTTACACAACACTTTGACAAATTAGTCAGGCCGGAGACCACCTCTTTGCCAAATGAAAGGGAAATATTTGGTCGTGACAAGGAGCTGAAGCAGGTATTGGGATTTCTTAATGTACCTGCAAATTTAAAACGCAAGAGAGCAACTAGTTCCATTAGTGCATCAACAAGCGCGTCAGCAAGCAACCATGTTGACAGTGAATCAAGAATAATGAGTCTTCCTGTTTTGCCAATAGTTGGCATTGGTGGTGTTGGAAAGACTACTTTGGCCCAACATATTTGTAGCCATCATCTAGTGAAGTCTCAATTTGAGAAGATAATTTGGATTTGTGTCTCAGATGACTTTGACGTCAAGAGGTTAACTGAAGAGGCCATACAATCCTGTATAAGAAACGCAGCACCAACTGATAATTTGGATCCTCTTAAGTGTGCTCTCTCTAACAATAATTTGGATTCTCTTCAGCATGCTCTCTCTAAGCACGTGAACAATAAAAGGTTACTGATAGTCCTTGATGACATGTGGGATGATTCCTTGAAGGAAAATGGGCAGTGTTGGAGGAGGTTTTGTGCACCTTTTACAAGTGTCCAAGAGGGAAGTGTGATGTTGGTCACCACTAGGTGTCCAAATGTTTCTAAGGGGGTGGGCACAATGGAGCCCATTATAGTTGAAGGTCTAAATGATGACATATTTTGGAAATTCTTCAAATTATGTGCGTTTGGATCTGAGGGTTCTAATAATGATCCTGAGTTAGAGCGCATTGGTAGAAGCATACTTCCTAAATTGAAGGGTTCTCCTTTGGCTGCCAAAACTCTGGGGCGTATGTTAAGCATGGACCTTCAAGCATTGCATTGGAATTCTATACTTGACAGTGAACTATGGGAGTTAAAACAAAAGGAAACTGAGATTTTGCCCGCACTTCGGTTGAGCTACATGTATTTACCATTCTATTTGAAGCAATGCTTCGCATTCTGTGCTGTTTACCCCAAAGATTACATATTTGAGAAGGCACGCTTAGCTGAAATTTGGGTAGCAGAAGGCTTCGTGGAACCTCACGGTCATGTCCCAATTCAAGATATCGGCTATCAGTATTTTGAAGACCTTGTAGCACGGTCCTTCTTTCAAAAGGTTAATGATGGATATGTAATCCATGACTTACTGCATGACATGGCACAAAAAGTTTCAGAGCATGACTGTTTTATCTTAAGAAATAAGAGTGACTTTGATAAAGTTCCACTGAATGTTCATCATCTGTACGTAATCTCTAGCAGTAACTTTGACGATTCCTACTTGTTGAGGCTATGCAAGTATACTAAGCTGCATACCCTAATTTGCATGAAGAATTTAGGGGGGGAAACAGGTTATCTAATGGACCAGTGGTGTACTAAACTTCTGCATATGCGTGTGTTTTCTTGTGCCTTCACAAATGAGTTACCAGATAGTATTGGCAACTGGAAGCATCTTCGGTACCTTGAAATATCCGGAGTTTGTTCTTTAAAGAGAATTCCTTCAACTTTCTGCTGGCTATATAATGTGCAGATTTTATATGTCAAGGGATGCAACATAGAAAGCTTGCCCAGTGGCTTTGATAAGTTGATCAATTTACAGAAATTTGAATCACATGGATTAAAATATTATGTTGGGGGCCGCTCGACTCTTCATTCAGCCGTTGGGTTAATGAAGAATCTAAACCAATTCCATGGACACTTGGAGGTATCTAATTTTGGGTTCCTAAGCAAGGATCATGCAGCAGAAGCAGAACTGAAGAATAAGAAGGATCTTGACCAGTTGACACTGAGGGTGCATTCAGAAAGGCCTCAAACCATCCGGGATAATGAGATAGAACTGCTTCAAAATATGCAACCTCCTATCAGTCTCAAGTATATATTCCTCCAGAATTATGCCGGTGTCTCGCTCCCAAGCTGGTTTCAGCCACGAAACTTGCCAGACTTAAAATCACTTAGGGTTGAAGGTTGTGTTGGACTCGAGAGCATATCATTTCCCATGATCACACAGAGCATCAACACAAATGTGATCCCTACAGTTGGTATTTTCCTGTCCCTAACAGACGTAACCATTCATAAATGCGAAAATATATCAAGCATTGAGCATTTTCTGCATCCAGATTATGTACCAGCCATCAAGAAAATAAGAATTCTATATTGCAAGATGTTAGCATCAGCAACAACTGAAAAATTTGGGGATTTTCATTTCCTTGAAGAACTGCAATTGGTCCGTTGTCCAAACATTTGCTCCCAAAGAATGGTATCGCCGTCCCTTAAGAAGCTCAGCCTGTGGGGTTCTGGTCTCTTTAACAACATTGAGTGTTGCTCCCTCACCTACTTTCTTTTGAAATGTGATTTTGTCATTTCCATCCAATTACAAATGTGGAGTCTTCCGGCGCTATGGAAGTTGCACATTGAATGCATATCTCTTACATCTATTGAAGGCTCTGCAAACCTTTCCATTTCTACAGACACTGGCAGCATTACAACATTCTCCTCCCTTAATGAGCTAACAATTACACGCTGTGATAAATTGTCAACACTTGACGACCTCCTAACACAAGAATACCTACCTGCTATTGAGTACATTCACGTCGAATGTTGTCGTGAGTTACTGTCCTTACCAGGTGAAAGGTTTGGGAGTTTTCCTTATCTGAGAAATCTGGTGGTTATCGAGTGCCAAAGTCTCAACTGGCAAAGGGGATTGGTGTTTCCATCATCTCTCCAAAGGCTCAGGTTAGAGTGGTGTGGGGATATCTCTCCATATGTTCCCAGCTGCCTACAGAACCTCACATCCCTCGTCTCACTGAGCATTGCTGGATGCCAGGGTATAACATCCATCCCAGGTGACATTTGGCACAGTGATCTTGCATCACTTGAGGAATTGGTAATTTGGGGTTGTCCAGACCTAGTTTCATTTGGTGGAGTGATGGCAGTTGCAAAAATAAAAAATGTGGTGATATACGGGTGTCCAAAGTTAAAGGAAGCTGAGCAGATCAATAGAAGATCCCACCCAAGGTATTTGTGCTAACACTTGTTTTCTGTCCAACTTTTACTTCTCTGTTGTTTAAAATTACGTATATACTGGAAACAACTCATGTATTATGCAGTAAAAATACAACTTGTATCGTTATTACTGAAATACGCTGATCTCGCTCCTTGATAACAGTTACATGTATTGTATGCTTTGTTTATGTTTGTTAGTTCCAATAAAGTCTGTACAGAATCTTGATCTGTTAATATTTCCCGATCGAAATTCGTGATGTTTACAGTAACTTCATGCATTTGACATTTTGAAAAAACTTGCTGACCTGTACTTTTGTGATGCCCTGTTGCGTGAAACTCTCCTCTATCTCTTTTTTTTTCTCAATTAGTTCACTGACCATGATTTCTTCTTCAAGTACGAGGACGACTAGTTGATAGGCGATTGCGCTGGAACCCATAGCTGCAGTACCTGGGAGCTGGAAGACCCGGGGACAACGAGATGTCATGCCCTTTGTCTCGCCATCTCTATCTATATATCCGTGACTGCTTCTCCCTTATTGCAGTTACATTCTGTCAATTATTTTCCATGTCTGTGGTGATAACTATGAGTTTCCACTTGGACAGTGATAAACTTGTTGTAACCTATGAACCCCAGAGTATGCATTTGTGTGTTTCCTTGCATCTTTACTCATGTTTTCCCTTCTTCTCTTGTTCAGAAATAAAGAAACATTAGCTAGTTTGCCCTTTGCAGCTGTAGCAGTTTGCCTCTGAGCAGATTTCCACGCCTCTGAAGATCATTTCGGACTGGCACACAGTAAGAAAAACAAAAGAACCTGTTGAGGCCCGATGGCAGGCAGAAGGCTGCACTTTCAGACATAGGGTGTACATTTGATTTTAGAACAAATTAGGATTAGCTTGGACAGTGAGACTGTCTGAAAAGGAATTTATTGCAGTGTGTAGCTAATTAAGGTAGTGTACACCCTACGTCTGAAAGTGGCTCAGTAACATAGTATATGCAAGTGATGGTGATGCTGGTGCTGGTGGTTCAGAGAGACTGAACAGAGAAGCAATTCGGCTTACTGAATAGAGTAATTGTCAAGGCATTGTCCGGGGTTCAGAAGTGAGGAAAACAATTTGGCTTGCAGGGCTGGTGGTTCTGCTGTTGTTTGACAAGACAAGAGGAGGTTGGTTAATTTGCAACTTCCTTGCTGCCTTAGTTTTATTTATCTGTCTATATTAAACTGCTATGCAACAAAGATGGCTTGAGGCTGCTTGCTTCTCATGTAAATCTGCACATGTTCTTCAGAAACTGCACTGTGTAGCAGCAACAGCAGAGGTATTGTGCTTGGGGTGACCTGGCTGAGAGCAGAGAAGCAGGCAGGGTTGAGAATAGATTGGAAGTTTCTCCAAAAAAGAGAGAGAGAGAGACAGAGAGAGAGAGAGAGACAGACTAGACTACTACTACTATTTTCTTGTGTGTTGGCTCTGCCTGTTGAGCCTTGTGTGCTCAACCGGTTTAGAACACGTTTGAGCCTTGGTCACCGCCAAGGCTCGCGCTCTTTTTTTCACTCATTTGATGACTCGCCTACCTGGTGAGGCGAACACGACGGCCCAGTCTTCGAACAAACCCGCAGCGCCTGTCTGTACCAATATTATTTAGGTTTTTTTCAAAAAGGGGTTCACCCCGGCCTCTACATCAAAACGATGCATATTATTAATAAGTAAAAGGTCTTACACAAGTCATCCTGTCTCAAACAAGGAACAAAAAAAGGCTCGCGAAGAGCTAAAAAGTAAAAGAGAAGCCACAACCGGCTGGCAAAAACGATAGGAACTAAATGCCTATCCTATTACATGACCACCATCCAAACCGGTTGAAAATATCCTGAGCTACCATCTCTCATCGGATAGATCCAGTAACCAAACGCTCCCTGGCCTCCGTCGGAGTGAGTAGCGACCACATACGGATCAACGCAGCGGCTCGAAAAATAACCTGTAAAAAATAAATATTTGTTGTTCTGTTAAAGACCAAATCATTTCTGCAGTTCCAGACTGCCCATAATAAAGCACATACTCCTACACGAATGTGTCTCGCTGTTGCGAAATCTATCCCATCTAGCCACGTCCCAAATAACGTGTTGATAGAGTTCGGAGGAGTGATGTTGAAAGCTATGTGAACCGACCGCCACAGTATTTTTGCCAGAGGGCAATCCAGAAAAAGGTGTTTGATAGACTCCTGTTGGTCGCAAAAGCTACATCTTGTAGATCCTGTCCAATTGAGTTTTGCCAAATTATCCATAGTTAAAATAACTTGTTTATGCATAAACCACATAAACACTTTGATTTTCAAAGGTACTTTAACTTTTCAAACATGCTTTGAACGAGGAATCACGCTAGAGGTGATTACATCCAAGTACATGGATTTGACTGAAAACTCTCCATTCTTAGTTAGCTTTTTAGCATAACCGATCGAGCTGTTGAGACAACTGAACATCCATCAATCTTCTCACAAGATTGAGCTAGGCTTCCCAACGGTTTCCCACTAGCGTCCTCCTAAATTGAATATTGAGCGGAGTGGACTGGAGTACTGAAGCCACATACGCGTCTCTACGCTGAACAATGCTATACAGAGACAGATATTGGAGTGCGAGGGGCGTGTCCCCTAGCCATGTATCCTCCCAGAATCTAGTAGTGGTACCGTTTCCAACTATGAACCTTGTCCTGTTGAAAAAGAGTGATTTGGCTCTCAATCCCTTCCAAAAAGGCGAATCAGTCGGCCACACTGTCACCTGGGACAAGGTCTTGGAGTGAAGGTACTTATTACGCAGAAGTTGAGCCCATGTGGCCTCCGTCTCAATCGAAAGTTTGAACAACCACTTGCTAAGAAGACATCTATTCTTCACCTCCAAATTTGCAATGCCTAGACCTCCTTGGTCTTTTGGCCTACAAATGATATCCCACTTAGCAAGCCTGTAATTTCATTTTAGTTCATTGCTCTGCCAAAAAAATCGTGATCGATAGAAGTCTAGCCTTTTCCGGACTCCAGCTGATACCTCGAAAAAGGAAAGAAGAAACATGGGCATACTCGTGAGGACCGAATTAATGAGAATTAATCGGCCTCCGTATGACATCAGCTTGCCCTTCCAGCAGCTCAGCTTTTTTTCAAATCGATCCTCAATGCACTTTCATTCTCTGTTAGTCAGCTTACGATGATGGGTTGGTATACCTAAATACATGAAAGGTAGAGCCCCCAATTCACACCCGAACAATTGTTTATATGCCTCTTGGTCATCCTTAGCTCTTCCAAAACAGAACAATTCGCTCTTATGGAAGTTAATCTTTAACCCAGTCAATTGTTCGAATAAGCATAACACAAGCTTCATGTTTCGCGCTTTTGCCAAGTCATGCTCCATGAAGATGATAGTATCATCAGCGTACTGTACGATGGATATACCTCCATCAACTAAGTGCGGAACTAGGCCACCTACCTGCCCCGCATCCTTAGCCCTTTCTATGAGAATTGTCAATATATCAACCACTATGTTGAATAGGATAGGTGGCATCGGGTCGCCTTGCCTTAATCCTTTGTGTGTTTGGAAGTAGTGACCTATATCAACATTCATTGTAATCCTAACACTCCCTTTTTGCGTGAAAGAGTCTACCTGGTGTCTCCAGGCCTGATCAAAACCTTTCATTCGCAAGGCCTGTTGAAGGAAAGGCCATTTGACCTTATCGTACGCTTTCTCAAAGTCCACATTGAAAACAACTCCGTCAAGTTTTTTCGTGTGGAGTTCATGGAGCGTTTCATGCAGGACGACCACCCATTTTAGGATATTTCTGTCCGGCATAAAAGCAGTCTGGGACGGTTGCACCACAGAATGCGCAATTTGCGTAAGCCTATTGGTCCCGACCTTGGTGAAAATTTTGAAACTTACATTAAGAAGACAGATAGGTGTTGGGGAACGTTGCAGAAAACAAAAAAATTCCTACGGTTTCACCAAGATCTATCTATGAGCTCATCTAGCAACGAGTGATCGGATGCATCTACATACCTTTGTAGATCGCGAGCGGAAGCGTTCAAAGAACGGGGATGAGGTAGTCGTACACGACATGATCCAAATCACCGGAGATCCTAGCGCCGAACGGACGGCACCTCCGCGTTCAACACATGTACGGTCAGCGTAACGTCTCCTTCTTCTTGATCCAGCAAGGGGGAAGGAGAGGTTGAGGAAGATGGCTTCAGCAGCAGCACGACGGCGTGGTGGTGATGGAGCTGCAGTACTCCGGCAGGGCTTCGCTAACCTCTATGGAGGCGGAGGAGGTGTTGGAGAGGGAGAGGGAGGCACCAAAGGCGTGGATTGAGAGGCCCTCCTTCCCTTACTATATATAGGGGGGCAAGGGGGGGCGCCGGCCCTAGGAGATCCAATCTCCTAGGGGGGCAGCGGC
>NC_041382.1:788137162-788144096 GCF_002162155.2 Triticum dicoccoides
TCCCCTTGTGGGACTCTTCCCTTCTTGAACCCTAGGCGCATGGGCCTCTTGGGGCTGGTGCCCTTGGCCCATGTAGGCCAAGGGGCACCCCCTACAGCCCATGTGGCCCCCCGGGGCAGGTGGCCCCACCTAGTGGGCCCCCGGGACCCTTCCGGTGGTCCCGGTACAATACCGGTGACCCCGAAACTTGTCCCGATAGCCAAAATAGCACTTCCTATATATAATTCTTTACCTCCGGACCATTCCGGAACTCCTCGTGACGTCCGGGATCTCATCCGGGACTCCGAACAACATTCAGGTTACTGCATATACATATCCCTACAACTCTAGCATCACCGAACCTTAAGTGTGTAGACCCTACGGGTTCGGGAGACATGTAGACATGACCTAGACGACTCTCCGGTCAATAACCAACAGCGGGATCTGGATATACATGTTGGCTCCCACATACTCCACGATGATCTCATCGGATGAACCACGATGTCGAGGATTCAAGCAACCCCGTATACAATTCCCTTTGTCAATTGGTATGTTACTTGCCCGAGATTCGATCATCGGTATCCCAATACCCCGTTCAATCTCGTTACCGGCAAGTCACTTTACTCGTACCATAATGCATGATCCCGTGACCAGACACTTGGTCACTTTGAGCTCATAATGATGATGCATTACCGAGTGGGCCCAGTGATACCTCTCCGTCATACAGAGTGACAAATCCCAGTCTTGATCCGTGTCAACCCAACAGACACTTTCGGAGATACCCGTAGTCTACCTTTATAGTCACCTAGTTACGTTGTGACGTTTGGTATACCCAAAGCACTCCTACGGTATCCGGGAGTTACACGATCTCATGGTCTAAGGAAAAGATACTTGACATTGAAAAACTCTAGCAAACGAATTATACGATCTTATGCTATGTTTAGGATTGGGTCTTGTCTATCACATCATTCTCCTAATGATGTGATCTCGTTATCAATGACATCCAATGTCCATAGTCAGGAAACCATGACTATCTGTTGATCAACGAGCTAGTCAACTAGAGGCATACTAGGGACATGTTGGTGTCTGTTATTCACACATGTATTACGATTTCCGGATAACACAATTATAGCATGAATAAAGACAATTATCATGAACAAGGAAATATAATAATAATGCTTTTATTATTGCCTCTAGGGCATATTTCCAACAGTCTCCCACTTGCACTAGAGTCAATAATCTAGTTACAGTGTGATGAATCGAACACCCATGGAATTCTGGTGTTGATCATGTTTTGCTCTAGGGAGAGGTTTAGTCAACGGATCTGCTACATTCAGGTCCGTATGTACTTTACAAATATCTATGTCTCCATCTTGAACATTTTCACGAATGGAGTTGAAGCGACGCTTGATGTGCCTTGTCTTCTTGTGAAACCTGGGCTCCTTGGCAAGTGCAATAGCTCCAGTGTTGTCACAGAAGAGCTTGATCGGCCCCGACACATTGGGTATGACTCCTAGGTCGGTGATGAACTCCTTCACCCAAATTGCTTCATGCGCTGCCTCCGAGGCTGCCATGTACTCCGCTTCACATGTAGATCCCGCCACGACACTCTGCTTGCAACTGCACCAACTTACTGCCCCACCATTCAAAATATACACGTATCCGGTTTGTGACTTTGAGTCATCCAAATCTGTGTCGAAGCTAGCGTCGACGTAACCCTTTACGACGAGCTCTCCGTCACCTCCATAAGCGAGAAACATTTCCTTAGTCCTTTTCAGGTACTTCAGGATATTCTTGACCGCTGTCCAGTGTTCCTTGCCGGGATTACTTTGGTACCTTCCTACCAAACTTACGGCAAGGTTTACATCAGGTCTGGTACACAGCATGGCATACATAATAGAGCCTATGGCTGAGGCATAGGGGATGACACTCATCTCTTCTATATCTTCTGCCGTGGTCGGACATTGAGCTGAGCTCAATTTCACACCTTGTAACACAGGTAAGAACCCCTTCTTAGCCTGATCCATATTGAACTTCTTCAATATCTTCTCAAGGTATGTGCTTTGTGAAAGACCTATGAGGCGTCTTGATCTATCTCTATGGATCTTGATGCCTAATATATAAGCAGCTTCTCCAAGGTCCTTCATTGAAAAACTCTTATTCAAGTAGGCCTTAATGCTGTCCAAGAGTTCTATATCATTTCCCATCAAAAGTATGCAATCTACATATAATATGAGAAATGCTACAGAGCTCTCACTCACTTTCTTGTAAACGCAGGCTTCTCCATAAGTCTGCGTAAACCCAAACGCTTTGATCATCTCATCAAAGCGAATGTTCCAACTCCGAGATGCTTGCACCAGCCCATAAATCGAGCGTTGGAGCTTGCACACCTTGTCAGCATTCTTAGGATCGACAAAACCTTCCGGCTGCATCATATACAATTCTTCCTTAAGGAAACCATTAAGGAATGCCGTTTTGACGTCCATTTGCCATATCTCATAATCGTAGAATGCGGCAATTGCTAACATGATTCGGACGGACTTTAGCTTCTCTACCGGTGAGAAAGTCTCATCGTAGTCAACCCCTTGAACTTGTCGATAACCCTTAGAGACAAGCCGAGCTTTATAGATGGTCACATTACCATCCGCGTCTGTCTTCTTCTTAAAGATCCATTTATTTTCTATGGCTCGCCGCTCAACGGGCAAGTCAGTCAAAGTCCATACTTCATTTTCATACATGGATCCTATCTCAGATTTCATGGCTTCTAGCCATTTGTCGAAATCCGGGCCCGCCATCGCTTCTTCATAGTTTGAAGGTTCACCGTTGTCTAACAACATGATTTCCAAGACAGGGTTGCCGTACCACTCTGGTGCGGAACGCGTCCTTGTGGACCTTCAAATTTCAGTAGGAGCTTGATCAGAAGTATCTTGATCATTATCATTAACTTCCTCTCTAGTCGGTGCAGGCACCTCAGGAACATTTTCTTGAGTTGCGCCATTTTCCGGTTCAAGAGGTAATACTTCATCAAGTTCTACTTTCCTCCCACTTACTTCTTTCGAGAGAAACTCTTTCTCTAGAAAGGATCCATTCTTGACAACAAAGATCTTGCCTTCGGATCTGAGGTAGAAGGTATACCCAACAGTTTCTTTAGGGTATCCTATGAAGACGCATTTTTCCGACTTGGGTTCGAGCTTTTCAGGTTGAAGTTTCTTGACATAAGCATCGCATCCCCAAACTTTTAGAAACGACAGCTTAGGTTTCTTCCTAAACCATAATTCAAACGGTGTCGTCTCAACGGGTTTCGACGGAGCCCTATTTAAAGTGAATGTGGCAGTCTCTAAAGCATAGCCCCAAAAAGATAGCGGTAAATCGGTAAGAGACATCATAGATTGCACCATATCTAATAGAGTGTGATTACGATGTTCGGACACACCATTACGCTGAGGTGTTCCAGGCGGCGTGAGTTGTGTAACTATTCCACATTTTCTTAAGTGTGTGCCAAATTCGTGACTCAAGTATTCTCCTCCACGATCTGATCGTAGAAACTTGATTTTCCTGTCACGTTGATTCTCAACCTCACTCTGAAATTCCTTGAACTTTTCAAAGGTTTCAGACTTGTGTTTCATCAAATAGATATACCCATATCTACTCAAGTCATCAGTGAGGGTGAGAACATAACGATAGCCACCGTGAGCCTCAACACTCATTGGACCGCACACATCAGTATGTATGATTTCTAATAAGTTGGTTGCTCGCTCCATTGTTCCTGAGAACGGAGTCTTGGTCATTTTACCCATGAGGCATGGTTCGCACGTGTCAAATGATTCATAATCAAGAGACTCTAAAAGTCCATCTTCATGGAGCTTCTTCATGCGTTTGACACCTATGTGACCAAGGCGGCAGTGCCACAAGTATGTGGGACTATCATTATACCCTTTACATCTTTTGGTACTCACACTATGAATATGTGTAGCATTACGCTCGAGATTCATTAAGAATAAACCATTCACCATCGGAGCATGACCATAAAACATATCTCTCATATAAATAGAACAACCATTATTCTCGGATTTAAATGAGTAGCCATCTCGAATTAAACGAGATCCCGATACAATGTTCATGCTCAAACTTGGCACTAAATAACAATTATTGAGGTTCAAAACTAATCCCGTAGGTAAATGTAGAGGCAGCGTGCCGACGGCGATCACATCGACCTTGGAACCATTCCCGACGCGCATCGTTATCTCGTCCTTCGCCAGTCTCCGTTTATTCCGAAGCTCCTGCTTTGAGTTACAAATGTGAGCAACTGCACCGGTATCAAATACCCAGGAGCTACTACGAGTACTGGTAAGGTACACATCAATTACATGTATATCACATATACCTTTCGTTTTGCCGGCCTTCTTGTCCGCTAAGTATTTGGGGCAGTTCCGCTTCCAGTGACCACTTTCCTTGCAATAAAAGCACTCAGTCTCGGGCTTGGGTCCATTCTTTGGCTTCTTCCCGGCAGCTTGCTTGCCGGGCACGGCAACTCCCTTGCCGTCCTTCTTGAAGTTCTTTTTACCCTTGCCCTTCTTGAACTTAGTGGTTTTATTCACCATCAACACTTGATGTTCCTTCTTGACTTCTACCTCTGCTGATTTCAGCATAGCAAATACTTCAGGAATGGTCTTTTCCATCCCCTGCATATTGAAGTTCATCACAAAGCTCTTGTAGCTTGGTGGAAGCGACTAGAGGATTCTGTCAATGACCGCGTCATCCGGGAGATTAACTCCCAGCCGAGTCAAGCGGTTATGTAACCCAGACATAGTGAGTATGTGCTCACTGACAGAACTATTTTCCTCCATCTTACAGCTGAAGAATTTGTCGGAGACTTCATATCTCTCGACCCGGGCATGAGCTTGGAAAACCATTTTCAGCTCTTTGAACATCTCATATGCTCCGTGTCTCTCAAAACGCTTTTGGAGCCCCGGCTCTAAGCTGTAAAGCATGCCGCACTGAACGAGGGAGTAGTCATCGGTACGTGCCTGCCAAGCGTTCATAACGTCTTGTTCTGCAGGGAGAACAGGTGCGTCACCCAGCGGTGCTTGTAGGACATAATCTTTCTTGGCAGCTATGAGGATGATCCTCAGGTTCCGGACCCAGTCCGTATAGTTGCTGCCATCGTCTTTCAGCTTGGTTTTCTCTAGGAACGCGTTGAAGTTGAGGACTATGTTGGCCATTTGATTACAAGACATATTGTAAATATTTTAGACTAAGTTCATGATAATTAAGTTCATCTAATCAAATTATTCAATGAACTCCCACTTAGATAGACATCCCTCTTCTAGTCATCTAAGTATAACATGATCCGAGTCAACTAGGCCGTGTCCGATCATCACGTGAGACGGACTAGTCAACGTCGGTGAACATCTTCATGTTGATCGTATCTTCTATACGACTCATGCTCGACCTTTCGGTCTTCTGTGTTCCGAGGCCATGTCTGTACACATGCTAGGCTCGTCAAGTCAACCTAAGTGTTTGCATGTGTAAATCTGTCTTACACCCGTTGTATGTGAACGTTAGAATCTATCACACCCGATCATCACATGGTGCTTCGAAACAACGAACTGTCGCAACGGTGCACAGTTAGGGGGAACACTTTCTTGAAATTATTATGAGGGATCATCTTATTTACTACCGTCGTTCTAAGTAAACAAGATGCAAAAACATGATAAACATCACATGCAATCAAATAATAATAGTGACATGATATGGCCAATATCACATAGCTCCTTTGATCTCCATCTTGGGGCTCCATGATCATCTTGTCACCGGCATGACACCATGATCTCCATCATCATGATCTCCATCATTGTGTCTCCATGAAGTTGCTCACCAACTATTACTTCTACTACTATGGCTAACGCGTTTAGCAATAAAGTAAAGTAATTTACATGGCATTTCTCAATGACACGCAGGTCATATAAAAAAATAAAGACAACTCATATGGCTCCTGCCGGTTGTCATACTCATCGACATGCAAGTCGTGATTCCTATTACAATAGCACGAACATCTCATACATCACATATGTATCATTCATCATTCATCACAACTTTGGCCATATCATATCACAAAGCACTTGCTGCAAAAACAAGTTAGACGTCCTCTAATTGTTGTTGCAAGTTTTACGTGGCTGAATTAGGGTTCTAGCAAGAACGTTTTCTTACCTACGTGAAAGCCACAACGTGATTTGTCAACTTCTATTTACCCTTCATAAGGACCCTTTTCATCGAATCCGCTCCAACTAAAGTGGGAGAGACAGACACCCGCCAGCCACCTTATGCAACTAGTGCATGTTAGTCGGTGGAACCGGTCTCACGTAAGCGTATGTGTAAGGTTGGTCCGGGCCGCTTCATCCCAGAATACCGCTGAAGCAAGATAAGACTAGTAGCGGCAAGAAAGTTGACAACATCTACGCCCACAACCGATTGTGTTCTACTCGCGCAAGAAAACTACACATAGACCTAGCTCATGATGCCACTGATGGGGAACGTTGCAGAAAACAAAAAAATTCCTACGGTTTCACCAAGATCCATCTATGAGTTCATCTAGCAACGAGTGATCGGATGCATCTACATACCTTTGTAGATCGCGAGCGGAAGCGTTCAAAGAACGGGGATGAGGTAGTCGTACACGACGTGATCCAAATCACCGGAGATCCTAGCGCCGAACGGACGACACCTCCGCGTTCAACACACGTACGATCAGCGTAACGTCTCCTTCTTCTTGATCCAGCAAGGGGGGAGGAGAGGTTGAGTAAGATGGCTCCAGCAGCAGCACGACGGTGTGGTGGTGATGGAGCTGCAGTACTCCGGCAGGGCTTCGCTAAGCTCTATGGAGGAGGAGGAGGTGTTGGAGAGGGAGAGGGAGGCACCAAAGGCGTGGATTGAGAGGACATCCTTCCCTCACTAT
>NC_041382.1:788144319-788152619 GCF_002162155.2 Triticum dicoccoides
AGGGGGTGCCTTCCCCTTGTGGGACTCTTCCCTTCTTGAACCCTAGGCGCATGGACCTCTTGGGGCTGGTGCCCTTGGCCCATGTAGGCCAAGGCGCACCCCCTACAGCCCATGTGCCCCCCCGGGGCAGGTGGCCCCACCCGGTGGACCCCCGGGACCCTTCCGGTGGTCCCGGTACAATACCGGTGACCCCGAAACTTGTCCCGATAGCCGAAATAGCACTTCCTATATATAATTCTTTACCTCCGGACCATTCCAGAACTCCACGTGACGTCCGGGATCTCATCCGGGACTCCGAACAACATTCGGGTTACTGCATATACATATCCCTACAACCCTAGCGTCACCGAACCTTAAGTGTGTAGACCCTACGGGTTCGGGAGACATGTAGACATGACCGAGACGACTCTCCGGTCAATAACCTACAGCGGGATCTGGATATCCATGTTGGCTCCCACATACTCCACGATGATCTCATCGGATGAACCACGATGTCGAGGATTCAAGCAACCCCGTATACAATTCCCTTTGTCAATCGGTATGTTACTTGCCCGAGATTCGATCGTCGGTATCCCAATACCCCGTTCAATCTTGTTACCGGCAAGTCACTTTACTCGTACCATAATGCATGATCCCGTGACCAGACACTTGGTCACTTTGAGCTCATAATGATGATGCATTACCGAGTGGGCCCAGTGATACCCCTCCGTCATACGGAGTGACAAATCCCAGTCTTGATCCAAAGCACTCCTACGGTATCCGGGAGTTACACGATCTCATGGTCTAAGGAAAAGATACTTGACATTGGAAAACTCTAGGAAACGAACTATACGATCTTATGCTATGTTTAGGATTGGGTCTTGTCCATCACATCATTCTCCTAATGATGTGATCTCGTTATCAATGACATCCAATGTCCATAGTCAGGAAACCATGACTATCTGTTGATCAACGAGCTAGTCAACTAGAGGCTTACTAGGGACATGTTGGTGTCTGTTATTCACACATGTATTACGATTTCCGGATAACACAATTATAGCATGAATAAAGACAATTATCATGAACAAGGAAATATAATAATAATGCTTTTATTATTGCCTCTAGGGCATATTTCCAACAATAGGCCTGAACTGCTCAATACGAACGGCCTCTGTTTTCTTAGGAAGTAAAGTTATCGTTCCAAAATTCAATTAAAACAACTGAAGCTGTCCAGAGAATAAATCATGGAATATCGGAAGTAAATCCCCTTTGATAATGTGCCAACACCTTTTATAAAACTCCGCCGGAAAACCATCCGGCCCTGGAGCCTTATTATTCTTCATTTGTGAAATAGCCTCAAACACCTCTTTCTCCGTAAATGGGGCGGTTAAAATATCATTCTTATCCGCCACGAGTTGAGGGACATCCTCAACCCTGGACTCAACTAAGGACACAAAGTTGTCCTCCGGAGGCCCAAACAGCTGCTTATAGTAATTGGTTATATATACTTTGAGGTTTTCTTGTCCTAAAATCGTCCCCTCGTCCTGCTCCAATTGAAAGATCCTCTTTTTTCGGTGTTTGCCAGTAGCAATCATATGAAAGAATTGAGTGTTGTCACCCCCTTGGACGATTTTGAGAACCTTAGCCCGTAGTGCCCACTTCAGTTCCTCCTCTCGAAGGAGTTCTTTCAGTATCAACTCCGCCTCCACTTTAATTTCCAGCTCTCTGGTATCTAAAATGGTGGACTCAGCTTTTAAATCTAGGGATTGAATAAGTATAAGGAGCCTTTCCTTTTCAGCCTTATAAATCCCATGTATGTTCTTAGCCCATCCACGAAGGAATCTTCGTAGATGCCTAATCTTATTCTGCCATCTTTCAACAGGGAATCTCCCACCTGAATCTTTAGCCCATTCTCTGGCCATCAGATCCAGGAACCATGCTCTTTCAAACCACGCTAATTCAAAAGAAAAAGTGTTTTTGTTCCCCACGTGAGTGGCCTCGCCAGAATCAACTAGCAATGGGGTGTGATCCGAGATTGCGCGCGACAACGCTTGGACCGTGACCAGGGGAAACTTTTGTTCCCATTCGACACTAGCAAGGACACGGTCCAGCTTCTCAAATGTCGGTTTTGGTAGCGTATTAGCCCAAGTGAATTTCCTACCCGAAAGCTCGATCTCTCTAAGATATAGGCTTTTGATTATGGTATTGAACATAAACGACCATCTACCGTCAAAATTATCATTATTCTTTTCCTCCCTCCTTCGAATAAAGTTAAAATCGCCCCCAACATACCCTAAAGCTCGATCTCTCTAAGATACAACTGCTCAGTCCCGCAAATACGTACAAGATCAGCCAAAAAATCCGGCTTGAGCTCTGGCTGCACGGCACCATACACCGCCACCAATGCCCAATTAAACCCGTCGGCCTTTGATCTTACCCAGAATTTTACCACAAAATCTCCCATGACCACACTCTGAACTTCCAACACATTTAACCCCAAGTAAGATCCCACCGGACCTTCCTCTTGAGGGTAGGCAATGCCAATCAAAATCAACAACCCCCGATAAAGTACTAAGAAACTAGGGGGTGAAATTGTCCCTTCCAGTTTCTGAAAGGGCGATGAAATCCAACTGGTATTCAATAGACGCATCTGCTAGAAACTTTCTTTTAGCCAAGTCCTTAAGACCTCTGTTATTCCAAAAAATGCCTCTCATATTTCATCATGAAATTTTTTAGAGGTACCACACTGCTCGGCTCACAACATACTACGCGCCTTAAATGGCCCACTTCTAACCTCTAGATCACCGACGACGCATAGCTCACTCACAGGCTCTGCCGAGGCAAAGTCGCTACGCACTTTTGGCCGGGCCCGTCCTGGCGGCCTGTGACCCTAGGTCTCTCCCTAGGAGGTGTGTGAGGGGTTAGAAGTACGGTGCAATGTCAGTCTCTTTTTTCTCCTCTTATATTTTCTTCGCTTTTGATGGCTCAGGTTCACTATTATTCCTATCTTCTATTACTCTTTTCTTTTAATATTTTTTTATTCCTCTATTTTTTCGCTTTCGACGGCTCATCGATTTTGCCTTTTTTCTTTTATTAGTCTTATATTATAATATTTTGATTTTTTATTGCTCTATTTTTCGCTTTCGATGTAGACCCGTGGCAAAACCACGAGATCATCGACGCAGATCCGCCTTGAATATGAACTGCACCACGCCATGCCGCCGCAGGAAGCCCGTGCTTCACCCGCCGCCGACGTCCAGGGCCGCCGCCCCAGGATCCTGATCTGGCCAGCCCGGACCTCCACGGCGCCCTCTTCATGCCGCCGCTTCCGGCTGGCCACCAGGCAACCACGCCACTGCCCAAGGCCTCCGCCCGGAGCACGCCGCCACGCCACCATGGATCAGATCGCCGCTGCGCCGTCACGCCCGTGGAGGTCCCGCCCCACCCCCTCCGACGCGATCTAGGGAGGAGAGCCTCCGCCACCACCGTCGCCCCCCGGGCTTAGCCCAGCGGCGTCCTCCGGCGGCGGCGGAGGGAACGGAGGGAGGTGGTGGTGACCCTGGCGGCTAGGGTTTCAAGAGCCGCCCGAGTCGCCCGAGACGGGGGCGACGCGATGGAGTTCCCGAGTTGAGACCAAACAGAATTTACATAGGGAGCCAAGATGGCTCCAAAGAAACAGTGAACTCTGTTTGTTTGTTTTTCACCAGCAGAGTGCCACTGTGCTGCATTTTTCTCAAGATATGTATGTATTTATATAGGTTGGGTTTCGGGGAAGAGGTTTGAGAACTTAACGCAACAGTTTGGTTTGCAAGTTTGTTCTTGCCTTGTAATTATATCCATATCTCGAACTGCAACAGAGCTTGCTTCAGACCTGAGGCCGGCCGGTTGCTATGAAAAGCTGCACATGTTGTACAGGTGAGGTCATTTCAGATGGAACTGCACTGTGAAGCAGCAGAGGTAGGTTGCTTAGGCTCACTCGTGTTGGTGATGGTGCTGGTGGTGACCTGCCTGAGAGCGGAGAAGCAAGCAGGGTTCAGACTATTCCGTGTTGGTTTTGCTATCAGTTGCCAGTGCACAACTGTAGTAAACTAGTTGTAACATACTCCATATGGAACGACATGTTGTGTCAGTATGAATTTGCATCTTAACTCTGGAATATGTTTACAGATTAAAAAAGCGAGACAATCCAGGACTAACCCATGGAGGCACATATGTTTGCGATCTTTCCCCTTCTTCTGCAGTTTTTGTTGTTAGCTCTGTGGTTTCTTCTCTTGTTTCCCCTTGTCAGGTTTCAGACGTAGAAACATCAGCTACATAGTTTTCTGGTTTGGAGGGGCCAGCCCAGATTGCTTGCTGCACATTTATCAAGACAGTTTTGGGGGGTTTCAGAAGCGAGGAAAACATTCTACAAGACTATTTTATTTTCTGCTTGTTTTGCCTTGCGATTGTTTCAAATTGCAACCAAGTTGAATGGGTGACTTGTGTAATATAGCCTGAGCACACGAAAGACCATTTCAGAGTAGTCTTGGGAGGAAAGAAACGGTTTGGCTTGGACATCAGGCATGAGGCTGATTTGCTTTGATATGAGAAGCTGCACAGGACAGATCATTTAACAAGGAACCGCACTGTGCTTTGTAGCAGCAGACCTATTGTGTCCTCAGATCACAGATGCAAGCAGGGTTCAGACCACTCTTCTGTTTTGTGTTGATTTTGTCTGCCCTTCAGCAGAGTCAGATGAGGCTTAATTAGGATTACTTTGAACAGTTAGGACACTTCTGAACGATGAACAGGCTTCTCAATACAAACTAGTATTAATCTCTCTCTATCAAGCATTTATTTTGGACCCTGATAAGTGTCACATGTGTGGCACGAAGCAATTCCACCCTGACGTTTTTTGATGGCAAGTTTAGTTATCTGAGAATGGCAATTTTAATTGTGAAGTATGGCAACTTTTTGTTTGGATAACAAGTTTCAGTATTTTTTTAGGATTTTTTAATGACAATTTTAGTTGTAAAAAACATCAGTGCGGTGTTACTTCATGACACACGTGTGGCACTTATCATTTTATTTTATTTTTGGGTATGGCATGTGGCATAGCGGATGGCTAAAGCGTGCGGAGAATGTCAAGAGAGGGCGGGGTAGACCGAATTTGACATGGGAGGAGTCCGTTAAGAGAGACCTGAAGGATTGGGGTATCACCGAAGAGCTAGCTATGGACAGGGGTGCATGGAAGCTTGCTATCCATGTGCCAGAGCCATGAGTTGGTTGCGAGATCTTATGGGTTTTACCTCTAGCCTACCCCAATTTGCTTGGGACTAAAGGCTTTGTTGTTGTTGTTGTTGTTGTTATGGCATGTGGCATGTGCTGCATCCATCATCAGTTTTTCATATCACAAGCTAAGAGTCGGTCATTTTGCATCTCTGAGACGTGCACCTTTGTAGCTGTCTATGTATGCATCTTTATGTTTTTTTGCAAGCTAGCATAATTGTGAGGAAAAGAGAGTTGGAATGCATAATAATTGTTAATAATAAAAGAATAGTTTGGTTATTTACCAAAAAGTTGACAAGTTTTCAGAGGAATCTGCTAGATGGGCGGCTCGTCGACCGAGCTGCCGATTGAGATCACCAAGAACGAATGAAATGGACCATCTTCAACGTCCTGGCATTGCTTCTCCTATGATTGTGATTGGATCCGATCCGGGTATGTAAGTATGTATTGAGAAATATTTGGGAGATAGGGTAAGCGATGCAATGCATTACATTGCTTGTAAGCAAGCAAAAAAGGAAGAACTAGTCTTTCATTCTTTTGCTCTGTCTGGTCACTGCTTGACAAGAGAGAAACTCTAGACAAGATCATGTTGTTCAGATGTACAAATATCCATAATTTTACTTGCCACTGCACGACGCATCATTGATGGAGAAAAACATTAGGAAGATAAAGATCAAAGTGGCACTGGAGCGGTTCGCGTATGTACCTAATGCAGCACACAGTGTGTCTTCCTTGGTTGTCGAGGTCATTCTACGCAGCAGCGGTCCATTTTATGTTTAGTAGGTTGTTTCGGGCGGAGTCATGTAAAAAAGAGACGCAATACAATGTTGCAGGATGACCGAGAAAACTACTCCATTTTCTGAGCATGATCCAACGGCTGAGAACATCTAATTGTTGTGATTAGGAGCGTTTCACACACCCAATATGGTGTTGTAGGACGACCAAGAGATCCACTCATTTGTGAGACAACGACTGAGAATGTCAAAACTGCGATGATGTGTATGTGGCTTGGTTTTACAATGGATATATGATGGTAAATGTGTCCTGTTATTTTTTTGTATATTAGCTCATTACCATTCATTTATTGGTATGCATTACCAGATTGAATGGACAGTACTCCCCCGTTTCGAAATATAGCGCGCCCATGCTTTTCGAGGTTTAACTTTGACAATAAATTTAACCAACAAGACCGACTATGGTGGGAGCAAAAAAAATATTTTTGAAAACTTCTTTTGAATACGAATTCACTAGTATAATTTTTGCTCCCGCCATAGTCGGTTTCGGTGGTTAAATTTATGGTCAAAGTTGAAGCATGAAAACCGAGGATGCACTATATTTTGGAAAGGAGGGAGTATTTATAGACCAGGCAATTAATTCATTTGGATATAAATAAAGACTATGCATACTATTGTGTGTTCCAAAGAAATAATTTCACTCATTCATTTCCTTTGGTTCTATGCATCACCATATTTAACAAATATTGTACTACTTATATTTAGGATTATTTATCCATATGGATACAAGAAATATTAATGTGGTTTTTTCTTGGAAATAAAAAAATATTTAATTCATTTCCTTTAGTTTGTAGATACTAGTAATGTGTACGTGCAATGCACGTTAAAATTAGGTAATATATTAATCACACGTAAATATTAGGTAGGATATTATTTACGTATTAATTATACTAGCTGAGTACCCGTGCGTTGCCACGGAATGGCAAAAAATATTAATAGAAATTTTTGTTCTTCCAAGAAGTGTGTCAAACAAGACAACATCTTGATTCCACCCATATAACAACTACATTGATTCTCTATCACACTCATCGTGTCTCTTTAACAACCATATCTCCTTGCTGCCGCTTAACAAATCTGTCATCTTGCCCTTCCATCGCCTTGAAATATTTGTTTTAACTTGAGCAAGTCTATAGAATAAACTTGACCATGCATGCATCATTCCTCAAAATCCAACATGTTCCACCATGTACATTAACTGGAAAATTAGCAACATAAAATGAGTACCAAAAAAAAACAGGTTAGCAAGGGATTCCCACTCCACGTTGAAAACTAATAAAGAAATATTTCTTCAGAGCAGGTTTACCACAAAAATGCGGACACCTCCATGTCTAATTTTTTTATTTGCAAATTTATCAGACCAATCAACTTTCTGTTAATAACACAGAACTTGCATGCTCTAGCATTCCTAAACTTCTATTTCAGAACATGAATTTGGTTTTGGAATTTATGATGTTCCACTTTTTGAAGCTGGTAAAATGTTTAGCTCTACTTTTGGTTTTGCAAAATGAAATATAAATAAATAGAGGATAGATAGACCAATAACTTCAAGGATACAATGTAAATTCTGAATACTTCCGCACAGAAAACCTAGTATATGTTCCCAATACATGAGCTGATATGACTTGCATGCATTCCAAATTTCCATTATCTACTGCATGCTAAGGGTTCAACTCATCCAGGATCTTCCTCCTGCCACCGTAAAATATCTAACTGCATACAACATTACTGCAGATGCACACACTGAAAAACAACATGGAATTAGTTGGTCCAATATCTGACAAAAGGATGTAGACAAGCTACACAAGATAGTGTGAAAATGTGAAACAAAAAAAGGTAATAGAAGATCAGAGATATAAAGCACACTAACCGAGCAAGAAGTGAAGCAAGATTTTGAAACACGACATTTTCAACATCAAGATTCAGAAATATATTGGAACCTATGTATTAAATAATACATTGTTTTCACATGTCAGCTGAAAACACAAAACAGTACAAGAGAGCAACGAGAATTATATTCAAAGGCATGCATGGCTAATGCTAAATTGGTGTTTACTGGGCCGATATTTCTCCCATTACAACATCTATCTAGGATGATTATTCCAAAATCCAACCTTCCATGGAGTTACATTCTTTGGCCACATAGGAAATTCCATTTCTAACTTCTGGCATTGTCACGACGTTCTATTCTAGTGTTTCATTTTGCCTATGTCTACTCAAATTTCATGTTCACAAAACTATACCTAAGACTTCTATAGACGC
>NC_041382.1:788152933-788162087 GCF_002162155.2 Triticum dicoccoides
ACTAACCCTGGTATGCCCCGTGGCGCCGTCAAGCGGGAAGAGCCGGGTGAGGCCAAAGTTGGCCACCTTGACATGGAATTCGGCATCGAGGAGGATGTTGGTAGTCTTCTCGTCATGGTACACCATGGGAGGCTCGATGGGGTGGAGATCGGCTACCGTTGCAGCTGCCTCGATGACGACATTGAGGCGGAGTGACCACGACAGTGGCAGCACCACCGCACGGTGGTCGTGCAAGTGGTCGGCCACGGTGTTGTAGGGCATCTACTCGTACACCAGCAGCAGCACACGGCTGCGGCTGGACGTGCAGCCATGGAAGAAGACGAGGTTCAGGTGGTGCAGCTGCGACAGGATCCGTAGAAGATGGCGAGGTTCAGGTGGTGCAGCTGCGACAGGATCGTCGCCTAGTTCATGAACTGCTGCACGTGCCAGCAGTTGTTGTCGTACAACCGCTCCACCACCACTGCCCGCCCGTCCCGTAGTTATCCTGAACACCACATACAAAATCCGTTGTCGTCAGGATATTGATCCATGTCAAACTCCGAGGAAATAGCGCGAGCGTGCCTGTTATGTACTCCCTCCGTTCCAAAATAGATGACCTAACTTTGTACTAACTTTAGTACAAAGTTAGGTCATCTATTTTGGAATGGAGGAGGTACGTTTGTACATGCATGGTGCCGAAGCCATCGCTGGCCGCCGAACTCTTGCGTGTCGCTGAAGCCGCCGGTGGGCTCCTCTAGCTCCTCATATGCGAATTGGTGTGTCTGCTGCAGCCTGTGGACTCTGCCGAACTCCAGGTCGCTGCCACTCTGGAATGGGGTGTCCTGCCTGAGTTACTGTACTTGCGGAGCCTGGACGATACTGCCTCCTCTTGCGTATGCACTGGAATGGCACAACGACGAGAAGCACGAACAGAACCAGAGTAACTACAGAGCTTTCTGAAGTGGCAAATGGAAACCATGCACATTGATGCTTGAATTTGTAAGAGAAGAAAAATAAATAAAACACTTACAAATGCTTGAATTGGTCCGTGTGCACCATAAGAAAACTACTGATAAATAAGGTAGTTGTGTTTCATGTGCTCACCATCGGTTTCTTTGGCCTGCAAGATCAGAAACCAATGTCAAAAATGATTCTGTATATAAAAGGAAATGTAGCTTGGAATAGACAAGTTCTATCTCTAGTTAGACACGGCTTGATTTAAACAACATGTGGAGTAGAGAACATGCTAAATGTGGAGAATTTGAGGGAATTGTCCAGTTCATAGTCTACTACCTTGTTTGTGTTTATGTCTTCATCCTACTTAATTTGTTCCATTTCCTATAGTCAAAGAGTGATTAGATCAGTTTAAAAGAAGAGAAGTCTTCCCTTACCAGTAAATAGACTGGAACATCGTTGACCAACCAATTACCTCTTAGATCAATCAAACATAGTCTACATACCTGTAGATGAAGTGTCAGGTTAAAAGAAGAGAAGTCTTCCCAGTAAATAGACTGGTCAGAAATTAATTCACAAAAAAAAGACTGGTCAGAAATTAGGACGTCTCAAGGTTGATTAGATCAATCAAACATTGTTGACCAACCAATTACCTCTTCGATCAATCAAGGGTACCTGAACCTGATGAAGTAGTAGAACGCGACCTGCTAGCCTGTCCGCCGGAGCAGAAGCATGTGTGATCATCCGGCATCCGGCTGTCATACCCGCGGCGCGCTCTAGAAGCCTGGCATTCGCCGCATCACTCGGCGCCGGCCTTCCGTCGCACAGGGAACCCCGCCCTGACGGCTTACCCGACGGTGGCGTACTGGCACTCCCGGCGGCCAGCGCATCTGCCATGGCCGATGGCTGAGTCGTACGGCTGCACCTACACACCAGCCCCAACCCCAGTACGTCCTCTGGCGGCGAAGTACTGGCGCTCTCCTTCCGTGCCGCTGCCAAGCTCGCCCATGGTTGGACGCGATCTAGAGTGGTGCAGATAAGAGGGAGGAACAGAGAAGTTGTTGATGGGACTGGATCCTACTGCCAACGGCCTAGAGCCCTGGACCGCGACCGCGGGGCGGACGAGAAGGGGAGATTCAGAGAATTCTTTTCTCGGGAGCGCCGGAGCGGGGAGAGAGACGGGATCGGGAGCGATGGGGTGCGGGAGATGAGGAGGCTGCGTGGGCGTGGGCGTGGGACGTGGGGTCGTGGCCTCGTGGGTCTTTTTTTCCCTTTTTTCGGGCGGGGATGGAAGAAGCTGCGGGAGGATGTATCGATAGCAGCGATAGGAGGGGGAGATCGAACAAGGTCGAACCATCACGACGTTCGATCCTCCTTTAATAGTAGAGATGATTAGTATTGGCATTAATATTTGATATGATATTAACTGCACACTAAATATGTTGAGCGCTCACTATTGGAGCAGCCTGAGTCGTTGAATTGACTTGATTTGACGGTCGGGATTTGTTGGATCTGCCCCTTTGGGTCTTTGTATATGGACGCTGATAACGCCCACACGTGTGGTGGAAGCAACACCCGCTCACACGCCCTACAACACAGAGACTGCGCCACGTCACCTCATGTAAGCATGTGGGAATCTTTTTGGATTTTTAGTTTTTAAAATATTTTATCTCTTAAATAAAAAATCCAATTGAAGATCTGTTTTCACCATTAAATCCATCGTGACGAGATATTCGAAACTAGATCTCATATCAATATGTTTGGACGACATTTTTTGGGGTTGAAAGTTGTCATGTCTATTGCACATGAATTGCGATGGTGTTTACGCTGAAGTTGACATGATATGTTTCAACTACTTTTTTTTCTACCTTTACAAGTAAATATTGACATATTATAAAATGGGGAATTGAAACTAGACTTGACATGAACCATAAACTAAAATTGCTATGATACATGCACTTAAAATTGCCATGGTTCATACAAAAAATAATTTTCATGGCCAAAGTACTGAAATTGCCATGGTCAAAATACTAAAATTGCCATGATCTATAAACTAAATTGCCACATGGCAACTTTAGTCTAAACACTATGGCAACTACAGTGTAAACATGGCAACTTTTGGCAAAAAAATTGCCGAAACATATCAATATGGGATCTAGTTTTGAAGATCTCGTCGAGACGGATTTAATGATGAAAACGGATTTTTAATTGATTTTTTAATTAGGAGATAAAACATTTTTAAGCCGAAAACCAAAAAGATTCCCGCTGATGTCATCTGTTTTGACATGGCAAAAATGTCATCTCTAAGAAAAGAAAAGAAAAAATGCACACCTCCCCTCCCATCCCATGGTGGGCGTCACTCCTTCGGTCCTTCCCCACGAATAAGCTTCACTTCACTCCCCCTCCCCCTCCCATCCTATCCACATCCACATCCACAGATCCTCCCTGCCCTGACGGCGCTCGTCGGCGGCCGCGGCAACACACGTACCGGCCGTCTCTCTCCTCCCGCCAGGGCTGCGCGTCTGACCTGACCTGAAGGCGCTCGTCGGCGGCAAGACACGTACCGGAGATCTGGGCCAGGGTGAGCGCCCCTCCCTTCCTCCCTCCCTCCCACCCTTGCCTGGATTTCTATCTTTCTTTCTTTCACCGCATCCGCGTCCTTGATTTATCGATGCTCTCCTCTCCTCTCATACTGATACTGCCATTTTCCACTTTGCAATTGCAAGACACAATTTTTACTTTACTTTAGAGCCTTCAAACAACGATTAGTTTACCATTTGCACACCCCCTCCATAAAAGAAAGAAAGAAAGATGGCGACTGGTGTTTTCACTTTGGATTGAAATCCAACCCACTATTAGTACTTCTTTATTTTTATTTATCTTATCTAGAAGCTTACCTGAAGAATGGACCAAAGAAGCAGACACTACTAAATTTAACTGTAATAGCACAAGGGAAAAACTACACAAATGATAATAATAATAATAATAATAATAATAATAATACCAGAAAAACGTGTATGGATTACCTCACACTCACATCAACCAGGGAGGATTGGATGTGGATGTGGATGTGGATGTGGCTGTTTCCCCAAAAGTTGCTTCAATTTCATACACATATTTGTTATTTGGTACTCGAACAAAAACACATATCTCTGTTAGCGATTGCAGAGACACATTGGAATGAATTTATTCACACCTTCGTTTGCACCTGATGCCCATTCCTTGTCTTCCTCTAATTAACTTTGCAGCAGATCGATGTATCCGGTTCCACGGCAACATATCTGCTGGGCAAATACAGAAAACAGTTTCCTCAATTAATGACTTGTTGTATGCATAGACTGCACAATTTGCTTCCATAAATAATTATTGCTACCTGTCTGCGTCTAGATATAATGCTAAATTGTGTCTACTGCTAATTTGCTTGCTCGCAGGACGACAACACATGTCCAGTCACCATGAGCCTATCTCCCACTGGGATAATTAGTGCTGTCGATAATTGTGTCAATTTGTTCCAGTGGACCAGATCTGCCATTCCATCTCTGCACCCCGGCTTGAGTGGCTCACAGCAGGAACGTCTCCAGGAGCATGTGTCGCGCTTACAGGGTGGCCTACAACGTCTCAGGGATGCTCTTCCTGCAATGTACGACCTCATTGACCGAGCAGAGCGGAGAAGCCATGACACCCGTGTGGAAAAGCTCCTTCCAGTACTCAAGGATACAGTGTATGAGGTCGAGGACCTTCTTGATGAGGCCAAATGGTATGAGGTGAAGGCGCAAGTTGAGGGCAATGCAGCCCAAACTCCTCCTCTCGTCGAGTTCATCGATGATGTCATCCAAGGCAGCAGCTTCGGCAAGCTGAGTCATGTCCAATCAAGATTGAGTCATCTTTCGAGTCAGCTGGACATCGTGGGGCTTGCTGAAGCTACAGAACACGTTGACAGATTAGTCAAGCCGAAGACCGGCTCTTTGCCATATGAAGGCCTATTTTTTTGTTATTACAAGGAGCTAGCGCAGGTGATGGGATTTTCCACAAATTCAAAATGCAAGAGAGCAACGAGTTTGGCCAATGCATCAACAAGCGCATCAGCAAACAACCAATTCAGTAACGGGTTAAGAAGAATATCGAGCCTTCCTGTTCTGGTAATACAAGGAACTGGTGGTGTTGGAAAGACTACTTTGGCCCGACGTATATGGTTCAATCAAACGGGGAAGCCTCGGATCATTTGGATTCATGTTTCAGATGGCTTTGATGTGAAGAGGTTAACTAAAAAGGCCATACAACTCTGTACTGGGGAGGAGACAACAACTGATGATTTGGATTCTCTTTAGCGTGACCTTTCTAAGCATGTGAGCAATAAAAGGTTATTGGTATTCCTTGATGATATGCGGGATGATGCCTTGAAGGAAAACGGGCAGTGTTGGAAGAGGTTTTGTGCACCTTTTAGGAATGTCCGAGGGGGAAGCATGATTGTGGTCACTACTAGATGTTCAGAGGTTACTGAGGGGGTGCGGACAATGGAGCCCATTATCTTAGATGGTCTAAAAGGTGATGTCTTTTGGAATTTCTTCAAATTGTGCGTGTTTGGAGATGGGAGGTCTGAGATTGATCCTGAGTTAGAGCGCATAGGTAGAAGTATACTTCCTAAATTGAAGGGTTCCCCTTTGGCCGCCAAAACTTTGGGACGCATGTTGAGCATGGACCTTCAAGCATCCCATTGGAATTCTATACTTGAGAGTGAACTGTGGGAGTTGAGACAAGAGGAGGCCGACATTTTTCCGGCCCTTCAGTTGAGCTACATGCATTTACCATTCTATTTGAAGCGATGCTTCGCATTCTGTTCTGTGTACCCCAAAGATTACAAATTCCAGAAGGCACACTTAGCTGAAGTTTGGGTAGCGGAAGGCTTTGTGGAATCTCAAGATATTGGCTGTCAGTATTTTGAAGACCTTGTAACACGGTCCTTCTTTCAATTGGTTCCTGGTGGATACGTAATCCCTGACCTATTGCATGACCTGGCACAAAAAGTTTCAGAGATGGTCTAAAAGGTGATGTCTTTTGGAATTTTTTCAAATTGTGCGTGTTTGGAGATGGGAGGTCTGAGATTGATCCTGAGTTAGAGCGCATCAGTAGAAGTATACTTCCTAAATTGAAGGGTTCTCCTTTGGCCGCCAAAACTTTGGGGCCGCCAAAACTTTGGGACGCATGTTGAGCATGGACCTTCAAGCATCCCATTGGAATTCTATACTTGAGAGTGAACTGTGGGAGTTGAGACAAGAGGAGGCCGACATTTTTCCGGCCCTTCAGTTGAGCTACATGCATTTACCATTCTATTTGAAGCGATGCTTCGCATTCTGTTCTGTGTACCCCAAAGATTGCAAATTCCAGAAGGCACACTTAGCTGAAGTTTGGGTAGCGGAAGGCTTTGTGGAATCTCAAGGGGGTGTTCCAATTCAAGATATTGGCTGTCAGTATTTTCAAGACCTTGTAACACGGTCCTTCTTTCAAATGGTTCCTGGTGGATACGTAATCCCTGACCTATTGCATGACCTGGCACAAAAAGTTTCAGAGCACGACTGCTGCATCTTAAGAAATGATAGTTGCTTTGATAAAGTCCCACAGGATGTTCGTCATCTGTACGTACACCCTAGCAGTGACTTTGATGGTTCCAACTTGTTGAGACTGTGCAGGTACACAAAGTTGCGTACCCTAATTTGCAAGAAGAGTTTAAGGAAAGAAGCAGGATTAGTAATGGGCCACTGGTGTACTAAACTTTTGCGTATGCGTGTGATTTCTTGTGCCTCCACAGATGAGTTACCAGGTAGTATTGGCAACTTGAAGCATCTTCGGTACCTTGAAATCTCCAGAGATTGTGCTTTGAAGAGGATTCCTTCAACTTTCCGTTGGCTATATAATCTGCAGATTTTCTATGCCAAGAAATGCAAGCTAGAAAGTCTGCCTAGTGACTTTGGTAAGTTGATCAACTTACAGAAATTTGAATCGGATGGATTACCATATTATCCTGGGTGCCGCATGCATGTTAATGCAGCAGATGGGCAGGGACAAAGAATAGTTAGGTTAATGAAGAATCTGAACCAATTTCATGGCTTGGAGATCACTCATGTTGGCATGCTAACCAAGGATGATGCAGTAGAATCAAAACTGAAGAATAAGAAAGACCTTGACGAGTTGAAACTGAAATTTAAATCAGATGGGTTACCAATTTCGTCATGGTTTTCAGGCTATCCCGAGTCTCAGTTCATGCAGGACAATGAGATAGACATGCTTCATCAGTCTCAAATCATCCAGGACAATGAGATAGAAGTGCTTCAATCTCTGCAACCTCCTATCAGTCTCAAGTCTCTGTTCCTCCAGAATTATGCCGGTGTCTCGCTCCCAAGCTGGTTTCGGCCACAAAACATACCAAGCTTAGAATCACTTACTTTTAGAGACTGTGTCGGACTCAAGAGCATATCATTGTGCATGATCTCACAGATTATAGGCTTAAATCTGATACCTGCAGTGCTAGTTCACAACAATAATGATAGTGTTGGTATGTTCCTATCCCTGACAGATCTAGCCATATATGGTGCCGAAATTTATCAACTCTCGAACATTTTCTGCTACCAAAGTATCGCCCCTATCTCGGGCTCTTAGCGGTTCTCCTTCCCTGACATTATACCCCGCGCTCTTAGCGGTTCTCCTTCCCCATTATCGCCCCTATCTCGGGCACGACGGGAGGGACGGGAAGCTTCGAGTTCAGCTAATCCTCAATTTTGATCGGGAGGGGGGGCAACCATGGAGCCTCCAAAGCTACTGACAGTGAGGGAGGTCACCGGCGAGCTACAACGGATGAGAGCGACAAGGTATAAAGCGGAGACTGTAGACGTGTGGTCTCTAAGAAGTGCGGGAAAGTTTAAACATGTACATTTCAAAACACATCATGAATTAATACAAAGTGACTTGAAACATCACAAAGAACTAAGAGCGCGGGGAAATTTTAAACAAGTATGATGACATTATCACAATCGAGCCTATTTGGTGTGTCAGGATTTACCTAAAATGGAGATAGAGGAGCGGAGTTACTCAGATGAGCGCTCATGTGACTCGTCTCTCCCCCGCGTCCACATACCAGCCTCCACGGCGTGACCTCATCGGAGACCACACCGCTCCCTTTCCTGGCATTCTACCCCGCTCTTAGTGGTTCTCCTTCCCTATTATCGACCCTAATCTCGGGCACCAGGGGGCTCAGAGTTCGGCTAATCCTCAATTTCAATCTAGGTGTCGGCTATGGAGCCTCTGATGAGGTCGTTGACGGTGAGGAAGGTCGCTGACGAGCTACAGCAGATGAGAGAGCCAAGGTATAAAGCGGCGCCTGCAGATGCATGGCCTCTAAGAGGCGTGCGGAAGTTTAAAAAACGCATCATCAATTAACACAAAGCGACTTGAAACACCACAGAGAACTAAGAGCGTGGTAAAATTTAAACAGTTATGATGATGTTATCACAATCGAGCCTATGTTGTGTGGCACAATTTACCCTAAAAAAGGTGCTAGCGGAGCGGAGTTATTCACAGAGCGCTCCCGCGACTCACATCTCCCCTGCCTCCACCTACCACCCTCTGCGACGTGACACCATCTAAGACCACACCGCTCCCTTTCCCAGCATTGTACCCCGCACTCTTAGAAGGTTCCCCTTCTTCGATATCAGCCCCTATTTCGAGCATGGCAGGAAGGGTGGGAAGCTCTGATCGGCTAATCCTCAATTTTGATATGGGGTACAACTATGGAATCTTGGAGTCCGCTAACGGAGAGGGAGGTCGCCGACGAGCTACGACCGATGAGAGCGCCAAGGACAAAGCGGCGGCTGTGGCCGCCCAAGGAGAGACGCAAGCTTGCGGTGCAGACCTGTGTGAAAACAAATGTCGAGGAGAGGATTCAGATGATTCTGAACGGGAGTGCAATTATGGAAGAGGTGATGTTGGTATGTTGTTGGGAAATGACAAAGGCACCTTCCATAGATCCGTGCAACGAGCTCGCTAGGGATGAGGGGAGGAGGCAGACATAAGCGTCTTTTCAATTTCAGCATGCGAGTGATTTCTTTTCATTATGTGTTACTACTGGAGTGTTTAATTAATCTCACCATTATACATATACATATGCAAGTTAATTTTCTTAACTTCAAACCCTTCCAATTCTAAATCCATTGAAAGGATATTTTCCTTC
>NC_041382.1:788162438-788202982 GCF_002162155.2 Triticum dicoccoides
AAGGCATGCACTCGAGAAAAGAACATACATTCTTTTGATGATACAAATACTATATGTTTAGAATATACTTGCCAATGAATTAGCCCCCCCCCCCTTCCAATATAGAACTTTAAATGTATCACAACTAGATACCCCCTCCTTCTCAAAATATAAGGTGCGCTCGACTTTGCACGGTCTTTGATGCATGACTTTGACCATTGATATATACCAAAATACTTGGATCGAACATGTATCAATAGTATCATTGTATTTTTCTTGTAAAACAATTTTATTTCATAAGTCTTTATAATAATTTTATAGGCATACGCTAAGTGAAAATTATAGTCAAAGTTGTGTGATGAAGACCAGAAAATCAACACGCGCCTTATATTTTGGGAAGGAGGGAGTACCATTTTAAACTAGCCATTCATTGAATTTAAAGTTGTGGGTACTCGCGGAAAATGCAAGAGAAATGTGTGGCGTCTAAGAAACACGGGAAAGTTCAAACATGTACATTTTAAATGCATCATCATTTAATACGAAGCAACTTGAAACGCCACATAGAACTAAGAGCGGAAGAAAATTTACATAGGTCGCTATAAACACAACATAAGTAAAAAGAGGTTGACTTCAAACGCCACATGGAGCAATAGCAAGAGGCCGCTGAAAATAGGATGACTTAGTGTGGGAGAGTTTAACAAGTACAAAGAGACTTGATGCTTCGCGCCGGATAATAAAAGCAATAGCATCCACAACATATGAATTAGTTACAAAGCGCTGCCCAGACTAGTTATATGTCTACTTTAATTGGTGTATATGCTTGTGTTTCAACATGGTTTAAAAACATTTAAAAAAACTCCGCCTTTTCGTAAAATTCTTATTCCGAGATAGAAGTGGGTAGCATATATATATATATATATATATATATATATATATATATATATATATATAATTCAGTTTTTTAGGAATGCAATTATGATATATAATAAGGGTGTTCTGGAGAAAGGAAGATACTGGAAACATGGATCCAACAAATGCTTATGTATTTAGTTATCCAGGAACAAAGCTCAACACAAGCAGTTAGCTATCATACAAACAACTAACTAACAAACAAAAATAGTTGTGCATGGACAAAATAGTAAAATTAGAATTCCTTGTCGTCGTAATATTGTTCCGCCTTTACCAATAAATGGTTATTTCCTTCAACAGCTTAGCATATTATCATCAATTATGCTTGTGCTCCAACGCTTTTAAACCCCATCCTACACAACAAATTTAATTGCTTGTATATGTCAATCTAATTGTTTGTACAAGATATTAAATACTCCATATAGATGCCGACATATGTTTGTTTGCCAAGATAGTTACCTGGGAAATCCAGGGATGTTGTTTTTGAATTGTTTCTATGGTTTAGGAATGTCTGCAAACTCTTTCAATTTATTGTCATTAAATAAGTATTTTTATATAAAAAGAATTTTGCTTCCATACGCCCCTTTAAATATTGTAATAGACTACGCATCATTTTTTTCTCTAGGGTTTGAGTGGGAGGCGGTTGCACTTCTGTTGACCCGCCGGTGCTGCCGCTAGTTTCCCTGCCGGTACGGCTGTGGGAGGGTGAGGGGACCCCGAATTTGTGTGTTGGGTTCATGTCCCGTAGGTGTTTTGAGTTATTTGTAGCCAGTGAAGTTGTGGCAGCGGAGGTGATGAGTAATGGTTCATCGACTTTTCCCTTGTGGATGGCTTTCCTCAAAGGGTGCATCGATGAGTAGGAGGATGGTGTAGATCACCGGTCATTTTTCTGATTGTGCGCTTTGACGACTATACCTACAGCAAGTAGCTTCAAGCATTGCACTGTCAACCTTTTTCATTCGTTCCATCTTTCCCATGATAGTAAGTTTCTATCCATTCCCCATGCATACATCAGATATACATGTTACCATTTCTCCAGCCAAGCCACTCTCCCCTCGCCCATTACCACCAAGAAAACAAGGGAAGAACAAACACAAAGCGGAAAAGCAAAGAGAAATAAAGAGGGGGGATTCAACAACTCTAATGAAAAAATCTATGTTTCAGATCCACTAGTGAAAAATTCCACTGTCCATCAGGTTTAGGTCCAAAAACAAGCTTTCTAGGTGCTTTGTTCTTTTGTCTCTGACCGGTCTTCTAGAGAGAGAGAGAGAGAAGAGGGTGCAGAGGGTGGAGGAAGGGGAGATTTAGAAAGCAGACGTTGCCATTTTTACTAATAAGAAATAAGAGAAGAATGAGAAATTGGGCAACAATAAAGTAGGAAAAGGGAGAAGAGGGATAGATAGGCTTCTTTTCAATTTCACCCTCCGGGTGGTTTATTTTTATTATTATCTGCCACTAGCATTAAATTCAATTATTTTCAGCATTACACATACTATTTCTTTGACTTCAGAGCATGTTTCAATTTTGATATGGGGGACAGCCATGGAGCCTCGGAGGTCGCTGGTGGAGAGGGAGGTCATCGATGAGCTACAGAGGATGAGAGCAACAAGGGATAAAGCGGCGACTGCAGGTGTGTGGCCTCTAAGAAGCGTGAGAAAGTTTAAACATCTACATCTTATATGCATCGTCATCAATTACTATAAAGCGACTTGAAACGCCACAGAGAACTAAGAGCGCGAGGAAATTTGAATAGGTATGATGACGTTATCACAATCAAGCCTATGTGGTTGACACGATTTACCCTAAAAAAGGAGCTAGCGGAGCAGAGTTACTCACGTGACTCACCTCTCCCCTACCTTCACCTACCACCCTCCATGACACGACCTCATCGGAGACCACACCGCTCTATCTTCCCTAGCATTCTACCCTGCGCTCTTAGTGTTTCCCCTTCCTCGTTATCGGCCCCTATCTCGAGCGCGGCGGGAGGGACATGAAGCTCGGAGTTCGGCTAATCCTTAATTTCAATCTGGTAGGGGGGGGGCAGCCATGGAGCCTCCGAGGCCGCTAACGGTGAGGGAGGTCGTTGACAAATAGAACAAAGAGCGTGGTGAAAAATTAAATGGGTATGGTATAAACGCAACATGCGTAAATGCGAATTGACTTCAAAGGCCACACGGAGCAATAGGAAGGAGGCTGCCAAGATATGAAGGGGCTTGATGCATCGCACCAGATAATATAAGCAATCGGCGTCCACAAGATATGAATTGGTTACAAGCACTGCATAGACTAGTTACGTGTCTACCTTAATTGGTGTCTATGCTTATGTTTCAACATGGTTTAATAACCCTTTAAAAACTATGACTGCATAAAATTCTTATTCCGGGATAGAAGTGAGTAACATATATGGAGAATCCGGCTTTTTAGGAATGCAATTACGATCCAAACACTGGTTACTTATTTAGTTATCCTAAAAAAATGAACAAACCAACAAAATAAAGTTATCCATGGACAAATGCTCAGCACACAAGTGGTTAGCTATCTTACAAACCAACAAACAGAAATAGTTATCCATGGGGAAACACTCAGCACAAGCGGTTAGTTATCTTACAATCTAACAGACAAAGATTGTTATCCATGGACAAAATAGTAAAGAAGAGTTCCTTGCCGGTCGCAACACCGTTCTGCATTTAAAAATAAATGGTTGTTTCCTTCAAAGGCTTAGCATAATTGGGCTCCAACACTTCTAAACCCCATCCTACACATCTCACAACAAATTTAATTGTTTGTATATGCAAATCTAACTGTTTTTACAAGAATATAAATACTCCATATAGATGTTGGTATATGGAATTAAACGAGAGTATAATCAATGATGGTGTATGTGTATCCATGGACCATGGCGTACCACTATGGAGGTGAGTTTATTCATGAGAAGAGATTATTCATCTAGGGAGAGAGAGAGAGAGTATTTAAGAATGTGTCACCTATGTTTCGAATTATAAGATGTTTTGAGTACTTTAATATGGACTACACACGAATTGGAATGGGCCAACAAATACACTAAAACGCGTCTATATACATCTGATTCAGAAAAAAGTTAGAACGTCCTATAATTCGGAATGGAGTATAATAAAGAACTGCAGTATGGAGTATAATATAGAGTGGAAAATTCGAATCTGAGCCCGAGCTCATCTGCACCTGCGCTCATGAAAAAAATCAAAATAAATACTACAAAAATTCCAAAAATTCCAAAAAAAAAAATTGGGTGGTGGACAATTTGATGCGTGAGGTACGCTCCAATTTCAAAACATTTGGACTTCTGTGCAGCTCTCAGCAAAAAAGACAAATCAGACCAGAACAGTATATGAACAGATCTTCGATTTGTCTTTTTTGCTGAGAGCTACACAGAAGTCCAAATGTTTTGAAAATTGGAGCGTACCTCACGCATCAAATTGTCTACCACCCAATTTTTTTGGATTTATTTTTATTTTTTCTGAATTTTTTACGAATTTTTTTTAACCGGGTGCAGATGCACCCGGGCACCGAAACGCCGTTCTCGTAGTATTAAGTATATCACATTGATGTGTCCAACGACACTTCTGGTTCGTCCATGACTTCATGGACTTCTCATACGTTGTCTCACAATGGAGTTTGTTGTGCGAGCATATCTAGTGCAACTGCACGATGCCGCCATCTCCGCCGCCACCACGTCAGAGTAGTCATCCTCCGTTGTGTGTCGGGCTACACAAGAAGCTCGGGACGGGCACACCCTGTGCGAGGATGTTGAGGCCGGCGACGACGGATACTGATGTGTGACCTACAATTGGGCAAATATTTTGTACATATTTTGAAAACATGGACATTGTTCAAAATTACATATATTTTTTGGATCACGAACATTTTTTTAAAAAAGAGTGCAACTCTGTTAAATTTGGGGAAACAAATCAAAACAGGAACAAATATGTAAAAACGCCAACATTTTTCAAAAAATGCTCAAACATTTATAGGAATTTCCAAAATATTTTTTAAAAATGTTCACAAATTTTATAAATATCTTGAATTCATAAAATGCCACAAATATAAAAGACTCGTGGTCTTAAAAATTGTTCATGTAAAAAAATATTCACGATTTCAGGAAAAAAAGGGAAAACGAAAATAAGAAATGTAGAGTAAAACTTAAAAAATATTCGTGATTCATGGTTTTAGAAATGAGGAAACCAAAAAACAGAAAGGAAACACAACGAAGAAAATAATAAGACAGAAAAACCTGTTGAGGGAACTCAGGGAAGGTTCTAGAGCCTTCATAAAACGGTGGAAAGCTGGCACGGATCAAACTGAATATTAGGCCTACCCATGTAGCTGCACTCCATCTGGCGAATTGCGTGTTTGGTCATCCCACAAATGCAATGCGACCCGGGCTGCGGCTAAATTAGAGGACGAACCCTTTTTTTAGCTTTACCAAACGTGTGGTTTTTGGTTTGCTTTTCCTCACGTGACTTTTCAAACCACTTTCAATTTTTCTACAGGTTTTTTCTATTTATCTACCTGTTTATTTTTTTCCTTTTTGTTTCCGTTTTCACTTTAAACATCATTAGATTATTTAAATTGGTGAAATATTTGGGAAACTGCAAGAGATATTAAAATTCATGAAAATTTTAAGAATCTGTGAATTTTCACACTGTTTCTAAACTCATAAATGTTTATTAAATTTTAGAATAATTTTTCAAACTGCGACAAATTTTCATATTCATGAACTTTTTTTATCCACCAAATTTTTTTGAAATTTTAAATTCGTAATTTTTAAAAATTCATTAACTGTTTTCAAATCATAAAATATTTTAATAAATCGTGAAATTTTATTGAATTTGTGCACATAGTTTTCCAAATTTCTGAACGTATTTCTAGTTTGTGAACTGTTTTCTATCCGGGAGCATTTTTTGGATTCATGAATTTGTTTTAAAATTTGTGAATATTCCTGAAATCTTTAACATTCCCCAAATTCCTGTACATTTTTAATTATTAAACATTTTTTCTGCAAATTTCCTAAGATATGTGAAATTGTGAACATTTTTTCAAAGTTGATATTTTTTTAATACTTGAACTTTGTTTCTCGAATTCATGAACATTTTTTGCAAATTGGTGGACATTTTTTAAATTCGTTAACATTTTTTAAGTCTATTAACATTTCTAAATTCGTTAACATTTTTTGAATTTATGATCTTTTTCATATTTATGGACATTTTCAAATCTAAAAATAGTTAAATATTTGTAATTTTTTTATTTGTGAACATATTTCTTCCAAATTCGTAATATGTTTTCTTATCTGTGAACTTTTTTCTAATTCTTGAACAAATTTTGTAATTTGTGAACATTCTTTGCAACGTGAATATTTTCCGGAATTCACAAAAATTGTTCAAATTAAAAAAACTTGTGAGATAAATATATTATTAAAATATACATGAAAATATTTACATTGGCTTTAGTGTGTTGACTGCATCGTTACCCAGGGATAAAATTTACAGGTTGCTGCAAGCGACAAGCGTTTGGTTGGCAAGGTCATTAATAGTGATGGCAGCTTTTGTGGTCGCTACAAGTGACGCACAACGGTACGTGTCGAGATACATCGATCTATGAGGGGAATACGGAGTGCGTCTTGGTCCACTTCCCACCCACGAAATCTATTAGAAACTCAAAGGGATAAATAGATCAAAAGAACGCTACATGGGCTTCATTCAGGGGCATGCCTAAAAAACCAGAATTGATGTGAGTTTTTGATGGGAATAGCTTCCTCCAGGACATCGAGTGAGTAACTCAAAAGCAAATATTCCAATGTTTAGTTTGGGGATGGTTTTCAGGAGCAAGCAATGAATGGAAATTGTACTAATAAATATGGACTACTGATATTTAGAAGTATAATCTTCATGAAGTCAAAAAATATACGATCAGGGCTAAGTGTGGATGGACGGGATTGTCCCTGGCTTATATATGGTGCATATTTGAAGATTTGAAGGTATTCTAGTTTCCATGTGATCACATTTGAAGGTGAACATGAGTGTGCACCTAACAGAAACAATCGTATCTTATTACTACATAAGTTATTGCTAGGAAGTATTAGCACATCTTATGAGCCAACCCAACATTAAAGATTAGTAGCGTTATATCTGTTGTTCTGAAAGATTTCTTTGTTGATCTATCAACATCAAAGGGTAAGGCTACCAAGAAGATAGTGTTAGAGCAACTATTAGGGAGGATGAAAGACGAGTACACCAAGGTATTTGATTGCCAATTAGAACTCAATCCCGGGAGTACAGTCCTTCTTGGCTTGGACATTGAGAACACAGGGTAAAAAAAACATAATCGATGCTCCAAAATGCGTTTGAAAATAACAGTTTGGAGCACCGATTTATATTTTTTTCCAAAATTTTCTATGAATATCATCTGGTGATGAATTTTTGCAAGCTATCAAAACATTTCTCAATGTTTCACACGAAAAAAGTCGGAATTTTTATTTACTGTTCAGCCGTGAGCTCGGGATCAGAACAGCCGCGTGCCCTTTTTACTCGCTATTGAGCTATGAGCGACCGAAACGGTAGAACTTTCAAGCGAGTGAGCGAAGCCTTACTGGGCCGTGCCTGAGCTAGTGCGAGAACGGGCACCAGCTCCTATTTCTTCCATCTGCACATGCTGAAGAGGATTCTCCTATTTCCCCCCTTTTTTCTCCCTTTTTATTTATTTCAAAATGTTCTAAAATATCATATTCAAAACTATTATTATTTTACTTTTTGTAAAACCATTACATTATGTAAATGTTGTAAAATATCTGTTCAGTTTTTTTCCAGATAGTCTTTTTTATTTTTTTTATTTAGTGTTTTTTCTAAGTTTTTAAAATCTATGTATATTTTCCATTTGTAGCGCCTGGACACGCTGAAGAGGAGCTCTTATATGCCTATGGTGAGCGACATGCCCACCTCGCTACACCGAGAGATTGGGTGTGTTGGTTGCCCACATCGATTTTGTTTGCATGGCATATTTGCTTAGTTGAGTCTGGTTGAAAAAAACATGCAAAAAAACTATCATCTACACATAGCTTGGTTGCCTACATGTAGGATACCTGCATCAAGGGAGCAATTTTGGCATGAAATTTGATGTCCTGCATTGGCTGAACTGGTGCAACTACACGGTGTTTGGTTGCATAAACTTGATATGCATGCTTAATAGTTAACAGTTACACATAACACACATAGTTACACTAGAGTGCCTTGGCGACTGCGGTGGATGATGGTCGTGATGCCGCGTCCGACACGACAAGCACGGAGTCGTAGGCGAGTGATCCCGTCGACGGCGCGATGAACTAGTCGCTAGCGCCGTCGCCGCAAAGAAAGCCCATGCGGAGGGACGAATAGGAGGGCGCTGAGGCAGAGGGCGAGAGAGTAGAAATGCAGTGAGCACGGTATGACGGGGTCAGTGCAGTAGGATGCGGGAGATGAGGCCGAAAGGAATGATGCTGGAGATAGTATAGAAGAACGCAGTCGAGGAGGCCAAGATGAACGACGGCGACGATGACGCCAGAGCAGTAAGACACGGGAGAGGAGAAAGGAACAACGCTGACGGTGGCACCAGCATAGCGGGACGCGGACAGGAGACCCAGAGGTAATGATCAGAAGGGACTTAGGTGAAGGAGATTAAGGAGTGTCATAAAACATACAAACACATATGTACAGTCACAAAGAATATGTAGATCTACTCGTCTATGATTGTCGAAACAGAAAATATGTAACACGAAAGTCATGTGGAACTGTGAGATAAAGCTACTGGTCACAAAGTAAATTTCAAATCATCGAACGTGCACGACGAATTTGATTTGTCCAAAATAGAGCCAAACATGAATATGAAAATTAAACATTTACAATGGACGAAACTACGAACTGGTCACCTGAATGGAACCATAACTTCGATGTGTTTCTTTTTCATGCTGACCTTATCTCGCAACGAAGCACCATTGTGCAGATATAAAAAACTAATAAGTGGACGAGATTATGAGTTAAACAAATGGACCATGTGCAACCTCAGGTATGAGATTAAGCCTGCCTCGCTGGAAACTGCCGATGCGGCTGTTTCTAGCGGCTGGGAGGTGCTTTAAATTTTGTGCTATGCAACGCAAACATTACATGGAGGAAACCAAACGGGGCATTTTCTTCTCGCGTGGGCCTGATTAGGCTATATGCGAGCAACCAAACGCGCCTATATTGTACCAGCCCCACAAAGCACGCGGCGACTATATCTCGCATTAAGTGAGACACTAAAATGTCTTGCGTCAAGCGACGACTGTATCGAGCCGGCCCATTTAGCGTGCACGGACTTAAAAAAGTTGGGTAGAAAAGGGGGTCTCTAGGCTGATCGAGAACGCAGTTATCCACTCGGCTCGCATCCGTTTCGTCCTAAGCTAGCTGGGCGCGGCATACTTTAGTCAAAATGAGCGTGTTTTTCACCCGGCTTTCCCGGTCTTTTCATGTTTTTATTTTTCCTTTGTTTCCATCGGGTTTTCTCCGGTTTTTTCTCTATTGTCATTGTTTCTTTCTTTTTTCCCTTGTTTTTTCGGTTTTCTTTATTTTTTTCTCCGCTCCACAGTTTTTCTTTTCTTTATGTTTTCTTCAGTTTGTTTCTTGTTTTCTCATCGGGTTTCTTTGTTTTCTCTCGGGCTTCTTTGTTTTCCCAGATACAATTTTTATATCTAATACATTTTTAATACAAGTTTAACAATTTTCGAATGTCTTATTAATTGTTTTTTAACACATGGCCAACATTCTTTTTATAGACATTTAATATTTTTGAAATGCTTGATTAACATTTGTTTCAAATATAAGTTTAACTTTTTTTGAATAAATGGTCAACATTTGTTTATAAATATTTAATAGTTCAAAATGCTTGATTAATATTTTCAAATAGTTTTTCAATAATTTATAAAATTCTTGATTAAAATTTTTATATACATCATAAAAATTTATTTATTTATTTAAAACATGGTCAACATTTCTTTCTATACACATTTAACATTTTCCAAATGCTTGATTAATATTTTTCAAATACATGTTCAATTTTTTAATGCTTTGTTAAAAAAATTATGTACATGGTCAAAAACTTTCATAATTTTTTAATACATGGTCAACAGTTTTTCTATAAACATTTAACCTTATCCAAATGCTTGATTAACAGATTTTCTATAAACATTTAACCTTATATAAATAAAAACAGAGAAAAGGAGACAAGGCCTCCCGTGGTCCTCGGCCGGCCCATCTTGTTCTCCGAGGTTTCACGAGGTCTCGCTGAACGCGTGATATAGGCGCGCCATACAAACCCGGTTAGCTCGGGTATACTTTTTTTTATATCAAGTACAGGCTATGTGGTATGTATGATTCACTCGGTTAATTGTCCTTTTTCTTTCAAAGTTTTCTAATACATATATTTTTGGCATGTATTGTTATTTTACTTACTATTTTAACATTTCTTCATGTATAAAAAATGTCCAAAAATATCTATTCAGTTTTTCTCTGTTTTCCTTTTATTTCCAATTTGCTATATTTTGAAAAGCTATGTGCACTTTCCCAAATACACGAGCACTTTTCCAAACTAATGAATATTTTTTAATCTCATGAATATATATTTGAAATCCATGAACACTTAATTCAAATGCCTGAACATTTTAAAATTTGTGAACAGTTTTCCAACTTGCCAACGACATTATAGTTCAGGAACATCTTCAAATTTTTTAAAATATAAGAATTTTAACTATCAAAAAGAAGAATTCACTTTTCTATTAGACCGCTAATCGTTGGCCTTTTATTGCCTACCGAGCCAGGTGAGCAAGGGAAGTGCTAGACCTTATTTTGCCACGCCCGAGCTAGTGTGAGCACGAATGTCACCTCAAATTTCTGGCGACTACACACGGAAGAGGAGCTCACATATGGTTGTGGCGAACGACATGCCCGCCACGCTACAGTGAGAAATAGTTAGCCCGACCCACAAAGCAAGCCCCATACCATCACTCGCTAGCACGGCTATACTTTTTTATCACCCACAAACAACGTAGTAGGTACGCCTCACTTGGTGTTTTTCCTTCTATTTTCTTCTCCCGTTTGCTTTATTTCAAAATGTTCTCACTTTATTGGGAAAAAAATATAATGTTATAACTTATTGTTAAAAAAACCACGATGCATTGAAAATGATCCAAAATAGCTATTCATTTTTTGGGGTTTGATTTATTTATTTCGTTTCTTTCTAATTTTTTTATTTCACTATCTTTTTTAATCTATTTATATTTATTTTCAAAATTATGAACATTTTTCAAAACTTGATTTGTTTTTAAAAATCCATTTACTGTTTTTACAATTTGTAATTAAAAATTCATGCATTTCTTTCTTTTGTGCAAGCATTTTTAAAATTCTTGAACATCGTTTCAATTCATTATTTTTTTCAAAGTCTGGAACATTTTTTATATTGTCAACATGTTTTTTGAATTCACACACACTTATGAACTTTCTTATTCATGAAATTATTTAAATATGAGATTTTTCTAAATCTATTTAAACGTTAAAATTATTATTTTCGTTAAACAGGTAGTAATTGACAAGGAAGCGCTAGATAAATTGAGTGACTAATCAAAGATTTACTAGGCCGTGGACCAGCTAGCATGAGCACGAGCGCTAGATAAATAGCAATACGCCCTCCTCCCTATAGCAACAGATACTGAGCCCGGATCACAACGCACGCCCATCCCGTCGCTCGCTAGCATGACTAGATTTTTTTATCGCCTACAGTCTACATAGTTGGTACACTTTACTTGGTTCTTCTTTCTTTCCTTTTTTTCTCTCCTTTTATCCATTTCAATATATATATTGGAAAATATTGTGCTCATGGTAGCTACACACACACACACACACACACACACACAACACACACACACACACACACACACACACACACACACACACACACACGTGCTAATAAAAGAAAATATGCTGATCTTGCCCTTTTCCCCTTTTCAAAAATGTTTGGAACATTAATTTATTTTCTCGTTCTGATTTTTTTAAAAAATTCAGAAATATTCCAAAATTGTTGTTAATTTAAAAACATATATTTTAAAAATATATTTGAAATTTGAAACATATTCTTGTTTTAGTAAAATGTGTACAGATTTAAAATAATGTCAGCATTTGAAAACACATTTTATAAAATGGTTCTTAATGTTGAAAACATGTTCCATTTTCAAAAGTCGGTCAGAAATAAAAAAAAAGATTTGGGTTTTGATAGAAGGTTCATGTCTTCGAAAAATGATGTTTTTTTCAAATTTGGTTCATGTTTTTTTTTTCCAAAATGGACAGAATATTAGACACATTGTTCGGAATTTCAAAAAAGTTCACATTTCCAAAAATATTCAGAAATTCATAATTTCAAAAAAGTTTTAAAAAATATTTTAAATCCGACGTTGCACTGTGTTCTTAAATATTCGCGTTGGTCATTGGTTAGTAGTAGGCGTTTGTTGCCGTGGCTAGCGGCACGTGGTCTGGTCTTTAAGGTCATGTGTTCGATCCTTTAGCACGTCGTTTTTTCATTATTACTCGTGTCTTGGAAACACAGGTTATTTTGGTGCCTGCCAGTGGGCTGGCCCAGACACGAACTGTTGTGCGTCCCACGCACTATTTGACGCAACTAGCGTCATATTGTAGCTCACGCGCAGCTGTCCTAAGAAAAAAATATATGTATAGATTTGTTCGGTCCATTCTACATGTAGCTCCCTAATTTTTTTGGTTATCCCCCGGATGGGCCAAACTGGACCTATCACGTATTTCTTTTTCTTTCGGAAGAACGAGCAACAAAAAATAAAGGGCGTGAGGGGATTGAACTATGGACCTTCTGTTGTAGGGTGAAACCCTAGAGGGGATCTTTTCACACTTGGAGGGGGAAAAGGAGGAAGAACACACAAGAAACCAAGGCACAAATCTCTCAAACAAACCCAATATCACATCCATTAGAGTAGCATACAAGAGATCCACAAGATTACATGAACAATTCAAGGAAAATAGAACTAGGATAAGGTTCTTCCCACTAGGTGAGGTCTTGAAATCCAAGAGGATCTTCCCCAAGAAGGAGGGCTTGATCTCCAAGAGGAGCTACTCTTAGAGGAGGTCTTGATCTCCAAGAGGAGGAAGATGAGCAAAGCCCTCTTTGTGTTCTAAAATACTTTACTAACCCTAACATATGGTCTAGGTACGGTTTATATAGGCTTGGGGTCGATTGAGATGAAGAGGGGCTCGGTTCGGGGATCTCAGTCGTCCATCCTGGGAGGCCCGTGCGCACGGGGTAAGTTGGGCCCGTGCACACGGGGGCCCCGTGGGAACGGTACAGGCCCGTGCGCACGGGGTGCTCCAGCGCCAACTCCCTGGATAGTCCGTGGGCACAGGGTGTCGGGGGCCCGTGCGCACGGGGTCGCCTGGGACTTCCAGTGTTGCTGTGTTTGCACTCCGTCTTGGTCCGTGTGGCCTTGGGGTGGTTCCTCTTCTCCTTGGGGATGCTCCTGAGCCTCTTGGGGGTGTCCCTCTTCGTACCTAATGAGACATAGCGTATTTAGGTGAGGTAGCAACAATGTTCCATTCGTATCCGTATGCGAGTTAAGTAGGAAGGAGTTCACCTTGGTTTCCAAAGCACGTGCTCTAGCTCTTGTCAAAGGTCCACGTGGGGCTTGATGTGTCGGTGTAGAGTCCATGGGGATGATGGAAGGATGCTCCGCATCATCTCCCCCCCCCTTGGGAGAGATCCGTCCACGGATCGTGATCTTCATCACCATGGTACTTGGCCAAGTCTTTGACGTTGAATGTGTCGCTCACATTGTACTTGTCTCGTGGAATGTTGACCTTGTAGGCGTTGTCGTTGTAGCGTGTGAGTATCTTGAATGGGCCACCGGCTCTTGGAAGGAGATTGGACTTGTGTTCCTTGTGAAAGAGGTCCTTGCGGAGATGTATCCATACTTGATCACCCGGTTGGAACACCATCGGAGTCTTGTTGATGTTGAGCTTGGAGGCTAGTCCTTGTACTTGGCGCTTGATTGTGGAACGTGTTTCTTCATGCATCTTCTTGAGGTAGGTGGCTCTTGCGCTTGCGTCCATGTTTGCTCGTTCTTGAAGCGATAGAGGGAGGATGTCCAATGGCGACAAAGGGTTGAAGCCGTAGACAACCTCGAAGGGGGACTTGCCGGTTGTAGAATGTCTTGCGCGGTTGTAGGCGTACTCGGCAATGGGTAGGCACTCCTCCCATTCCTTGATGTTCTTCTTTATCAACACGCGTAGGAGAGTTGCAAGCGTCCAGTTGGTGACTTCCGTTTGGCCATCAGTTTGAGGGTGGTACGCCGTGGAGAAGAGTAGCTTGATTCTGAGCTTGGCGCATAGCGTCTTACAAAAGTAGCTTAAGAACTTGATGTCCCGATCCGACACAATTGTCTTTGGCACACCGTGCAACCTCAAGATTTCCCTACAAAAGAGATTGGCAACATGTGAAGCATCGTCTATCTTATTGCATGGGATAAAATGAGCCATTTTAGAGAATCGGTCCACAACAACAAACACGGAGTCCTTGCCATTTTGTGTCCTAGGTAAGCCAAGCACAAGGTCCATGCTAATATCTTCCCAAGGTTGATGTGGAATAGGTAAAGGCATATGTAAACCATGGGATTGAGATTGTGACTTAGCTTTGCAACATGTAGAACAACGGTTGGTGAAGCGGGGGACATCGCGAAACATCTTGGGCCAAAAGTAGTTCTTGGAGAGCGTGGCATAAGTCTTGTCGTGTCCAAAGTGTCCCATGAGTCCACCTCCATGAGCCTCTTGCAAAAGTAACAAACGAAGAGAGGACTCGGGAATGCATAGTTTGTTAGCTCTCATAAGATAACCATCTTTGATATAGTATCGTTCCCAAGAAGTATGCGTCACACACTTAGCATAAGAAGTAGCAAAATTCACATCGTGCTCATATAAATCTTTGATATGATCAAATCCAACAACATTCAATTCAAGTTGAGTAAGTAACATGCATTTGCGGGAAAGGGCATCTGCCACAACATTCTCTTTACCCTTAATGTACTTGATCACATAGGGGAAAGATTCAATAAATTCACTCCATTTAGCATGTCGTTTATTCAACTTGGTTTGGCCTTTAAGGTACTTAAGTGTCTCGTGATCGGTATGTATGACAAACTCATGCGGTCTAAGATAATGTTCCCAAGTATGTAACACACGCACGAGAGCATACAATTCTTTATCGTAGATGGGGTAGTTAAGTTGAGCACCGGATAGTTTCTCACTGAAGTATGCAATAGCTCGCTTTTCTTGCATCAAAACTCCACCAATTCCATTACCACTAGCATCACAATGAACCTCAAAAGTTTTGTCAAAGTTGGGCAAAGCAAGAATCGGAGCATGAGTAAGCAAGGATTTGAGCTCATCAAAAGCGGTGGATTGCGAGGGTCCCCAAACAAAAGGAGCATTTTTCTTACTCAAGGCATGCAAAGGGGCGGCAATAGTGCTAAAATCCTTCACAAAGCGACGATAGAAACCCGCAAGGCCAAGAAAACTTCGCACTTGTTGCAAATTGGTGGGTTGTGGCCAAGTTTTAATTGCTTCAATTTTAGACTCATCAACATGGACACCCTTTGAGGAAACAACAAAACCCAAGAAAACAAGCTTGCCAACACCAAAAGTGCACTTTTTCATGTTTGCGTAGAGACGTTCCTTGCGAAGAGTTTGCAAAACAGCCCTAACATGTTTTAGATGTTCTTTGATTGATTTGCTAAAAACAAGTATGTCATCGAAGTAGACCACAACAAAAACTCCAATGTAAGGACGAAGCACAAAATGTATAAGACGCATGAAAGTACCGGGAGCTTCCGATAAACCCATAGGCATAACCAACCACTCGTACAAGCCAAATTTAGTTTTGAAAGCGGTTTTCCATTCATCACCTTCTTGTATGCGAATTTGATAGTAACCACTTTTAAGATCAATTTTTGAGAAAATAGTGGCACCGCTAAGTTCATCTAGCATATCATCTAAGCGAGGAATGGGATGCCTATAACGAACGGTGATAGCATTGATGGGTCTACAATCGGAGCACATGCGAAAAGTACCATCTTGCTTGGGCACAAGTATAACCGGAACGGCTCAAGGGCTTAAGCTTTCACGTACATGACCGTTGTCGATGAGTTGTTGTACTTGCCGTTGGATCTCCTTTGTTTCTTAGGGGTTCACACGGTATGGACCTTTGTTCGGAAGAGGAGTGCCGGGGATGAGGTCGATCCTATGTTCAATGCCACGTAGAGGAGGAAGACCGGGAGGTAGCTCATCGGGAAAGTGTAACACCCTCGATGCGACTATATCTCCCACGTGTCGAGGCACGACTTAGAGGCATAATCGCATTGAAGGCATATGTCGCAAGTGAGGTAATCTTCACACAACCCATGTAATATAATAAGGAAAGAGATACATAGTTGGCTTACAATCGCCACTTCACACAAGTACATGAATAAAGCATTACATCAATCAAATACACTCATGGTCCGACTACGGAACCAAAATAAAAGAAGAACCCCAAATGCGACAAAGGCCCCCGATCGACCCCAACTGGGCTCCACTACTGATCAACTAGAACAGAACCACACAAAGGACAAGGTCTTCATCGAGCTCCTCTTGAGCTTGGTTGCGTCATCTGCACGGACTCATCGGCACCTGCAAGCTGGTTTTGGAAGTATCTGTGAGCCACGGGGACTCAGCAATCTCGCACCCTCGCGATCAAGACTATTTAAGCTTATGGGTAAGGTAAAGGTATGAGGTGGAGCTGCAGCAAGCGACTAGCATATATGGTGGCTAACATACGCAAATGAGACCGAGAAGAGAAGGCGAAGCACGGTCGATAAAAGTATGATCAATAAGTGATCCTAAAACAACCTACGCCAAGCATAACTCCAACACCGTGTTCACTTCCCGGACTCCGCCGGAAAGAGACCATAACGGTAACACACGCTGTTGGTTCTTTTTAATTAAGGTTGACTTCAGGTTTTCTACAACCGGATATTAACAAATTCCCATCTGCCCATAACTGCGGGCACGGCTTTCGAAAGTTCAAATCCCTGCAGGGGTGTCCCAACTTAGCCCATCACAAGCTCTCACGGTCAACGAAGGAATAGACCTCCACCCGAGACATTCCGATCAGACTCGGTATCCCGGTACAACAAGACATTTTGACAGGGTAAAACTAAACCAGCAACACCGCCCGAATGTGCCGACAAATCCCGATAGGAGCTGCACATATCTCTTTCTCAGGGCACACCGGATTGTCTAAACTTCCGGTAGGCCAGCCCAGAGTTGCCCCTGGTAGCCACCGGCGGCTGGCGATTTGGACCAACACTCAGAGGAGCACTGGCCCGGGAGGGTAAATAATGATGACCCTCAGGAGCGCGACTCCCAAGGGAAAATAAAAAGGCTAGGTGGCAAATGGTAAAACCAATGTTGGGCATTGCTGGAAAAGCTTTACTTAAGGCGAACTGTCAAGGGGTTCCCATTATAGCCCAACCGCGTGAGGAACGCAAAATCCGGGAACATAACACCGATATGACGGAAACTAGGGCGGCAAGAGTGGAACAAAACACCAGGCATAAGGCCGAGCCTTCCACCCTTTACCAAGTATATAGATGCATTAATTAAATAAGATATATAGTGATATCTCAACAAGTAAATAAATATTCCAACAAGGAACGGCCTCCAATCTTCACCTGCAACTAGCAACGCTATAAGAGGGGCTGAGCAAAGCGGTAACCTAGCCAATCAACGGTTTGCTAGGACATGGTGGGTTAGAGGTTTGACATGGCAATTTGGGAGGCTGACAAGCAAATGGTAGGCATCGTAGCATTGGCATAGCAAAAGAGCGAGCAAACTAGCATAGCAAAGATAGTAGTGATTTCGAGGGTGTGATCATCTTGCCTGAGATCCCGCAAGGAAGAAGAACGAGTCCATGAAGAAGACAAACGGTCGTAGACGAACGGGTCCTCACAAACTCGACGTTAACGGAACCAACCCGAAGAAGCAACACCGGAAAGAAGCAAACAATCATGGTAAACAACCAACGCATAGACATGGCATGATGCACAATCAAGTATGATGCATGTCCGGTTTAATGTGGCATGGCATGGCAAAGTGCACAAGCAATTCTACAAATTAAGTGGAGCTCAATATGCAACTCCGTTGCATATTGACGAAACACCACGTCAATTATTTAGTTCGATCTCGTTTATGTACCCAACAATATTAAATGTTGTTAAACATGGCAAGAGGGGAAGCACAACAAAACTACCTATCTAGGCAAGTTTAAATGAGGCCGGAAATAACGAACAACAATTCCGTAAAATCCTCATATGCATAATTTAAGGTTTGGTACTGTTCTGCCCTAAACCATATTTTAGAGTTGTTAAACATGCAAGATGAGTGCACCATGTTAAACTAGGCAAAATTCTACCCGATTTACATATAAAGTTTATTAAAATTGGAGTTACGGTTATTGAGTTATGAATTAAATCATTTTAACATGGCATAGGAGCAAATTAATGCAAACAACATTTTAAACATTTCAAACATAGATGAAAGTTGGATATTATTAATCTACACTAAATTCTGAGCAAGTTTCATATATAAAACATTTTAATCCGATGCACGGTTAGTGAGTTATTAAATGCATGAACTAGGGGGACTATTCTGTAAAACTAGCAATCTCTGGATAAATGGGCAAAATCGTTCCGCAGAAAAAAAGACATGAATCGGGACGAATCTGAACAGTGCACTGGGCAGCCCAACAAGAGTAAAAAAACAAGAGGAGGGGGCGTTGGGGGTCGGCTCACCCAGTGGGCTTCGGCCCGTTCGGTGGAGAGATGAGGCCGGTAGGGGGCTGCGTTGGGCCAGCTGGAGCTGGGCTGGCCCACGAAGGAGGAGGAGGCAGGCCGGCGGAGATGGGCCTCAGCGAGAGGAAGGAGGCCCAGGAGGAAGGTCAACGGCGCCGAGAGGAAACCGCTGGATCGGGCTCCTCCTGATCCATGGCGATGGCGGCGATGGAGGACTCCGGCAGGGTGCGGCGAGGTCCGTGGTGGCAGGTGCAGGCGTTCGCCGGCGGCAGAGAAGACCGGAGCAGCAGGGCAACCTCGGGCGAGCTCGGACGACGGCTTCGATGGCGCTCGCGCGGGAGCCGAGTTCGGTGGGAGGCGCGAGGTTGGGCGGCGAGCGGTGGCCGGCTTCGGCGCGCGGCGGTGCGGCGAGCTCCGGGCAGCCGGAGTTGGCGGCGATGGCGTCGGGCTGGAGGAGGAAGGCGGGCGCGCGGGGCGCGAGATCCATGGCGGCGGCGGTTTGGGCCCGGGGAGGGCCGGATCTAGGCTCCTCCGGGTGGCGCGGTGGAGGGAGCCGGCGATGACATGTGGCGCGTCTGGAGTGGCTGGATCTGGCGAAGTGAGGTGGCAGAGGCAGCGGACATGTCCGGCGCGGGAAGAAACGTCCGGCGGCGCGGAGGGAGTTGGATCTAGGGTTTGATCTGCGCGGAAATTTCGGAGGGAGACACATATTTATAGGTAGAGGGAGATAGGAGAGTCCAAATGAGGTGCGGTTTTCGGCCACGCGATCGTGATCGAACGACCGAGATGATGGAGCAGAGTTAGGTGGGTTTTGGGCCAAATTGGAGAGGTGTTGGGCTGCAACACACACGAGGCCTTCTCAGTCCCTCGGTTAACCGTTGGAGTATCAAACGAAGTCCAAATGGTACGAAACTTGACAAGCGGTCTACCGGTGGTAAACCAAGGCCGCTTGGCAAGTCTCGGTCCAATCCGGAAATGTTTAATCCCCACACAAGAAAGAAAGGTAGAAATGACCACCGGAGGAGAACGAAGCGCCGGAATGCAAAACGGACAACGGGGAAAATGCTCGGACGCATGAGACGAACACGTATGCAAATGAAATGCACATGATGACATGATATGCAATGCATGACACGCAAGCAATGACAAGGCAACAACAGCGAATAACTGAATGACACCTGGCACATCGGTCTCGAGGCGTTACAACACTCCACCACTACGAGAGGATCTCGTCCCGAGATCTAGAATGGCACCGGAGGGACAAATGGGAGAGAAAGAGAAGAGATAAAACTAAGTTGCTTCTTTGACAAACGAGTGAAACCAAAGAACCTTGCGAGGTTGAACAAATTCGAGAAAAGAATACAACGAAGGTGAACTAGGTCGAAAACACTCCGTTAGAAAAGAGGGGACAAAGAGCATTGCGAAAAACCTTGAGGTTGAAGGGCAAGATATTTATTGAAAACACTCCGGTTAAAGAAGGGGATCAAGGAAGACCGAATTCAGGCAGCACTCCGGTTGAAATGAAAATAATTGAATAAGAACTTGATAAGGAGATAGAACTTGAAAAGAGGGCACGACACTCCGGTTAAATGGACAATCATGAAAAGAACAAGATCTTAGACAAAACAAGAAGATGGTTTGAAGAGAGCAACATCCAATGCCTCCGGACGAAGGGAAAACAATATCTTGAGAGAGCATGGTTACAATAAATGCTAGAACGGAGTTGTTGAAAAACCAACAACGAAAAGGATAAGTTTGATATGGTCTTATGGAATACATCTCGAATTATGAGGTGACAACCTGCCACTCACGGAAAAAGAATTAGATTGATATGAACAAGGAGACGAGAAACTTATCACCGGAAGGATATATGAAGAACTTGGGTCATTTATACGCACCATAAATAGCAACAATCCTTAGGGAAGGGTTTAGGTGAAAAATAACCCAAGATAACTCCAAAGAAGAGATTGATGGATTTAAAATATCTCATTCTTGATAACTTGTGACTCACGAAGCACGAAGGGGAATTATCAAGAAGGACATAATACCACCTCCAAAGATACGGTAGAAAGAAATTGTACTCCGGATAGCAAGATGAAGAAAGCTTGAGCTGCTTTGAAAAGAATCTCGATGAACACTTCGAGAAAGAATTAAATCCTTGATGAACCATCATGTAGAACCTTCATGAAGAACTCCGGTAAACAAAAGGAATGAAAAGAAAGAGAAATTGAAAACACAAGGTGAATCCTTGCAATGATTTAGATGGATCTCCGCGATAATTAGAGCTTGGAACTCCGGTAAAGAAAAGATAAAGCATCTCGAACTGAGAATATGATATGATGAACCACTCCGGAAAAAGGAATTAATCCCTTGGATGGAACAAGAATAAGAATTATGTTATGCGTATTCTTCACCAATTAAATTGATGACAATCAACGGATTTGGCATATTACTTATTCTTGTAGAAAGAATTAAGATAGATATAGAGTCGACTTGGAAAAGGTCTTCAATGAACCACCGGTAGGATCGAAACAACGAATGAATTGATATGATAACAAGGTAAGAAGAATCTTGAACGAACCACCGTAAGCATTGAAAAGAGCGTATAAAACGTGAAAACACACTGGGAAGGATTAGCACATAAACGAAAATGCTTGAGAGAATTTAGATATAAGAGAATGAAGGGATCACGAGCCGATTAAAGATCACTTGAACGAAGCACCGGTAGAATTTGGAGAATGATAACTGACAGCTGAGAATGAATAAACCTGAATTGATGGCCTCCGGATAATCAAACTGAACAGAATCTTGAATATCTCCTGATGGGTGAAAAAGGATTCTCACAATCGAAAATAATTATGAGAGGATGGCAACAAGCTAGAATCATGAATCTTGAAGAGAATGGAGCAAGATTGGGAGAAAATTCTTCTTCGGTCTTCAAATGATGAGAATGACAACGAGAAACACCACCAAGAATTATTGAGGCACACCGGAAGAATCAAAAGCGAAGAGGTTGAGCCAACTATGAAAAGAATTTGAAAGATCTTGGATAAAAGCATTTGACTGATGATAACTCATTCTTACGTCAAACTTGGAGAAGAATTTAGGATAGCTCCGGGAAAATAAGAAGAGTCAGGTAAGATCCTGGGAAAAGACCTGTGGGTTAGGGCCCACTCAAAAGATACACCGTTGAAATGATTATTGAAAGATATTGCACCGATTGAATTAAATGACTTGAAAGAAATAACAACCTCGAAATAGGTTGAACTGATCTTGAATGAAAAAAACGAGCCTTCTGAGATATCTTGAGCACTCCGGGACAATAGAATAGCGAGAGGTGAACGATTAAGAATTGCACCGGCATGAGAAAGTATTTGAAACAAGGAAAATAATATGAGATCAACACCAAAAGCTTGAATTGGCTCCACCGGAGAAGAAAAGAATGACGAATGACGAACTTGAGGCTCCGTTAGAATCTTCATGAGAATCACCGGATAAGAACATTGATTGAAAAGAAAGAAGAGACTTCACAAGAATAAAATGGATACTTTATTAGAAATCTGAGTCCTTGAAGAAAACAAGGGTGGGAGGGAGGGAAAAACAAAGGCAGCTTGGGATGAATGAAACAAACACCATTGAGAAGAAGTGATAATTGATCTTGCGGGAGTTGAAATGATCGGATCCACTTGAAGAGAAACACGCCGGTTTAAAAGAAATTGGCATGACAATCTCGATTATCCAGAAGGATTAGTATTCACATCGGAGTATGAGAACACCATTTGGGGAAAGGTATGGAATCAACATTTGACTTTGAAGCAACTCGAATACCACAACTCAAAACAAAACAAGGATTGGCTTGCAAAATAAGCCGAAACAAACATATGATAGAGATTTCGTCCGAAGTTTTCGTGGTGGGGCCTACACGGGCTCGATCGTACAACACCATCATGTACAAGGCAGTGCACATGACATACGAAGCGTCCCCGAGTCGGCATAGCCAAGGACTCTTTAAGACACAACGAGACCACTGTAAAACCGACCGTGAATAGGCGGACCACTAGACGTCGAACCCCAATTTCATATCATACATTTGTCGGAAAGATATCCTAAGAGCTACTTGAATTCCCACCTATGAAACTCCCGAAATTTTCCGGTTATGCAATCAGGTGTTGGGGATACAGGGGAAGCATAATATCTCACCCAAACTAGCAATTCCTACATCCAGTTGTATCCATCCTTCAACACATAACCAAGAAACCTTCGGAAATCATCTACCTCAACCTTCAAAAAGCATCCATTATACAAGTTATGGCGATACTCCCGAACTCCCGCCCCAGTACTGGGTGGCGTCGAGGTTATCTCACCAACGAACTGCATAAAAGAGATTTTCGATGTCGGCGAACATATCTCAAGTATTCCAGAATTGAAACGATAAAATTATGATGACAACACCTCAGAGCTCAACTCCCCGGGACACTTCCACTAAACCCCTGACAAGAGGCACCAAGACAATGTTCTCATCATAAGCCATCGGAACGATTCCAAGATACTCGCGTGATCCTAAAAATTTTTAGAGAAAAATTTGAGAAGAGAAGAGTCAAAACTCTACGTCAGGATGCCTTACCAGAGTGATGAGGAGACTGGGAAGTAAAAAGAATTCCTAAACTCTCCGATATATAATTCCTAAATGACTCAAAACATTTTTCTAGACACAACTCGGCCGCTAAAAACGATCAAGCAATGGGGCTCCTAAGGTCGGGGAAGGCTCTGATTACCAACTTGTAATACCCTCGATGCGACTATATCTCCCACGTGTCGAGGCACGACTTAGAGGCATAATCGCATTGAAGGCATATGTCGCAAGTGAGGTAATCTTCACACAACCCATGTAATATAATAAGGAAAGAGATACATAGTTGGCTTACAATCGCCACTTCATACAATTACATGAATAAAGCATTACATCAATCAAATACACTCATGGTCCGACTACGGAACCAAAATAAAAGAAGAACCCCAAATGCGACAAAGGCCCCCGATCGACCCCAACTGTGCTCCACTACTGATCAACTAGAACGGAACCACACAAAGGACAAGGTCTTCATCGAGCTCCTCCTGAGCTAGGTTGCGTCATCTGCACGGACTCATCGGCACCTGCAAGCTGGTTTTGGAAGTATCTGTGAGCCACGGGGACTCAGCAATCTCGCACCCTCGCGATCAAGACTATTTAAGCTTATGGGTAAGGTAAAGGTATGAGGTGGAGCTGCAGCAAGCGACTAGCATATATGGTGGCTAACATACGCAAATGAGAGCGAGAAGAGAAGGCGAAGCACGGTCAATAAAAGTATGATCAATAAGTGATCCTAAAACAACCTACGTCAAGCATAACTCCAGCACCGTGTTCACTTCCCGGACTCCGCCGGAAAGAGACCATCACGGTAACACACGCTGTTGGTTCTTTTTAATTAAGGTTGACTTCAGGTTTTCTACAACCGGATATTAACAAATTCCCATCTGCCCATAACTGCGGGCACGGCTTTCGAAAGTTCAAATCCCTGTAGGGGTGTCCCAACTTAGCCCATCACAAGCTCTCATGGTCAATGAAGGAATAGACCTCCACCCGAGACATTCCGATCAGACTCGGTATCCCGATACAACAAGACATTTCGACAGGGTAAAACTAAACCAGCAACACCGCCCGAATGTGCCGACAAATCCCGATAGGAGCTGCACATATCTCTTTCTCAGGGCACACCGGATTGTCTAAACTTCCGGTAGGCCAGCCCAGAGTTGCCCCTGGTAGCCACCGGCGGCTGGCGATTTGGACCAACACTCAGAGGAGCACTGGCCCGGGGGGGTAAATAATGATGACCCTCAGGAGCGCGACTCCCAAGGGAAAAGAAAAAGGCTAGGTGGAAAATGGTAAAACCAACGTTGGGCATTGCTGGAAAAGCTTTACTTAAGGCGAACTGTCAAGGGGTTCCCATTATAGCCCAACCGCGTGAGGAACGCAAAATCCGGGAACATAACACCGATATGACGGAAACTAGGGCGGCAAGAGTGGAACAAAACACCAGGCATAAGGCCGAGCCTTCCACCCTTTACCAAGTATATAGATGCATTAATTAAATAAGATATATAGTGATATCCCAACAAGTAAATAAATATTCCAACAAGGAACGGCCTCCAATCTTCACCTGCAACTAGCAACGCTATAAGAGGGGCTGAGAAAAGCGGTAACCTAGCCAATCAACGGTTTGCTAGGACATGGTGGGTTAGAGGTTTGACATGGCAATTTGGGAGGCTGACAAGCAAATGGTAGGCATCGTAGCATTGGCATAGCAAAAGGGCGAGCAAACTAGCATAGCAAAGATAGTAGTGATTTCGAGGGTGTGATCATCTTGCCTGAGATCCCGCAAGGAAGAAGAACGAGTCCATGAAGAAGACAAACGGTCGTAGACGAACGGGTCCTCACAAACTCGACGTTAACGGAACCAACCCGAAGAAGCAACACCGGAAAGAAGCAAACAATCATGGTAAACAACCAATGCATAGACATGGCATGATGCACAATCAAGTATGATGCATGTCCGGTTTAATGAGGCATGGCATGGCAAAGTGCACAAGCAATTCTACAAATTAAGTGGAGCTCAATATGCAACTCCGTTGCGTATTGACGAAACTGTTGGGGAACGTTGCAGAAAACAAAAAATTTCCTACGGTTTTACCAAGATCCATCTATAAGTTCATCTAGCAACGAGTGATCGGATGCATCTACATACCTTTGTAGATCGCGAGCGGAAGCGTTCAAAGAACGGGGATGAGGTACTGGTACTCGACGTGATCCAAATCACCGATGACCAAGCGCCGAACGGACGACACCTCCGCGTTCAACACACGTACGGAGCGGATGACGTCTCCTCCTTCTTGATCCAGCAAGGGGGAAGGAGAGGTTGATGATTATCCAGCAGTAAAATGGCGTGGTGGTGGATGCAGGGCGTCACAGTAGTAGGGCTTCGCCGTGTACTACACGAGGGAGAGGTGTAGCAGGGGAGAGGGAGGCGCCAGAACTCAGGTGTCTTGGAGGCCCTCCTTCCCTCACTATATATAGGGGTGCCAAGGGGGGGAGGCCCTAGGAGATCCAATCTCCTAGGGGGCGGTGGCCAAGGGAGGTTTCCCTCCCCCCCCAAGGCACCTAGGGGGTGCCTTACCCTAGTGGGACTCTTTCCCCTTTGTGCCCTAGGCGCATGGGCCTCTAGGGGCTGGTGCCCTTGGCCCATGTAGGCCAAGGCGCACCCCCTTACAGCCCATGTGGCCCCCGGGACAGGTGGCCCCACCCGGTGGACCCCCGGGACCCCTCCGGTGGTCCCGGTACAATACCGGTGACCCCGAAACTTGTCCCGATGGCCGAAACAGCACTTCCTATATATAATTCTTTACCTCTAGACCATTCCGGAACTCCTCGTGACGTCCGGGATCTCATCCGGGACTCCGAACAACATTCGGGCAACTGCATATTCATATTCATACAACCCTAGTGTCACCGAACCTTAAGTGTGTAGACCCTACGGGTTCAGGAGACATGTAGACATGACCGATACGGCTCTCGGGCAATAACCAACAGCGGGATCTGGATACCCATGTTGGCTCCCACATGCTCCACGATGATCTCATCGGATGAACCACGATGTCGAGGATTCATGCAACCCCGTATGCAATTCCCTTTGTCAATCGGTATGTTACTTGCCCGAGATTCGATCGTCGGTATTCCAATACCTCGTTCAATCTTGTTACCGGCAAGTCACTTTACTCGTACCGTAATGCATGATCCCGTGACCAGACACTTGGTCACTTTGAGCTCATAATGATGGTGCATTACCGAGTGGGCCCAGTGATACCCCTCCGTCATACGAAGTGACAAATCCCAGTCTTGATCCATGTCAACCCAACAGACACTTTCGGAGATACCCGTAGTATACCTTTATAGTCACCCAGTTACATTGTGACGTTTGGTATACCCAAAGCACTCCTACGGTATCCGGGAGTTACACGATCTCATGGTCTAAGGAAAAGATACTTGACATTGGAAAACTCTAGCAAACGAACTATACAATCTTGTGCTATGTTTAGGATTGGGTCTTGTCCATCACATCATTCTCCTAATGATGTGATCTCGTTATCAATGACATCCAATGTCCATAGTCAGGAAACCATGACTATCTGTTGATCAACGAGCTAGTCAACTAGAGGCTTACTAGGGACATGTTGGTGTCTATTATTCACACATGTATTACGATTTCCGGATAACACAATTATAGCATGAATAAAGACAATTATCATGAACAAGGAAATATAATAATAATGCTTTTATTATTGCCTCTAGGGCATATTTCCAATAGTCTCCCACTTGCACTAGAGTCAATAATCTAGTTACATTGTCATGAATCGAACACCCATGGAATTCTGGTGTTGATCATGTTTTGCTCTAGGGAGAGGTTTAGTCAACGGATCTGCTACATTCAGGTCCGTATGAACTTTACAAATATCTATGTCTCCATCTTGAACATTTTCACAAATGGAGTTGAAGCGACGCTTGATGTGCCTTGTCTTCTTGTGAAACCTGGGCTCCTTGGCAAGTGCAATAGCTCCAGTGTTATCACAGAAGAGCTTGATCGGCCCCGACGCATTGGGTATGACTCCTAGGTCGGTGATGAATTCCTTCACCCAAATTGCTTCATGTGCTGCCTCCGAGGCTGCCATGTACTCCGCTTCACATGTAGATCCCGCCACGACGCTCTGCTTGCAACTGCACCAGCTTACTGCCCCACCACTCAAAATATACACGTATCTGGTTTGTGACTTAGAGTCATCGAGATCTGTGTCTAAGCTAGCGTCGACGTAACCCTTTACGACGAGCTCTTCATCACCTCCATAAACAAGAAACATTTCCTTAGTCCTTTTCAGGTACTTCAGGATATTCTTGACCGCTGTCTAGTGTTCCTTGCCGGGATTACTTTGGTACCTTCCTACCAAACTTACGGCAAGGTTTACATCAGGTCTGGTACACAGCATGGCATACATAATAGAACCTATGGCCGAGGCATAGGGGATGACACTCATCTCTCCTATATCTTCCGCCGTGGTCGGACATTGAGCTGAGATCAATTTCGCACCTTGTAGCACAGGCAAGAACCCCTTCTTAGACTGATCCATATTGAACTTTTTCAATATCTTATCAAGGTATGTGCTTTGTGAAAGACCTATGAGGCATCTTGATCTATCTCTATAGATCTTGATGCCTAATATATAAGCAGCTTCTCCAAGGTCCTTCATTGAAAAACTCTTATTCAAGTAGGCCTTAATGCTGTCCAAGAGTTCTATATCATTTCCCATCAAAAGTATGTCATCTACATATAGTATGAGAAATGCTACAGAGCTCCCACTCACTTTCTTGTAAACGCAGGCTTCTCCATAAGTCTGCGTAAACCCAAACGCTTTGATCATCTCATCAAAGCGAATGTTCCAACTCCGAGATGCTTGCACCAGCCCATAAATCGAGCGTTGGAGCTTGCATACCTTGTCGGCATTCTTAGGATCGACAAAACCTTCTGGATGCATCATATACAATTCTTCCTTAAGGAAACCATTAAGGAATGCCGTTTTGACGTCCATTTGCCATATCTCATAATCGTAGAATGCGGCAATTGCTAACATGATTCGGACGGACTTTAGCTTCGCTACCGGTGAGAAAGTCTCATCGTAGTCAACCCCTTGAACTTGTCGATAACCCTTAGTGACAAGCCGAGCTTTATAGATGGGCACATTACCATCCGCGTCTGTCTTCTTAAAGATCCATTTATTTTCTATGGCTCGCCGCTCAACGGGCAAGTCAGTCAAAGTCCATACTTCGTTTTCATACATGGATCCTATCTCGGATTTCATGGCTTCCAGCCATTTGTCAGAATTCGGGCCTGCCATCGCTTCCTCATAGTTCGAAGGCTCACCGTTCTCTAACAACATGATTTCCAAGACAGGGTTGCCGTACCACTCTGGTGCGGAACGTGTCCTTGTGGACCTTCGAATTTCAGTAGGAGCTTGATCAGAAGTATCTTGATCATCATCATTAACTTCCTCTCTAGTCGGTGCAGGCACCTCAGGAACATTTTCTTGAGTTGCGCCATTTTCCGGTTCAGGAGGTAATACTTCATCAAGTTCTACTTTCCTCCCACTTACTTCTTTCGACAGAAACTCTTTCTCTAGAAAGGATCCATTCTTGGCAACAAAGATCTTGCCTTCGGATCTGAGGTAGAAGGTATACCCAATTGTTTCTTTAGGGTATCCTATGAAGACGCATTTTCCCGACTTGGGTTCGAGCTTTTCAGGTTGAAGTTTCTTGACATAAGCATCGCATCCCCAAACTTTTAGAAACGACAGCTTAGGTTTCTTCCCAAACCATAATTCATACGGTGTCATCTCAACGGATTTCGACGGAGCCCTATTTAAAGTGAATGCGGCAGTCTCTAAAGCATAGCCCCAAAAAGATAGCGGTAAATCGGTAAGAGACATCATAGATCGCACCATATCTAATAGAGTGCGATTACGACGTTCGGACACACCATTACGCTGAGGTGTTCTAGGCGGCGTGAGTTGTGAAACTATTCCACATTTTCTTAAGTGTGTGCCAAATTCATGACTCAAGTATTCTCCTCCACGGTTTGACCGCAAAAACTTGATTTTTCTGTCACGTTGATTTTCAACCTCACTCTGAAATTCCTTGAACTTTTCAAAGGTTTCAGACTTGTGTTTCATTAAGTAGATATACCCATATCTACTCAAATCATCAGTGAGGGTGAGAACATAACGATAGCCACCGCGAGCCTCAACACTCATTGGACCGCACACATCAGTATGTATGATTTCCAATAAGTCGGTTGCTCGCTCCATTGTTCCTGAGAACGGAGTCTTGGTCATTTTACCCATGAGGCATGGTTCGCACGTATCAAATGATTCATAATCAAGGGACTCTAAAAGTCCATCTGCATGGAGCTTCTTCATGCGTTTGACACCTATGTGACCAAGGCGGCAGTGCCACAAGTATGTGGGACTATCATTATCAACCTTACATCTTTTGGCATTCACACTATGAACATGTGTAGCATTACGCTCGAGATTCATTAAGAATAAACCATTCACCATCGGAGCATGACCATAAAACATATCTCTCATATAAATAGAACAACCATTATTCTCAGATTTAAATGAGTAGCCATCTCGAATTAAACGAGATCCCGATACAATATTCATGCTCAAAGCTGGCACTAAATAACAATTATTAAGGTTTAAAACTAATCCCGAAGGTAAATGTAGAGGTAGCGTGCCGACGACGATCACATTGACCTTGGAACCATTCCCGACGCGCAACGTCACCTCGTCCTTTGCCAATCTCCACTTATTCCGCAGCCCCTGCTTTGAGTTACAAATGTGAGCAACTGCACCGGTATCAAATACCCAGGAGCTACTACGGATACTGGTAAGGTACACATCAATTACATGTATATCACATATACCTTTTGTTTTGCCGGCCTTCTTGTCCGCTAAGTATTTGGGGCAGTTCCGCTTCCAGTGACCACTTCCCTTGCAATAAAAGCACTCAGTCTCGGGCTTGGGTCCATTCTTTGGCTTCTTCCCGGCAGCTTGCTTGCCGGGCGCGGCAACTCTCTTCCCGTCCTTCTTGAAGTTCTTTTTACCCTTGCCCTTCTTGAACTTAGTGGTTTTATTCACCATCAACACTTGATGTTCCTTCTTGACTTCTACCTCTGCCGATTTTAGCATTGAAAATAACTCAGGAATGGTCTTTTCCATCCCCTGCATATTGAAGTTCATCACAAAGCTCTTGTAGCTTGGTGGAAGCGACTGGAGGATTCTGTCAATGACCGCATCATCCGGGAGATTAACTCCCAGCTGAGTCAAGCGGTTATGCAACCCAGACATAGTGAGTATGTGCTCACTGACAGAACTATTTTCCTCCATCTTACAGCTGAAGAATTTGTCGGAGACTTCATATCTCTCGACCCGGGCATGAGCTTGAAAAACCATTTTCAGCTCTTCGAACATCTCATATGCTCCATGTCTCTCAAAACGCTTTTGGAGTCCCGGCTCTAAGCTGTAAAGCATGCCGCATTGAACGAGGGAGTAGTCATCGGCACGTGTCTGCCAAGCGTTCATAACGTCTTGGTTCTGTGGAACGGGTGGATCACCTAGCGGTGCTTGTAGGACATATTCTTTCTTGGCAGCTATGAGGATGATCCTCAGGTTCCGGACCCAGTCCATATAGTTGCTGCCATCGTCTTTCAGCTTGGTTTTCTCTAGGAACGTGTTGAAGTTGAGGACTACGTTGGCCATTTGATCTACAAGACATATTGTAAATACTTTTAGACTGAGTTCATGATAATAAAGTTCATCTAATCAAATTATTCAATGAACTCCCACTTAGATAGACATCCCTCCAGTCATCTAAGTATAACGTGATCCGAGTTGACTAGGCCGTGTCCGATCATCACGTGAGACGGTCTCGTCAACATCGGTGAACATCTTCATGTTGATCGTATCTTCTATACGACTCACGCTCGACCTTTCGGTCTTCTGTGTTCCGAGGCCATGTCTGTACATGCTAGGCTCGTCAAGTCAACCTAAGTGTTTGCATGTGTAAATCTGTCTTACACCCGTTGTATGTGAACGTCTGAATCAAACACCCGATCATCACGTGGTGCTTTGAAACAACGAACTGTCGCAACGGTGCACAGTTAGGGAAACACTTTCTTGAAATTATTATGAGGGATCATCTTATTTACTATCGTCGTTCTAAGTAAACAAGATGCAAAACATGATAAATATCACATGCAATCAAATAATAATAGTGACATGATATGGCCATTATCACATAGCTCCTTTGATCTCCATCTTGGGGCTCCATGATCATCTTGTCACCGGCTTGACACCATGATCTCCATCATCATGATCTCCATCATCATGATCTCCATCATCGTGTCTCCATGAAGTTGCTCGCCGACTATTACTTCTACTACTAAGGCTAACGCGTTTAGCAATAAAGTAAAGTAATTTACATGGCGTTTCTCAATGACACGCATGTCATACAAAAAATAAAGACAACTCCTATGGCTCCTGCCGGTTGTCATACTCATCGACATGCAAGTCGTGATTCCTATTACAATAGCACGAACATCTCATACATCACATATGTATCATTCATCATTCATCACAACTTTGGCCATATCATATCACAAAGCACTTGCTGCAAAAACAAGTTAGACGTCCTCTAATTGTTGTTGCAAGTTTTACGTGGCTGAATTAGGGTTCTAGCAAGAACATTTTCTTACCTACGTGAAAGCCACAACGTGATTTGTCAACTTCTATTTACCCTTCATAAGGACCCTTTTCATCGAATCCGCTCCAACTAAAGTGGGAGAGACAGACACCCGCCAGCCACCTTATGCAACTAGTGCATGTTAGTCGGTGGAACCGGTCTCACGTAAGCGTACGTGTAAGGTTGGTCCGGGCCGCTTCATCCCACAATACCACTAAAGCAAGATAAGACTAGTAGCGGCAAGAAAGTTGACAACATCTACGCCCACAACCAATTGTGTTCTACTCGCACAAGAAGAACTACGCATAGACCTAGCTCATGATGCCACTGTTGGGGAACGTTGCAGAAAACAAAAATTTTCCTACGGTTTCACCAAGATCCATCTATGAGTTCATCTAGCAACGAGTGATCGGATACATCTACATACCTTTGTAGATCGCGAGCGGAAGCGTTCAAAGAACGGGGATGAGGTACTGGTACTCGACGTGATCCAAATCACCGATGACCAAGCGCCGAACGGACGGCACCTCCGCGTTCAACACACGTACGGAGCGGATGACGTCTCCTCCTTCTTGATCCAGCAAGGGGGAAGGAGAGGTTGATGATTATCCAGCAGCACAATGGCGTGGTGGTGGATGCAGGGCGTCACAGTAGTAGGGCTTCGCCGTATACTACACGAGGGAGAGGTGTAGCAGGGGAGAGGGAGGCGCCAGAACTCAGGTGTCTTGGAGGCCCTCCTTCCCTCACTATATATAGGGGTGCCAAGGGGGGGAAGGCCCAAGGAGATCCAATCTCCTAGGGGGCGGTGGCCAAGGGAGGTTTCCCTCCCCCCCAAGGCACCTAGGGGGTGCCTTACCCTAGTGGGACTCTTTCCCCTTTGTGCCCTAGGCGCATGGGCCTCTAGGGGCTGGTGCCCTTGGCCCATGTAGGCCAAGGCGCACCCCCTTACAGCCCATGTGGCCCCCGGGACAGGTGGCCCCACCCGGTGGACCCCCGGGACCCCTCCGGTGATCCCGGTACAATACCGGTGACCCCGAAACTTGTCCCGATGGCCGAAACAGCACTTCCTATATATAATTCTTTACCCCCGGACCATTCCGGAACTCCTCGTGACGTCCGGGATCTCATCCGGGACTCCGAACAACATTCGGGCAACTGCATATTCATATTCATACAACCCTAGCGTCACCGAACCTTAAGTGTGTAGACCCTACGGGTTCGGGAGACATGTAGACATGTCCGAGACGGCTTCGGGCAATAACCAACAGCGGGATCTGGATACCCATGTTGGCTCCCACATGCTCCACGATGATCTCATCGGATGAACCACGATGTCGAGGATTCACGCAACCCCGTATACAATTCCCTTTGTCAATCGGTATGTTACTTGCCCGAGATTCGATCGTCGGTATTCCAATACCTCGTTCAATCTCGTTACCGGCAAGTCACTTTACTCGTACCGTAATGCATGATCCCGTGACCAGACACTTGGTCACTTTGAGCTCATAATGATGATGCATTACCGAGTGGGCCCAGTGATACCCCTCCGTCATACGGAGTGACAAATCCCAGTCTTGATCCATGTCAACCCAACAGACACTTTCAGAGATACCCGTAGTATACCTTTATAGTCACCCAGTTACATTGTGACGTTTGGTATACCCAAAGAACTCCTACGGTATCCGGGAGTTACACGATCTCATGGTCTAAGGAAAAGATACTTGACATTGGAAAACTCTAGCAAACGAACTATACGATCTTGTGCTATGTTTAGGATTGGGTCTTGTCCATCACATCATTCTCCTAATGATGTGATCTCGTTATCAATGACATCCAATGTCCATAGTCAGGAAACCATGACTATCTGTTGATCAACGAGCTAGTCAACTAGAGGCTTACTAGGGACATGTTGGTGTCTATTATTCACACATGTATTACGATTTCCGGATAACACAATTATAGCATGAATAAAGAAAATTATCATGAACAAGGAAATATAATAATAATGCTTTTATTATTGCCTCTAGGGCATATTTCCAACAGTCTCCCACTTGCACTAGAGTCAATAATCTAGTTACATTGTGATGAATCGAACACCCATGGAATTCTGGTGTTGATCATGTTTTGCTCTAGGGAGAGGTTTAGTCAACGGATCTGCTACATTCAGGTCTGTATGAACTTTACAAATATCTATGTCTCCATCTTGAACATTTTCACGAATGGAGTTGAAGCAACGCTTGATGTGCCTTGTCTTCTTGTGAAACCTGGGCTCCTTGGCAAGTGCAATAGCTCTAGTGTTATCACAGAAGAGCTTGATCGGCCCCGACGCATTGGGTATGACTCCTAGGTCGGTGATGAATTCCTTCACCCAAATTGCTTCATGTGCTGCCTCCGAGGCTGCCATGTACTCCGCTTCACATGTAGATCCCGCCATGACGCTCTGCTTGCAACTGCACCAGCTTACTGCCCCACTACTCAAAATATACACGTATCCGGTTTGTGACTTAGAGTCATCCAGATCTGTGTCAAAGCTAGCATCGACGTAACCGAGGGCTCGCGCTAGGGAAGGGCTTGTATCATAAGATGAGTAGTCCGAAGAGTGTCGACTTGAGCAGTGGCTTGAGTGGCGCCGTCTTGTTGAAGTAGACGAGGAAGGCGGGCATCACACGATCATATTGCGGAGCGCTTCCATTTGTGTAGTGAACTTGTCGTCAATGTAGTCTCGGTTCCTTGCTTCCGCTTGACGAACATCGGCGGCGAGTCGGTCGAGGCGTTCACCCAAGGCCTCACTTTCTTGATGGAGAGCCCTTTGCGCGATGAAGAAGTGGCCCTTGGTGACGTATTCGTTATCACCATCTTGCTCCACGAAAAGCGGGTTCGCCAACGAACTTGGCCTATCCATCATAACCAAGTGGGGTGAGAAGGAAAGTGAGAGAACAATACCGAAGTTACCTTTTCCGAGGATTGAGCATGTAACAAGTGTCACTCAATGTAATGCCTCAATAGTAGAATTGGAACCGGGTTTGTTTCTCACACCTACAAGTAAAAGGCTTATGGAGGAGCTTGGTTAGGATGGTGGCAAAAATTTCAAGCAAATGTTAGTCAAGATATCGATAAGGTTGAGAAGGTTCACAAAAATGCAAGTAAAGCAAATAGATCAAAGCGAAGGATATCACTAGGAACACACACACGGAAGATAGATGGGATCCGCACAACCAAGGGATGAGCTCAAAATGTGCAACCACGGAAAATGCTCTTGTTGTGCGAATGCTAGAGAGACGCTAGCTCGATTGCTCAAATGGGCTAGATACGCATGTGCACCAACCTATAAGAGAAACGTGTCGTCTTCAATCCCGACTATGCTATGTATGCGGTGACCAAGATGATATGCAAAATGGCTCAATGCTATTGCTTATAAGCTCTTTGTGTCTCCTCTTTTTGCTTAAAAGCTTGACTTTTTTTTTCACTATGCTTGATGCTCGAGCCAAGTATGATATGAGACAAGTATGTAAGATATGCACGGGAGAGACTTATGGCACTAAGATGATAACAAGATCACTACGGTTCACAATAGCGTGGCCCGATAATTCTCAACTTGCTAGTCTCGATGGGTAAGCAACGCAAAAGGCTCGGGTTATCAATGCAAAAGCAAAGGTGAGAGTCGTCGAGGTTACCGTCCGATCTTACGAGAAGAATGAAGTTGTGGACGCCGGTGTGGTGTCCGAGTTGATGATGTCCAAATGCGCCTAAGTAGCCGAAACACCTTAGGACTCAAGAGAAACCGCGGTCCGAAACTCAAATAACCACGAGAAATAGTGCGGGAGAACACGAGTGTTGGTTGGGAAACAAAATGGTGGAAAACAAAAGATGGCCGAAAGTTACTGGGTGGTCCGTGCGCACGGGGTAAGTGAGGCCCGTGTGCATGGGGTCCCGTGGGCACAGGGCCTCGAGGGCCCGTGTGGACGGGGTGTTCTGGGAGCGGAGGACGAGCTCCTGATCCGTGGGGATTTTCCAAGATAAGGTCAATTTCGAGGATTTGGAAGGTGGGGAAACTGGAAGATGGGTAGATCCACTTGCCAAACTCGAAATTCGTGGATCGAAACAACCAAATCTCACAAGATCTAACAAATTGCAAGAAAAAAATTTGGGGCTATTTTTGTGGGGAATTTTCGGATTTGGACGAAAAACACCAAAATCAAGCTAGCAAATGGGGGGATGGGACTCCAAGATGTGAATCAACCTTGCTCTGATACCAAGATGTTGTAGGGTGAAACCCTAGAGGGGATCTTTTCACACTTGGAGGGGGAAAAGGAGGAAGAACACACAAGAACACAAGGCACAAATCTCTCAAACAAACCCAATATCACATCCACTAGAGTAGCATACAAGAGATCCACAAGATTACATGAACAATTTAAGGAAAATAGCACTAGGATAAGGTTCTTCCCACTAGGTGAGGTCTTGAAATCCAAGAGGATCTTCCACAAGAAGGAGGGCTTGATCTCCAAGAGGAGCTACTCCTAGAGGAGGTCTTGATCTCCAAGAGGAGGAAGATGAGCAAATCCCTCTTTGTGTTCTAAAATACTTTGCTAACCCTAACATATGGTCTAGGTACTGTTTATATAGGCTTGGGGTCGAATGAGATGAAGAGGGGCTCGGTTCGGGGATCTCAGCCGTCCATCCTGGGAGGCCCGTGCGCACGGGGGCCCCGTGGGCACGGTACAGGCCCGTGCACACGGGGTGCTCCAGCGCCAACTCCCTGGATAGTCCGTGGGCACGGGGTGTCAGGGGCCCGTGCGCACGGGGTCGCCTGGGACTTCCAGTGTTGCTGTTGTTGCACTTCGTCTTGGTCCGTTTGGCCTTGGGGTGGTTCCTCTTCTCCTTGGGGATGCTCCTGAGCCTCTTGGGCGTGTCCCTCTTCGTACCTAATGAGACATAGCGTATTTAGGTGAGGTAGCAACAATGTTCCATTCGTATCCGTATGCGAGTTAAGTAGGAAGGAGTTCACCTCGGTTTCCAAAGCACGTGCTCTAGCTCTTGTCAAAGGTCCACGTGGGGCTTGATGTGTCGGTGTAGAGTCCATGGGGATGATGGAAGGATGCTCCGCATCACCTTCTCTATTGTGCCGACAGATAAAACCAACTCAGTTAGCTTGCAGTTATGATAGGAACAATCTCATCTTGAAATTTTATACTAAATCACACCATTTTTTATATGTCCCTAAGTTGTCTAGAAATAAGGAGGTTGTGTGAGAATAAAGAAGTTGTCTCGAGAATTATGAGCAGAACGAGGGACTCCAGAAATTATTGCGGGAGGTAACTTGCACGTGCCAATAAAAGACAACATATTGGTTGGCTATAATGTGAAAAAATTATGGGCACATGCTAATAAAAGAAAATATGTTGATTTTGCTCTAATTAATAAAATTCATTGGCATGTGAGCGCAAAAATAGTTGAAGAGAATAAAGCCTGATAATGAAGGGACATTCATGTTTGGTTATGCACTGATGATGCTAATGAAACATAATTTATGCGCTTCAATTAGTAATCCATCCGGTTAAGTCGTCGTTGAATAAATTGGTCGAAGCAACCATGCCACGAAGGTCGCCGCGCGGCAACCAAATGAGGACGCAACCACAACCCCGAGACGGAGGTGAACCCAGAGGAAAGAAAATAAGGTACCAGTTGGGTGGTCGCCGCCACGCTGACTAACGCCACCACTATCAAGATCTTGCGAGCCGAACATGACCCATGAGAAGACCGCAGCTCCTCGCTCTGTCGCCCACCGCCGTGAAGACCGCTTTGGATGTACACATCAATTATCTCTCGCGCTACTTGTTGCAAAAACATTATTTCCCTATTGCAACGCACGGGCATATGTGCTAATAAATATAAAAGTATTTAGATCACTATGTCCAAAAACTCTGTCACATATGCTCTGAGCTTTCCCCCGCAAAAAAAAATAAAATATGCTCTGAGCTTCGGGATAGCCCGAAAAGAAAGAAAAGATTATTAAGCTTGGTAATGGCAGTGGTGGACGCGTTGACGGAGAAATTTCGCGGGTCCTTCCTTCCTTGGTGTGCGCTCGTGACTGGGAATCTTCCCGCAAGCTTCACAGCAAAAGCAAGAAGCACTGCAGCAGCAGCAGCACTCGGGCCAGATCTAGCCACCCAGGGCAAAGAGGGGAATGGAGGCGCGGAACTAAGTGAGCTTCGTTTCTCCTGCAGCTCCTCCTCCCCTCCTCCTCCTCCTCCTCCTGCGCAGCGCATTTGATTTGAGGAAGAAGCACCCCACCCCACCCCGATCTATTCTACGTAGCCGCCAGGTGAGCGCCGCCGCCGCCCCTCAACCTTGCCTTTCTTTCTTTTATCTGCCGTATCTGCAAATCCGTATTTGTTATTCCTCGCCGCCTCCCCTCCCCTCTTCTTTCTCCCCTTTTTTAGGGCGACGCTATTGCACTTTCTTCTTTTGTCAGGAGGCTTAGATCCTTCGATTCCAACAAGAAATTTAATAGCAGATCTACTCTTTTTAACACAGAAAAAAAGGAGTAGAAAATCATAACCTCGCCGCCTCCCCTCTTCTATCGTCTCTTCATAGTAGTGGATTACATCAACACTTGCTGGGGTACCCACCCAACTGTTTCAGTTATTTATGACTGATTGTAATCAGCAGCCAGGAAGTTTATAAAGCCTCCGGCTTTCTTAAAGAAAATCAACGCTCCTGATTTATTTCTAATCAAAGTCAAACATCTTTGTTAATAATTGCAGACATACTGTAACTTGAGTTTATAACTATACTTAATACTTTCACATGCATATCATTCATGATATTTCCCTAATTCGCACATGTATCCTTTGAAACCTAGCAGGTGGCAATGGAGGCACGGGAGTGAGCTTCGTTTCTTGCCTTCTACCCCTCAGCCCTCCTGATGTTGCACATTTAAGGAAGAAGCAGCAGCATCACCCCGATCTAGGGCTCACACACAACGCAACCAGGTTTGAACCTTTGCTTTCTTTTACCGCATTTGCAAAGTCCTACTTTGATTGATTTACTGCCATTGCTATTTGTTTTTCTCTTGCTTCTATGCTTGCTCTTTCAGATTTTCACTTTAGGGCGACAGGAACTGCACTGCACTTATTTGTACTTGCAAGGGTATTTTTTTCTTTTACCAAGAGACTTGAAGCCTTTGATTCCCATTCCTAGAAACCAGAAAATTACCACTCGCTCAATTCACAAATATAAAATGTTTTGGATATTTCAATATGGACTACATACGGACTGAAATGAGTGAACAAACACATTAAAATACGTCATATACATCTGAATCAGAAAAAAGTTATAACATCTTATAATAGTGAACGAGGGAGTAGCTTAAAGCTTCCCTTTTGTACCAACTTTTTTATTAAAAGATCTACATATTGTAACAGAGGAAAAAAGAGAGCAGATTTTCATTTTAGGGTGGCAGTAACTGGAGTGCAGTTTTTATTTTATTTTATCAGGAGGCCTATAGACTACATTTTTATCAAGATGCTTAAAGCCTTTGATTCCCATTCATAGGAACCAGAAATTTAATAGCAGATCTTCGTATTGCAACAGGAAAAAAGGCAGAAAAACATAATCTCACATCAACAACGACTTGTGTTTCGCTTGATTGGATGTTTCCCCAAGGTTTTAAGGCCTTTGTTGTATATTTTCACCTGAATTGACATGACATCCACTTCGTGAATTGCTGGGTCTTTTGGCACAAGTTTTGCCAGACATACTGGAACCATATAACTTTACTCTCACCTCATGATCATTCATGATGTTTCTCTAACTTGCCAATCTATCTGTTCAAACTAGCAGATGGCAATGCAAGCACAGGAGTGAGCTTTGTTTCTCTACTCCTCCCCCTCCTGCTGTTGCACATTTGAGGAAGAAGAAGCAGCATGGCCCCAATCTAGGGCTCGCACGCAAGCCTACCAGGTGAGCGCTGCTGCCACCCCTCTTTGAAGTTGAACCTCGCTTTCTTATACCACATTTAGCACATCCTAGTTGATTCATAACTTTGGCGGCGACTGGTATGTAGTTGTTGGTCCCCGCTGCCAGCCCTGTTATTTCTCTCATCTTTTCCACCACAGATTTTACATGCTAGGGCGATGGTAACTTCAGTGCACTTATTTTTACTTGAAGGGACTTTGTTTTACAAACAGGCTTAAAAGCCTTTGATCCACATTCATAGGAACCACGTATTGTACCAGGGAAAAACAGATTTTCATTTTATGTTGACAGTAACTGGACTGCACTTTTTTTATTTTATCAAGAGGCTTAAAGTCTTTGATTCCCAGTGATAGGAACCAG
>NC_041382.1:788203543-788218003 GCF_002162155.2 Triticum dicoccoides
AAATGTGCTCTCTACCTAAATTTACATGACATGACATGCTATTTCGACAAGAGTTTTGCCCAACCTGATATCAGTGCTGAGCGCCCTTGTGATTTGTTTCTAGTCCAGCTCAAGTATCTTTGTCAATAGTTGCAAGACATTCTGTAACTAATTTCATTGGAACTAACATAACTTGAGAAAATAATTACTGCTACAATATCTGGTTTCTAGTCCAGGTCAAGTATCTTTGTCAATAGTATACTTTGACTGCAAAAATTACTCCCATAATGCTAAATGCGCCACTGTTTGCTCGCAGGGCAATAACAGATGTACAGACTTCAGTCAGCATGAGCTTATCTGCTGCCATTGGGGTCATCAGTGGCTTCAATGAGTGTGTCACTTTGTGGCAGTGGGCCAAATCTGCCATTTCATCTTTTCACTCCATATGGACGGGCTTACAGGAGCAAGATCTTCAGGGTCGTGTATTGGAGTTGGAGAGTGGCCTGCAACGTCTCAGGGATACTCTTCCTGCTATGCACAACCTCATTAATAAAGCAGAGTGGAGAAGCCATGAACACGATGTGGCCAAGCTCCTTCCGGATCTCAAGGATGCAGTGTCTGATGCCGAGGACCTTCTTGATGAGTTCACATGGCACGAGAAGAAGGTACAAGTGGAGGGCGATGCAAGACAATCTCCTTTCACGGAATTCTTTGATACCGTCGTCCAAGGCAGCTTCAACAAACTGAATGATGTCCACTTGAGGTTGAATAATTTTTCAAGTCAGCTGAACAATATGGGACTTCGTGGAGTTACACAACGCTTTGACAAAGTAGTCAGGCCGGAGACCACCTCTTTGCCAAATGAAACAAAAATATTTGGTCGTGATGAGAAATTAGAGCAGGTATTGGGATTGCTCAATGTACCTGCAAATTTAAAACGCAAGAGAGCAACTAGTTCAATCAATGCATCGGCGTGCACATCAGCAACCAACCATGTTAGTAGTGAATCAAGAATATTGAGTCTTCCTGTTTTGCCAATAGCTGGAATTGGTGGTGTTGGAAAGACCACTTTGGCCCAACATATCTGCAACCATCAACAAGTGAGGTCCCACTTTAACTTTATAATTTGGATTTGTGTCTCAGATGACTTTGATGTGAAGCGGCTAACCAAAGAGGTCATACAATCCTGTAATGGAATGGAGGGAAAAAGTGATAATTTGGATTCTCTTCAGCATGCTCTGTCTAACCATGTGAAAAATAAAAGGCTATTGATAGTTCTTGATGACATGTGGGATGATGCCTTGAAGGAAAATGGGCAATGTTGGAAGAAGTTTTGTGCACCTTTTAGTAGTGTCCAAGATGGAAGTGTGATGTTGGTCACAACTAGATGTCCAAAGGTTACCGAGGGGGTGCGCACAATGGAGCCCATCATATTAGAAGGTCTAAAGGATGAAGTCTTCTGGAATTTCTTCAAGTCGTGCGTGTTTGGATCTGAGAGTTCTGACAATTCCTGAGTTAGAGCGCATTGGTAGAGAAATATTTCCTAAATTGAAGGGCTCTCCTTTGGCTGCCAAAACATTGGGACGCATGTTAAGCATGGACCTTCGAGCATCACATTGGAATTTTATACTTGAGAGTGAATTGTGGGAGTTGAAACAAGAGGAGACTGACATTTTGCCTGCCCTTCGGCTGAGCTACATGTACTTACCATTTTATTTGAAGCAATGCTTCGCATTTTGTGCTGTGTACCCCAAAGATTACAGATTTGAGAAGGCACGCTTAGCTGAAATTTGGGCAGCAGAAGGCTTTGTGGAACCTCAAGGTCGTGTCCCAGTTCAAGATATTGGCTGTCAGTATTTTGAGGACCTTGTAGCACGGTCCTTCTTTCAAAAAGTTGATGGTCAATACGTAATTCATGACTTGATGCATGACATGGCACAAAAAGTTGCAGAGCATGACTGCTTCATCTTAAGATATGAGAGTGACTTTGATAAAATTCCCCAGAATGTTCGTCATCTGTACGTATCCGATTTCAGCTACATTGATGATTCCTACTTGTTGAAACTATGCAAGTTCACGAAGCTGCGTACACTAATTTGCGGGAGGTATTCAGGGAGAATGACAGGCTTTATAATGGGCCACTTCTGTACTAAACTTTTGTGTATGCGTGTGGTTTCTTGCACCTCCGTAGATGAGTTACCAGATAGTATTGGCAACTGGAAGCATCTTCGGTACCTTGAAATCTCTGAAGATTGTCCTCTGAAGAGTGTTCCTTCGGCTTTCTGTCGGCTTTATAATCTGCAAACTTTATATGCCAATGATTGCAAGCTAGAAAGCCTGCCCAGTGACTTTGGTAAGCTGATCGCTTTACAGAAATTTGAATCACCTGGATTAAAATATTATGCTGGGTGCACGCGTCTTGATCCAGACGATGGGCAGGGACAAGGAATTAGGTTAATAAAGAATCTGAAGCAGTTTCGTGGACAATTGGAGATAGCTCATGTTGGCATGCTAAGCAAGGATGACGCAGCAGAAGCTGAACTGAAGAATAAGAAATATATTGACAAGTTGACACTAAATGTGCGGGATGCTGTAGGTCTCTCTGGGGTTTATGTGCATGACAAAGAGATGGAAGTGCTTGAAGTTCTGCAACCTCCTACCAATCTCAAGTTTCTGATCCTACTGAATTATGCTGGTGTCTCGCTCCCAAGCTGGTTTCAGCCACAAAACTTGCCAGGCTTAAAATCACTTACTTTTTTAGGTTGTGTTGGAATCAAGAGCATATTATCTCCCATCATCTCACAGAGCATAAACTTAAATGAGATGCCTGCAGTTGGTATTTTCCTGTCGCTCACAGACCTAACCATTCAAGACTGCGAAAATTTATCAAGCATCCAACATTTTCTGCATCCGGATTATGTACCAGCCATCAAGAAAATAAGAATTGTAAACTGCATCTTAGCATCAATACCAACTGAAGTGTTTGGGGATTTGCATTTCCTTGAAGAACTGCACCTGGACCATTGTCGAAGTGTCTGCTCCCAAAGATTGGTATCGTCGTCCCTTAAGAAGCTCAGTCTATGTGGTTCTGATCTGTTTTCCAGTATTGACTGCTGCTCCCTCACCTACTTTTATTTATCATGCGAGTCTGTCACGTCCATCCAACTACAGACGTGGAGTCTTCCAGCTCTAAGGGGGTTGTGCATTCGGTGCAAATCTCTTATCTCTATTGGAGGCTCCCCAAATCTTTCCATTTCTGCGAGCACCAGAAGCATTAGAGCATTTTCGACCCTTGATGTCCTATCAATTAGCAGCTGTCAGAACTTGTCAACCCTTGATGACTTCCTAACACAAGAATACGTACCTGCTATTGAGAAAATTCATGTTGAATATTGTCCTGGGTTATTGTCCCTGCCAGGTGAAAGGTTTGGGAATTTTACTTATCTGAAAGATCTGGTGGTTATTGAGTGCCCAAGTCTCAACTGGCAACTGGGATTGGTTTTGCCACCATCTCTCCAAACGCTCATCTTACAGCGATGTGGGGATATATCTCGGTATGTTCCCAGCTGCCTACAAAACCTGACGTCCCTTGTCTCACTGAGGATCCTTCAATGCAAGGGTATAATATCCATTCCAGGCGATATTTGGTGCAATAATCTTGCATCACTTGATGAATTGGTGATTGAGGATTGTCCAGACCTAGTTTCAATTGGTGGAGCAGAGGCAGTTGCAAAAATAAAGAAGGTGAGGATATACCAGTGTCCGAACTTAGCGGGGGGTGAAGCAGTTCAATAGAAGCGGGCTAAGGTAATTGTGATGACACTTGTTTCCCATTCAGCTTTTACTTCTCTTTTGTTTGAAATTCCCCAAATACTGGAAATAGCTCGTGCATTATTCAGTAGCAATCCGACTTAAATCATCATCAGTAAAGTACGCTGGACTTGTTGATGACACCTACATGTATTGTATGTCTTTTTTGTATATGTTGTTTCTGCTTGTTAGTTCCAATGTTTAGTATGTATAGAGTCTTGACCTGTTATTATTTCCAGAGAGAAAACAGTGATGCTTATTACTGGTGACATTTTGAAAAAATTGCTAACCGTGTTGTGCATGTTAACCTGAAACACTTCTCCCCCTCTCTACCAAATTTGCTATACTGACAATGTTTTGTTCGCAGGATTCCATAGCTGCCTTATTTGGAGGTTGGAAGACCGGAGGATGAGATTTACTTGTCGGTGACAATGATAGACAAAAATGTGGTGTTTACTGCATGCCTTCGTCTTGCTGTCTCTATCAATCTCTGTATGGCTGCTCCCCCCTTCTTTTTACAGTTTTATTCCATCTACTATTTCCAACATTTGTGCTGATAGGTATCAGTTCCCAGTTCGCACAATAATAATTGTTGTAACTTATGAAACGACAAAGCCGCTGTGTGGCTCTAAGATTTGTTGTATATGCATGAATTTGTGAGTTTTGGTGCATCTTTACTGGTTTGAACAATGAAGAGGCAGGTCTGGTTTCAGGTTTCAGAAGCAAAATACTAGTTAGTTTGCTGAAGGAGGCTGCAGGGGCCAGATTTTGATGCCTCTGGCGGATTAGTATTTCGGATTGACACAAAGTTAACTAGATGCTCTTTTTTTGTTCTGATGATGACTGGCAGAAAGCTGCACTTTCAGATGTAAGGTTTGTACATTTGACAGTAAATTAGTATTAGTATTAGCGCTCACAAATGCAGTATTTGTGCTGCTGCTGATGTTGGTGCTGGTGCTGGTGAGGGTTTTTCAAAATGAAGCCAGCTTACTGCACATTTGTTTCAAGATAGTTTTGGGGGGTTCAGAAGTAAGGAAACGAATTTGGTTTGCAGGCTTCATTTTCATTCAGATTGTTCTTTTGTGTTAGTTTTGCCTTGGTGGCATTGTTAAGCAAACTCTGGGATTATGTGCCTCTTGCTGATCATGCTGATTTGAGGTGGCATTACCAGCCAAATTGGTGGCATCCGGTTTTGCCTTGTCAAGCAAGCATTTGATGAGTATTGAAAGGAATCAAACTGTCGTTTTCTCCCATTTCTGTGGTTATTGGAGTAGCGTCGTCTGCTTTCTCTTACCAGCAGAGCATGACTCTTACTGCACTTTGCTGAAGAGAACATTTGGAAACAACATAAAATTTAAGGTATGCAACAGGGAACAGTCAGCATCATGAATTAGGATTTCCACTAGCTAGTTTGCTGAAGCAGGTTGCAGGGGGCAGATTTCTACATGTTGGTGCTGGTACTTTGGGTGCTCTGAGAGCCTGAAGCCGGCATACTGCACTTTTTTAAATACAGTGTTTGGGGTTCAGGAGTACCAACTTTTTTTGTGATTGTTTCAAACTGCAACCATTGTTTGCTTCGCCGGCCGCCTCGCCGGACATTCCGGCGTTGCCGTCTCACCCTGTCACACGGGCTCGAGCTGGTATTCACCGTCCGACTTTGCGGTACTCGAGCGACGAGTACCTCCTCGCCGCCTCCACCGCGGAGCCGTCCCCTCTTCCTGCGTTCGCTCGCGCAGCCCTTCGTAATCCTTGCTAGCTTGCCGCGATGCAGGAAGAGCTCGACGCTCTCCAGCGGAACCGCACCTGGACACTGGTTCCCCGGCATCCTTGCGCCAATGTCATCACCGGCAAGTGGGTCTTTCGCAACAAGACCCGCTCGGATGGTACACTTGAGCGCTACAAGGCTCGCTGGGTGGTTCGTGGTTTTCGATAGCGCGCTGGAGTTGACTTCACTGAGACGTTTGCCCCGGTTGTTAAACCGGGCACGATCCGCACCGTCCTCCAGCTTGCGGTGTCTCGAGGCTGGCCCGTTCATCAGATGGATGTCTCCAACGCCTTCCTCAACGGTCATCTTGAGGAGCAGGTGTATTGTGAGCAGCCCACCGGTTTCGTCGACGCGTCTCTTCCTGGCCACGTGTGTTTGCTGTCCCGGTCTCTCTACGGGCTCAAGCAAGCACCCCGCGCCTGGTACCAGCGGATCGCCGGGTTTCTTCAGACACTGGGCTTCAGTGTCACTCGCTCGGATGCCTCACCGTTTGTTTGTCTCCAGGGCGACACGACTGCATATTTACTCCTCTACGTCGATGACATTATCCTGACGGCCTCCTCCGCAGCCCTTCTTCAGCAGATTACTCTCCGGCTGCGTGACGAGTTTGCCATCAAGGACTTGGGTGCTCTACATTACTTTCTTGGCATTGAGGTTGTTCAGCGACCGGATGGCTTCTTCCTTCATCAGCAGAAGCATGCGCACGAGCTCCTTGAGCGTGCTGGCATGCTCAACTGTCATCCTGTTGCCACTCCTGTTGACACGAAGGCCAAGGTTTCTGCTCTTGAGGGCTCGCCAGCGTCGGATGCTCCCTTCTACCGGTCTATTGTCGGTTCTCTTCAGTATCTGACTCTCATCCGACCGGATCTACAATATGATGTTCAGTAGGTGTGCCTCCACGTGCACACCCCTCATAACTCCCATTGGACTCTCGTGAAGCGGATCCTCCGTTACATCCGCGGCACGATGACCCTTGGGCTCAACCTCACGGCGTCCCCCTCTCTGGAGATGGTGGCCTACTCCTACGCGGACTGAGAGTGCCTGGTGCACCGATCAATGCATTGCGATTGCACAGCCTATTCTTGTATTCCATGTTATTGAGCAGTGAAACTTTTTAGTGGCCAAACTGAGTAGTGTAGTACAACCGATGGCAAAACTGATAAAAACCCAAAATAATTTAAAATAACAAGGAGCATCTAGCATGAAAAAGATTAAATTATGATGATATCATCGCACCTCACCTGGGTGTTCTCGCGCGCCAAGAAAGGACAAGCCAACAAAAGCACCGATCAAGGTGAGCTTCAAACTTGCTTTCTTCTAAGTACAGCTTCATTTTTCTTCTTCTTCTGGGTCCTAATTCTATTTTAGCTCTGAACAAACCAGTTTTCCAAGAAGAAAAACCGACGGAAATTTCAGAAAGCTATTGTAGATCTGAACAAACCATGGCATTGATGGTGTCAGATCTCGATGGCATGGCGCTCTGTAGATTAGGCGTCTGATGTGCGATGATGGACTCACGCAGGAGGTTGACGCTATCTGGCGTCGTGGTGGCGTCGGCGGCAGCTAGACTGGGCAACGTTCATGCAGCAGTACAGCTCTGAAGATGGATTGGTGGCAGGTGGCTGCGGCGGCCTCATACCAGGCAGGCGTCCTGGTTGAGGAGCACGCCGGACTGGTGGGTGCCCATATCCGGCAGGCGTCCTGGTTGGGACCTCAGGTCTTAGATGTTAGGTTTGGCTGCGAGGTCTATTTGGTATTAGACCCAGACTATCAGCATCCCTTCATCAATTGTATAGGAGTAGCGACACTTTTGTTGTCTAGACGGTGGCTTCAGTCTTACTGTTGTATGACTTTATAAGGTCTTGTGTGAATAATTAATAAAGTGGCTGCATGCATCGTCCAGATGCAGAGGCCGGGGGTCCTCCTCCATTTCTAAAAAAAAGATCTGAACAAACCAAATTTCAAAGAAGAACAAATCTTGCTTGAACCTTGAAAAAACCACGAGATCGCTGACACAGGTCCGCCTTGGACAGGGATTGCACCACGCCATGCCGCCGCGAGAAGCCTGAGCTTCACCCGCCGCCACCTTCCAGGGCCGCCGCCCCAGGATCCAGACAGAACATCGCCGCTGCCACCGGCCATGTTCCGCTGCCGCCGACAGGCCGAGCCGCCGGCCACCGCGACCAAGGCCGCCATGACCCTCCGAGCCCACCGAGCGACTGGTGCCACCAGACCTTCCACGAAGCCCCGCAGCTCCGCCGCCGCCACCTTACGCCGTCACCAGAGACGAACAGCCACGCCGCCGCGACGTAGATCGGGGAAGAAAACGCCCAGGTGCCCTGGGTGACCCGCCTCACCAGATCCGGTGCGGGAGGGAAGAGGGACTCCGCCGCCGCCGTCAGCCACCCGGGCTTCGCCCGGCGACCTCCTCCAGCGGTAGCGGAGGGTAGGATGTGGATGGATGTTACCGGCGGCAGGGGTTAGGGTTTCCGCCCGAGCGGCCCTAGCGGGGGGCGACGCGGGGGACCAGATTGGGTCTTTGGTAAGCAGGAAAAATAAGGAATTGGTATTGAGGAACCTGATAGAGCCAAATACAAAGTCTTTTAGTGGGGGGAGAATTTCACTTCTCCGGCCTCTGCACCAACTAGGAATGCATACGGCCTTTTAAGTATGAGTACTAGGATTTTTAATCTTAGTTACTTACCGAGCCTAGTCCTCAAGATTTTGTATGCCAAGAAATGCAAGCTAGAAAGCTTGCCTAGTGACTTTGGTAAGATGATCAGTTTGCAGAAATTCGAATCACATAGATTACGATATTGTGCTGGGCGTCTATGCTCTGTCCTTTACCCATTCTTTGTTAGGTTAAGAAAGAATCTGGACCAGTTTCTTGGACAATTCGATACAGCTAACGCTGTCCAACTAAGTAAGGATGATGCAACATAAGCTGAACTGAAGAATAAGAAATATATTTACGAGTTGAGACTGGGTTTTGGGGATGGAGGAATCATCCAGAACAAAGAAGTTCAGCAAGCTCTGCAACCTCCTATCAGTATCAAGTCTATGTTCCTCCAGAATTATGCCAGTGTCTCGCTCCCAAGCCGGTTTCAGCCACAAAGCTTCCCAAGCTTAAACCACTTACTTTTGAAGGTTGTGTTGGACTCGAGGGCATATCATTCCCCATGATTCCAGCAAAAAAAAAAAACATCTCTCATGATCACACAGAGCATAAACTTAAATGAGATACCTGCAGTTGGTTTTTTCATGTCCTAACAGACCTAACCATTGATGGGTACATAAATATATCAAGCCTTGAATATTTTCCACATCCGGATTATGTACCGACCATCAAGAAAATAATAATTAAAGGTGCATCGATTTATCACAGTGGGCATTCTTTCTTAGTAAAATCCATAATGTGATGCCTCCATTAGCTATGCCACATTTAATATTTTACATTTTCTTGCAGGGTAATGAGATGCCTGCCAAGTAAACAGAATGATAAGCCCTCCCGCAAGAAAACCAAGAAACACTGGGAAACGATATGTTAGTTGTACCACACCGTAGAAAGCCTCAACTTGACAAAAAGGAACCTACCGCAATTGTAAAATTCAGTGTAGTATCTTATAATAATTTTTGATAGCTTTAAAGAGTGATCAACTTGATGAGGTAAATCTCATTCCACCAAAAGGACTGAAATTCTAGGGGCACACCTCGATGTCAATCATGATGCATTCAGCATGATAGGAGTGGTAATCCAAGATGAACCACCAATAGGCTCTCACCCTTCAGAGTACAAGGGTCCTAAGGAAGACCTGCCTGGCGCTTCATAACTTTTTCCCACTCCGTCACGAGCTAGGGAGTGTGTACATGAATATATCTGCCAGCACGTTGACCCTCAATACCCGAATCATCTACAGTTGAAACAAGCCCACGGAAGACCGGAGTGAGGAATTGCCCTCCACTCTCTATAGCTGCACCACTGAGACCAACTCACGCTATCGCAATTATATATAAAGACTCTATCTAGAAACTACCATTGCATAATTATTCTCTCGCTCACTACAAAGATAGACACGTGCACAATTACATGAATTCTCAAAAACTCAATAAAACACATCTCAAACGAATCACTACCATGCGCATGCATTGCATGACACACGCAGAAGTATAGCGGCGCGAGCCCGCCGTACATGCAAACGCGGCTGCACAGGGAGGACGCGCCGGGGCTTCATAACTTAGATTTTGCCTTTTATGCGATTGTTTGCCCAGTATGAAAGGAGAATAGAGCCAAGGTTTTTAAATTTTTGGACGGCGCCAACTTGGCGAAGTTGGTCCGGGGCACGTGTGGAGACGCCACTGGAATGGGCTCGTCGTGCTTCTCCACCGTCACCACCAGAGGGTCCTCCAACGGCTCGCTGGCCATGAACATGAATGTTGGGTTCTCCGATTCGTGTGCCACCCATCTGTATCTTGTCCCTCGGAATAAGGTCCTGCGGCGAGATAGTACCTGAGCTTGGGGGGGCAGTACACTTTGTAGCGTTTGTCGTTGGTGAGCCCCTCCTGGCACTGGGACAAGTAGTGCGCTTCAGAGCGCCATGCCTTATCGAAGCCCTCGTCGGCCTGCACCAGTCCATACGCCGCAGGACCCACTGCCGGCTGCGGCATGACGACCGTCCGGTTCACATGCAATAGCGCGTCTCTCCACGCGGCGGGTGCTAAGACAAACACTGTTGGGTGATTGGCGTTGCTCTTATTCCCCTTGGATTCCATTGTCCCTGAGGTACAAGAGACAGCTTTCGCCGCCTGGCCACAGACAGGTGTGGAGCAAGCAACGCGTTAGTCTTCTTAAATGCTCACTCTGCAAACTAATACTCCTACTATAAGACCTTTCAGATCACTAAAAAGGTCATAGTACTGTATATTGTATGTTGACAAATAGTATTTTGTCCATTCCTAAATACTATAAGCCATTTTAGAGATTTCAATATAGACCACATACAAATGTATATAGACCTATTTTAGAGTGTAGATTCACTTATTTTGCTCCGTATGTAATCCATACTGAAATATCTAAAAAAACTTATGTTTAGGAAATGGATGGAGTATTACTCTATTAGAGATATACAGTATTGTTTTTCTTAGAACCACTCCTATAAAATTTCATTTTTGCTAGTAGAATTATTAATGGCCCTCATTCTTGTGTCTGAAAACGTTATTTTTCTTCCTTTTACTGACTTTTGTTGAACACCCATCACATGATTTCTGCTAACGGCTGACCAAATCATTTTTTGGGCAGGCTGGGGCACTCATTAACTTCTTGAGCTCTAGTATTTTCTCGTTGTAGGCTAAGCTATGTAGTACAATAGTACAAATTGCAGATTTTGTTGATGTGCAATTTTTTTGTGATTATGTTTTTTCATACAAAACTGATAAAATGTTCAACAATATTTCTCATATAAGATATAATAATATTAATTTGGTGTTCTTTTGCTAATTATTTATTGATGGTCAAACTTAAAAAAATTGTTTGATTGAGAAAAAAATCTAGAGCTATGTATTATGAACCAGATGTATGTAGAAAAAGGTTATATTGTCGAAACAGGGATGTGCGACTAAATCCCATATTCTAACAACTCAAATGGTTCCAATGTAAGGATCCGAGTGGTATCTTTAGCAACTCGGAATCATACGTAGAAATACATGAACTCTAAAATTTTGAACATACCTCGATACTCTCCAATTCATGAAGCCTGTCCATTATATCTTGTGCACTTGGTCTCTTCTTTGGATTGAAGTCTACACACTCTAAAGCTATCTCGTAGCATACTCGGATTTGCTTGCTTAGTGTGTCTTGTTGTGATCTCTCCAATCTATCACTCCAACTTTCAAGTACCTATAAAGTTCCAGCGGCAAGTTATGGTCTATCAAATGGATCAGTAACACACACACACACACTTGCACACTTGCACTTTCGGAAATGAAGCATCAAAACTAAGAGCGAAAATTCTCTCAAAAACAATCTATTGTGCTGATTCTGTAGTAGCCAAATTGTGCTTTCCACTACTAGGTGTTCTTCCAGAAATGATATTATGCAACATTTCAAAATAAATGTAATGACAATATGCAAAATAAAAGTGTAACAACTATTTTAAGGTACATCCTTATTGGCCAAAAAGGAAATTGATTTTTTTTATCATTGTCGAAAAGTTCTATATTGTTCTTACTTGCTCAGTAGCTTGATAGCCCTTCTGCCCGGTCAGTATTTCTATGATAATAACACCAAGACTATACAAGTCGGCGCTGGGTGTGATTACACCCCCTTCACGAAATCCTGGTGCCAAATACCCCCTGTTTGAAAATAGGAAAAAAAAATCTGACCGGTTAGTGCACAAAGAGAGTGGGATGCAAATCGTAGAGTGGAAAAAAGACTGAACTTACAAGAGGAGTTTGCTAGCTTACATTGTTCCTAATATAGTTTTGGTAATATCCCGGCTCTGATTTTCATCAAAGCATCTGGAGAGTCCAAAATCAGTAATTTTCGGTGTCATGCTATCGTCGAGCAGTATATTGGCAGGTTTCAGATCCAAGTGAATGATATGATTCTCATGAAGGAACTGCAGCCCCTCACATATCCCTTTAATTATTTTATAGCATGTTCTCCACCCACGATATGCATCTATAAAATGGGATATGGTTTATAAATTGAGACACTTGATGTCTAGATGTTATAAATACATTAGAAAATTTTCTAGTATATGGAGCATATGGAGTAGATAGAGAGAAAAGTTAGAGGCTGCATGTATTACCGATGATATACTTATCAAGACTCCCTTTAGGTATATATTCGAAGCAAAGCAATCGTTGGTGGACATCTGCCATGACAAGTTTACCATTGTATGCTTCCATACTTCCTTGTCTGTCCGCACAATATCCCAGAAATCTAACTACATTTTTGTGCTTTACCCGCATCAGACATTGAACCTCTCGGTGAAATTCTTTATCATCCATAAAAGCATTGGACAGCCTCTTCACGACGACCGCCCAATCACCAATGGTTCCCTGCTTCCGTAGCATGTGTTAGCATAGCACCAGTTTGAGGTTTTGAATCAAGGGTGATTAAGATTGGAATGTATACCTTGTAAACCACAGCAAACCCACCTCTTCCAATCTCCCGATCACCAGAGAAATCATCTGTGATGTATTCCAAAAGTGATAAAGGCAGGGCCATGGGCTCCGTTGTTTCATCGAGTAACATTTGCTCTAGGTCAACTCGCGCACTATTAGCTTTGCGTTCCATTTGAAGTCAATGTGTGTAATTAACCTGGAAACAAGAGCAACCCATTATGTATGTGGCTAATTTTAACATAGTCCCTCTTACATCCTTGTTTCACATGGAAGGTAAGAAAATAAGAATTACTCAGACACACTACTTAATGAAATGAACGGCTCAAATCTATTATATACTCTTAGGCATCTCTAAAGTGGACCATCAAACCTTCACTATATGTCCGGACCACAGTGTCCGGATAACTTTTGCCATTCAATGGGGCCTGCATATATCGGCTTATCAGTCAGGACGTATGGATTCCGGTATCCTAGAAACGAACGTTGAGGGCTTTGCTAAAGTCCGGACATCCATTTGACCAACCAAAAACATCCATGTGGCCCCCTCTTCTCTCTCTCTCTCGTCTCAACCCGACATCACACCACAAATCACACCGCATGCATGATCCCATATTACTCTCTCCGCTTCCAACAAGATTAATTTGTGAATAAATTTGGATGGCTTTCCTCCGACATCATGTCCGCGGACCATGTTGAGACATAAAACATTTGCCTTACCTTCCATGTGATAAGAGAAAGTAAGAGGAGCATGTTAAAAACTGCTCGCATGTACATATAATTACCGAGGCAGCTAACTAGAGAAGTGACATCAATACATATATCTTTTTTTCACTCCTGAAAACAGGATTATGGTAGATCAGCTGCGACCAAATAAAGACGCTACTGTTCTGCATACTTGGAGCAAAACACCCTGAAAACAGGACACATTTTTTAAAATATTATTACCAAAACAACCTCACGGCCGGATTCCACCATATATAGTTACGAAAGAAAACACGGTTTAATGATCCCGGTGCAACGAAAGCTGAAGGTGCAGCTAAGGCTAGAAATTCAGGCCCCAGACATCCATCTACGAGAGTTAGCCAACCTACATACATATATACATCTGAGACAAGATCTACTACTTTACCTGGAGAGGCCTTGCTGACTGCTTGCTTCCCTCCCAGTGAAGGCGATGGAGCTCCAGATTTCCCTGCCTCTAGTGAAGGAAGGAGAAGGGGATGAGCTAGTATATCAGGTCAATGGTCACTCTGAGAGAAGGGACGCAATAAATGGGCTAGCCTAGCTGCCTCCAGATGAACATGTCGGTGGGGTGGGGGAGGGTGACACTGCCACATCCATCAGCAACCAATGAAACCATTGGGAGGGAGGCCCCGCGGCTGACTAAGAACAGTAACGGCACACTGGGTTACTACGCGCTCACAGGCGGAAGCAGCATAGTAAAGCCGGCTGCTCGACCCCACGACGCTGCATAACATGACTATCACGCTCAAGGCGCTGAATGTGACTGCGGACGAGATGTGCATAATTCACTCTGTATTATTGGTGTTTGGTAAATTGTGTGAGTCAAATATAAATCATGGGAAACTAAGTTTTGAGGATGGGTTAGATGGTCACAAATTTAATTCCCAAAAAACTGGGAATTAATGGATGGTACAAGATGGAGAAATAAACTATGGGGGACGGGCTAGGGATGCGAGTAAAGCTACACCTACGAAACGACTCCTACGTAACCTACATACTGTCCGACGTGACCGTTTTGTAGTTGGGGCGCAGGCCCA
>NC_041382.1:788218251-788219505 GCF_002162155.2 Triticum dicoccoides
CGATCAAAGGATTTACGTAACGTTTCGTAGAACATTACGTAGGTGTAGCATTTTTGTAGAGATGCCCCTGATGCCCTATTCGAGCATTAATTTCTCCACCGATTCGGATGGGGAGACATCTGTTCGAATCACACCTACCATGGTGTCCAGGCCCTATGATGATAACTTCATTCTGATAAAGGATGCCATTGGAACCATTGGGTTCTTTGGTTATCAAATTTGCACGACTCCAGCGCTGATACTGCCTATGGGACGGCCGCAGATTCGTGGGACGAGTACCTCCAGATGTCTGAAAGCACATGCCTCTGGTTACCAAATTTGCTATTTTGTAGTGGTCAAAGTGTTTGGACTGAAATACTTGAGAAAAACCTCTGACCCGGGTTCCACGAGTCGGACGGTGTTGATGTCTCCACGTAATTTCCTCGTTGGGGCATCGTCTTGGATTGTTCTGCTCTGAGCGGATCCGCACCTTGCTGCTCCTTCTTCACCTCAGTTTTGATCCTAATGGGCCTTTGTCCTAGGAGACTTAGTTGGCGCTTGCCTGGAAGTCCTGGGGTGGCCTCGACGACTCGCTACCCTTCGACCTCAGCGGCGGTACATCGAGACTGTGCCTTTCGGTCTCGGTGACACACTGTCTTTCGGCTTCGCCGGCAGCACACTGGTGCCGCCGCACCAATTAACTCGGCTATCCAACGCCCTTCGTTCGTGCCATTGACGCTTCTCGGCATGCTCCTACTTCGATTATCCCTTTGGACAGGGCTATGCTCCATGGTGACCCAGACGAGGCTTGCGTGGATGTCCTGGCGTGGCCTCGACGCCAAGCTGCCCTTCAACCTCAGCGACAGTACACCTGTGTTGTGCCCTTCGGTCTTGGTGGCGCGCTGTCTTTTGGCTTCGACGGCGGCACACCGGTGTCGCCGCACGAACTCGGCTATGTCACACCCTTCATTCGTGGCAATGATGTCCCCCTGTGAGCTGTTGTTTTTGGTGTCGTTTTTTTCTCCCTAGGCCTTCTTGTGGTTCTTTGTCAATGGTAGAACGAGCTGCTTAGTGGAGCTCGCTCCTGAGGTGTTGGTTACCAGGGGTTCTCACTTTGGTCTTTGTTCCAGTCTTCCCCTTCGTTTACTCCTTTGTTTTCCTAGTGTTTGGCTCTCCCCGTGGGCGTCGTCCTCTGTAAATTTTCTTTGCACATTGTGTGCGCCTTCATGTATTTGTATTGACTGGCAAGTCACTCTTCGAGTTGGAATATAACAA
>NC_041382.1:788219783-788229031 GCF_002162155.2 Triticum dicoccoides
CCAATCTTGACAAAATGTCGTAGACACCGCAAGGCTCATGACACTTGAAGAATCAAGTGGGTTTTCAAGTGTATATGCTTGGATCCATGGATTGCATGCACTATAAATGGAAGAACTAGCCATATGTGCAACAAGGGTAACAGCAGGGCCTCTTGTAAAAAGATCATCATCATTCTTGAAGTAGTTGCACCACGAGACCTCTGAATTTGGCATCCCTTCTTTGACATGCGTGGGTCTCACAATGACATCAACGTGCTGCAACGGCCTTCGTTGTTTGTGAAGTTTTATGCGGAGAAGCTCATGCGTGCAACTATATCATCAATGGTTATAATACATCACGGGATCTCATCTTTGTGATGGTATCTATTCTCCGTGAATGACCTTTAGTAAGACCATCTCTGAGTAAAGGGATAACAAAAAATGTTGAAGAACTATCTCTAAGTTATTTTTTACTCGAAAGCCGGTTGCCTTTTTTTACGATAAAGCCGCCTCTACTATGCTCGCCATCAATTGATACTGGTTTAGCTTCAGCGAAAGGATGAGGAATCAGAAGAACATGGGGGGAAGAAGTAGCTACGCCTAACTCAAGATCTAGGACACCGTCTTACATGTTAGAAGAAGACACCACGCATAGAACAGCTCAGTCCACCTCGCAATGGCAATGGCAATGCGGAACAGCTCCATTTCTAACGCCCTCCTCTTGCTGCTGCTGCTGCTGCGCATTTGAGGAAGGAGCAGCACCACCTTATCTAGCCAGGGCTCTGCACGGCACGCAATGAAGTAAGAGCAGCTTCAACACGGCGACCCATTTCGTCTGCGAATGCTTGTTTGGGTTACCGCGCATAGAAAAGTCGGCCCAACGCACCGACTCAAACGGACTCGTGTCCGCTTTTCGTTCGCCTGGTGACCCATTTCTGGTCCAAATTTAGGCCTTATTTGTGTCGGCACGGACATGCGCGACACACGCCTACTCCTCCCCTTGGCCCGCCAGTCGGTGGCACATTGGCCATTGTCTTCCACCCCATCGACTACAAGCTCTCGCCCACCCCACCCGGTCCCCGCCGCCGCCCAGTTCCGGTTTCCCTACCAGCAGTCCGCGCCCACACACCTTCCCCGCACACCGCCACCTCCCACGTCGCCGCCACCCCCGCCTCGCCGCCTTGCCACCCCAGCTTCCCCAACCCCCACCCTGACGTCGCCGCGAGCACGAAGTCACCCCCCGTGGCCCCGGCCAGCTCCTTCGTTTGACGCCACCACGCTCGCCTGACGCCGACACGCTCGTTAGATGCCACCAGTCTGGCTACCTGGTCCAGGGGAGGCGTGCGTCTCTTCGCCGGCCAGCTTCTTCGACAACGACGCAAGTTGTTCGACAGTTTGCCCCCAAGGTACAAATGGACTCGCCGACGAGTTCTTTTTCGACAATTCCCTTTGCGACTCCGGTGATGAGGAGATGGTGGCTGCTGTGTTGGTCCATGACCACCTTAGTACGCAGCGGCCGTTGTTCCGGGGCTTGATCCCGGGGCACACTCCGGCGTTGAATCGCAACCGAGAGAGCAGCCATTTCCTTCTTTGGAAGGACTACTTTGAGACAACCAAACCGCTCTTCAAACATCACCAATTCTGGCGCCGTTTTCGTATGGCTAGGCATGTTTTCAGTCGTATTCGAGAGGGGGTGGTCGGATATGATAAGTATTTCGAGTGCAAGGAGGATGCCCTTGGAAAGATTGGCTTCTCCTCTTATCAGAAATGCACTAAAGCTGTCCGGATGCTTGCATACAGAGTGCCCGGTGATCTCATTGATGAGTACGTCCGTATGAGCGAGTCTACGTGCCTAGAGTCCATGTACAGGTTCTGCAAGGCTCTGATTGCAGTGTTTGGCCCTGAGTACTTGAGAGAGACGACTGCTGAAGATACAACCCGCTTGTTGGCGATCAATGCCAGCAGGGGCTTCTCAGGGATGCTTGATAGCATAGACTGCATGCGCTAGGAGAAGGTCTAGCTAGATCCGTTGGTGCTCTCGGCCTGCCGGCGGGCGGCTTGATGAGGCCATCGGAATAGATAGTGTGTGTTGATATGTGGTCAGGACACGTCATTAAGATTGTAGGTGTAGCGACAGTAGTTGCCAAGAAGGTGGCTTCAGATTGATCCATATATTTATTTTGTTAGGTTCTGTGCAATAATATAATAAAACGGCTACATGCATCACTTTGATGCAGAGGCTGCCGGAGGTCTTTCGTTCCGTGTCAGTCAGTGTGCATTTCCAAGAGAAGGTTGTGGCTCTACCCTGTATCTTTTCTTTTGGGGGCTATCATGGCGTGCGATTATTCTAGTCTTTGTTTGCACACACGCAGCATATTCATGATGGAGGATGACGGTTTCCTGCTCCGTTCCGCATTCGATCCACCCGTTTTCACGACCATGTCCAACTTCGAAAGTTATACTGTAATTTAAGATATGTAACAAGGAGCAGCTAGCTAGCATCAAAATTCTACAAGATATATGTTGCTATTCAACCGCGGTACCTCTCCTCAGTGTTCTCGCAGGTGTACAAAAGCTGTGAGGCTGGCTGTGACAACGCATCGTTGGTACTTCCGCCCAGAATTGACTCTTTCCAAGAGATTGTCATTAGGCTCGTCACATTTCAGACCAATCCAAGATTTCTCTCCTCTTCCTCCTCCTGCTGCTGTTGCGCTTTTGACAGCGAGCCGCTCGTCGGCGTCAAGCAACGCCGATCCAGGTGAGTTTCAACCTTTCTTTCTTCTACAGCTTCATCTATTTCTTCATCTTTGCCTGGGAAAAAAAATTATTTCTTCATCTTCGTTCCCCTTTGGTCTCTCTCTCTCTCTCTCTCTCTCTCTCTCTCTCTCTCTCTCTCTTTCTCTCTCTCTCTCTGTTGTTACAAATAGAATTCAGCAAACTATTTTATTTGAACAAACCATTTTTCTATGAAAAATAATGGAGGGAAATTTCAACAAGCTGAGGAAGAGACAACTAGAGCAAGCACATTCTGCTATATATGAAGGATTGAAGTTGGACAAGATAATTTGGCCTTTTTCATATGCTGTTTCTAGAGCCTCATAAACTCATAAATGAAACTGATATGTTAAATAAATCTCAATTGAATAATCCAGTGTATATCTCATGTACCTGATTTCTAATCAAGGTAAAGTACTCCTCCGATCCTCAGCGACAATTAATATCGATTGGAGGGAGTATCTTTGTTAGTAGTTGCAAAGCCATATTGAAACTTTTAACCATTATTCCTTCTCCATTAAGTTTCTCTAACTAATGAGTTGAAGCTGACTTCGTGGGAAGTTTTGGTGGAAACATATCGTGAGAAAATAATCACTATAATGATCAGCTTATTGTATACAAATAGTCAACAAAATAAATATAATCTGGCTAGAGAAGTTGCTTCCACTATGCTAATTGTGTCCACTGACTGCCCGCAGGACATACTAGACACCATGAGCTTATCTGCTGCCATTGGGGTCATCACTGGCTTCAATGAGTGTGTCACTTTGTTTCAGTGGGCCAAATCTACCATTCCATCTTTGCACTCCCGATGGAGTGGCGCAGAGGAGCAAAGTCTCCAAGATCATGTGTTGCAGTTGGAGAGTGGCCTACAATGCCTTAGGGATACTCTTCCCGCAATGCTCAACCTTGTTAATAAAGCAGAGTGGAGGAGCCACGACCACACTGTGGCAAGTCTCCTTCCGAATCTCAAGGATGCAGTGGCTGAGGCCGAGGACCTTCTTGATGAGTTCAGATGGTATGATAAGAAGGTGCAAGTGGAGGGCAATGCAAGCCAAATGCCTTCCATTGACTTTTTTCATACCGTTATCCCAGGCAGCCTCAACAAACTGAATAATATCCAACTGAGGTTGAATCACCTTATGGGTCAGGTGGGCAATTTGGGGTTTCATGGAATTACGCAACGCTTTGACAAATTAGTCAGGCCGGAGACCACCTCTTTTCCAAATGAAATAGAAATGTTTGGTCGTGGCATGGAGCTAGAGTATGTATTGGGATGTCTTAATGTACCTAGAGATTCAAAACGGAAGAGAGAAACTAATTCAAACAATGCATCAACAAGCACATCAGCAAGCAACCATGTTAGTAATGAATCAAGAATATCGAGTCTTATTGTTTTGCCAATAGCTGGAATTGGTGGCGTTGGAAAGACTACTTTGGCCCAACATATTTGCAACCATGAACAAGTGAAATCTCACTTTAAGATGATCATTTGGATTTGTGTCTCGGATGACTTTGATGTGAAGAGGTTAACTAAAGAGGTCATACAATGTTGTACAGGAAAGAAGACAAAAATTGATAATTTGGATTTTCTTCAGCGAGCTGTGTCTAACCATGTGAACAATAAAAGGTTACTGGTAGTCCTTGATGACATGTGGGATGATGCCATGAAGGAAAATGGACAGCGTTGGAAGAGGTTTTGTGCACCTTTTAGAAGTGTCCAAGAAGGAAGTGTGATGTTGGTCACCACTAGATGTCCAAAGGTTACCGAGGGGGTGCGCACAATGGAGCCCATTATAGTTGAAGGTCTAAAGGACAACATCTTTTGGAATTTCTTCAAATTGTGTGCATTTGGAACTCAGGTTTCAGACAACGATCCCGAGTTAGAGCGCATTGGTAGAAGTATACTTCCTAAATTGAAGGGTTCTCCTTTGGCGGCCAAAACTCTGGGTCGTATGTTGAGCTTGGACCTTCAAGCATCGCATTGGAATTCTATACTTGAGAGTGAACTGTGGGAGTTGAGACAAGAGGAGACTGATATTTTGCCTGCCCTTCGGCTGAGCTACATGTATTTACCATTGTATTTGAAGAAATGTTTCGCTTTCTGTGCTATTTACCCCAAAGATCATAAATTTCAGAAGTCTCACTTAGCTGAAATTTGGGTAGCAGAAGGCTTTGTGGAGCCTCAAGGTCGGATCCCAATTCATGATATTGGCTGTCAGTATTTTGAAGACCTTGTAGCACGGTCCTTCTTTCAAAAAGATAGTGGTGGATACGTAATCCATGACTTATTGCATGACATGGCACAAAAAGTTTCAGAACACGACTGCTTCATCTTAAGAAATCAGAGTGACTTTGATAAAGTTCCCCAGAATGTTCGCCATCTCTACATACTCCCTAGTGGTGACTTTGATAATACTAGCTTGTTGAGACTATGCAAGTACACGAAGCTGCGTACCCTAATTTGCAAAAAGAATTTAAGGAAGAAAAACGGGTTTGTAATGGATCAATGGTGTACTAAACTTCTGCATATGCGTGTGATTTCTTTTGCCTTCTCAAATGAGTTACCGGATAGTATTGGCAACTGGAAGCATCTTCGGTACCTTGAAATCTCCACAAATTGTCCTTTGAAGCGGATTCCTTCTAATTTTTGTTGGCTATATAACCTGCAGTTTTTATATGCTAAGGAATGCAAGCTAATAAGCTTGCCCAGGGACTTTGGTCAGTTGATCAGTTTGCAGAAATTCGAATCAGACGGACTAACATATTGTGCCGGGGCCCGCATGCATTTGAATTCAGCAGATCCGCAGGGACAAGGAATTAGGTTAATAAAGAATCTGAACCAATTCCGGGGACACTTGGAGATATCTAACGTTTGCATGCTAAGTAAGGATCATGCAGCAGAAGCTCAACTGAAGAATAAGAAATATCTTGACAATTTGAAGCTGATTATACGGGATGATTTAGGCTTCCATAAGTTTTTTATCCAAGACCATGATACAAAAGAGGTGCTTGATGTTCTGCAGCCTCCTGTCAGTCTCAAGTCTCTGTTGCTCCAGAATTATGCTGGTGTCTCGCTCCCAAGCTGGTTTCAACCACAAAACCTGCCAAGCTTAAAGTCACTTACTTTTTTAAGTTGTGTTGGACTCGAGAGCATATCATGGCCAATCATCTCACAGAGCATGAACGTAAATGAGATACCCGCAGCCGCAGGTGGTATTTTCATGTCCCTGACAGACGTAATCATTGATGGGTGTGAAAATATATCAAGCCTTGAACATTTTCTGCATCCAGATTATGTACCAACCATCAAGAAAATAAGAATTGAGAAGTGCAAGATGTTAGTGTCAATACCAACTGAAAAGTTTGGGGGTTTTCATTTCCTTGAAGAATTGTCCGTGCATCTTTGTCCAAACATCCGCCTCCAAAGATTGGTTTCGCCGTCCCTTAAGGTGCTACGTTTGTGGGGTTCTGGTCGCTTTTGTGATATTGACTGCTGCTCCCTTGCCCACTTTAATTTATCATGTGATTTTGCCACGTCCATCCAACTACAGAGTCTTCCATCTGTGCAGAAGTTAGCCATTAGTTGCAAATATGCTACATCTATTCGGGGCAGCATTACACCATTCTCGTCCCTTAGTGTCATAACAGTTATATACTGTGATAAATTGACAACCATTGATGACCTATCCCAAGAATATCTACCTGCTATTGAGAAAATTCATGTCGAATGTTGTCCCGAGTTACTGTCCCTGCCAGTTGAAAGGTTTGTGAGTTGTCCTTATCTGAAACATCTGGTTGTTTTTGAGTGCCCAAGTCTCAACTGGCGAATGGGATTGGTGTTGCCATCATATCTCCAAACGCTCATCTTACAACGATGTGGAGATATCTCTCCATATGTTCCCCACTGCCTACAGAACCTGACATCCCTCGTCTCATTCAACTTGGGTGGTTGCAAGGGTATAACATCCATTCCAGGCGAAATTTGGCGCAGTAATCTTGTATCACTCGAGCATTTGGAGATTTCGGATTGTCCAGACCTGGTTTCAATTGGTGGAGCAAATGCAGTTGCACAAATAAAGAAGGTGGTGATACTCCGGTGTCCAAACTTAGAGGATGTAGAGCAGATCAATAAAAGATACTTCCGCCTAAGGTATTTGTGCTAACACTTGTTTCCCATCCAGCTTCTACTTCTCCTTTGTTTGAAAGTCCCTGTATGCTAGAAATAGCTCATGTATTATGCAGTAGCAATCCAACATGTAAATTGATCTGTCTGTTAGGCCCAGTGTTTAGTCTGTACAGAATCTTGATCTGTTAATATTTCCCATAGGAAAATTGTGATGTTCATAGTAATTCCAAATATAGGTGATGTATGAGTGCTTCCATGTTGCATGGTCAAGTCAAATCAACACTCTCTTCGTTTTCTTTTTCCCAAAATTGCTTTACTAACCATATTTTATTCTTCAAGGAGAACTAGATGAGCCGGAACTGGAACTCGTAGCGGCATTACTTGGAAAGCTAGAAGACATGAGGACAATGAGACATCATGCTTCGTCTTGCTGTCCCTATCTATCACTTCTGTTGGAATCTCGTAGTTGCTTTTCCCTTATTGCAGTTTAATTCCATCAATTATCTCCCATATTTGTGCGGATAACTATCAGCTCCTAGCTTGCACAATCATGGTGAACTTATTGTAACCTATGAAACGGCAGAGTCGCCGTGTCTCTCTAAGAGACGTTGTATGTGTATGCATTTATGTGTTTAGGCTTTTTTGTTTCGGCTTTTGAAATGTTTTTTTTTTTTGAGGAAACGGCTTTTGAAATGTTAGCTAGTTTGCTGCAGCACATTGCAGATGGTTTCCGTGCTCCAATCTGCTTACGCTGCAAGTTATTTTAAGACAATGGAGGTTCAGAGGTAAAGAGAACAATTTGGTTTGCAGGGTTTGTTTTTGTTTACACTTTTTTTTGTTCGTTTCAAACTGCAACCAAGTTGAGTCAGTGGTGAGACGTGCTTGAGCCGAATGGAGGCGGTTTTTCCACCGGTTTTTGTTTTTTTCCTGCTTTTTTTTGTCTTTTCACGGAGTTTTCTTTGTTTTTTCTCTAGTTTTTCTTATTTCTTTCTTTTTTTTCGTTATGTTTCTTCAGTTTTGTTTGTTTCTTTCCCCTTTTTAACTGTTTTTTTACTCTCGGGTTTCATTGTTTTCCTATACACATTTTTGTATATATCTAATAAACTTTTCTAACACATGTTTAACATTTTTAGATATTTGATGAAAATTTAAATACCAAATTAACATGTTTTAATACATGTCAACATTTTTTACACATATTTAACATTTTTATTTTTAAAATGCTTTATTAACATATTTCAAATGCAAGTATAATCTTTTTTAATACATGGTCACATTTTTCTATACACATTTAATATTTATTAAATATAATTTGGTCAATATTTGTACTATAAACATTTAAAATTTTCCAAATACAAGTTTCACATTGTTTTAATACATGGTCAACATTTTTTCTATACACATTTAACATTTTTCAAATACAATTTCAAAAAAGTTTAATGCATGGTCAACATTTTCTTTGTACACACTTATTTTTTCTAAATGCAAATTTAACGTTTTCTTAATACATAGTCAACCTATTTTCTATACACATTGAACATTTTTAAATATTTGATTAACATTTTTTTGAATACATGATCAACTTTTGGCCATTGACCATTGGCCAGGTGACCATTGACTTTTGTTCACATAGTTGGAAAAAGTATGTGGATTTGCAAAATTAACGGAATTTGAAATTAAAATCATTAATTTTTAGTTAAAAATTATGCATTTAAAAAATGTTTATGAGTTTAAAAAACGTTCACAAATTTCAAAAAAGTTTGTGAGTTTGAAAAAAAGTTCATGGATTAAAAAATGTTTGTGAATTTGGAAAATTTTCACAGTTCTGAATTTGAAAAAATAAAGTTTTTGTGTTTGATAAAATTTCATGAATTAAAAAAAGAAAAAAGGAAATAAAAAACGAAAAAAAAACGGTCCAGAAAAGCCAGAAAACAAGAAAAGAAAAAAATGGCCGGAAGCCTCTAGAAGCTTCACAGAACCGTCTGAGTTTCTGCGAACGCTAGAAGCACAGATGGGCCGGCCCAATAGGAGGGAACCTGTTTTTGTGGGGTGTGCGCCAAGTACCATTAACGCTATAAGTAGCGCCTGAAGTGCTAAATAGGACTGTGTTGAGTGAGAGGACTTGCAACCGGCCATGAAAATCTGTTCTTACCTCCGAGTCGTCGTCCAAAGGGGGGTCCGTCACTGGGGTGTGACTAACTCTGCACTGCTTTACGTAGTACCAGACCAGCAGTATTGTTTTGGCTGTCAACTAGCGAAAATTCCTCCCACCCAAAAAAAAAAAACTGGCCAAAATTCCTGTTCTAGTCTGGACAGTTGAGAAGTCGTCGTGCTAGGGCGCTAGGGCCCTAGCACGACGACTTCT
>NC_041382.1:788229402-788244961 GCF_002162155.2 Triticum dicoccoides
TTTTGTGGGAGGGCTTAGATAAGATTATTTTTAGCATTTTATACTCTCAAACACCCATGTTTTAGCCTTGGCCCCCACAACAGTTGTTACCTAGCTCCGCCACTGCCGCTACGTGGTCTACAGACCTGGATGTAATTTTTACTTCTGGTGTTCTTTGTTTTACCTTGACGGTTGATGAATAGATCGAAAAAAATTCTCCGCAAAAAAGAAGAAGTTGTTGGCATGTTGTACAATAAGACATCTCAACTTTGTGCCCTTTTTCTGAGTCGACCAATCAGTTAAAGTTTCAAGAAAATATATAGCATTCTTCTTGTGAGAGTTGAAAAGAAGAAACCCTTAATCCTGGTATAGAAAGGAAATCGCTTCATCGATGAAGACTATCCTCAAACATGATCAGTTAAAGTCGAAGCGAGTGGGAGAGGGAGAGGGTGGATGGCGACGGCGTGTTTGGCGGTGTTGGCTCAGGGTTAGAGTGCTCGTCGTCGCCCGCTGTGGAATAGAGGAAGGGGAAGAGGAAGGAGTAGCATTTGCTCACAGTGCCCATGGAGTTTTGGTGATGATCTGCTTTGCAAACTCTTCCTCCTCTACCTCTCATTTCACAGGTTACTATATGTGCAATTATTTAAATGCAACGTGCCAACCAAATATAAAGTAAGAAACGGTTGGAAGGAAAATAAAATACTAGGAGTAGTATATATATGAAATGTAACTCTCAAAGAGAAATGGAAAGAGAAAAAAGAGAAGACATTGAACTGGGTAAGTTGCAGACTAGACTTTCTGCACTCCAAACCAAAGGTGGCATGGTTAGTGATCAGAGACAGTGATAGATGAATGAATGAATCAATCAGTTTCATAAACCACACCCTACAAAGCACATCTCAAATGCCAAAAGAGGCATCCATCTGCCTGCCTGCTCACTGTTCAGACTGATCAGGATTAAGATGCCGGTCGCCACCAATCCATGGTCCCGCTCGCCCGCCTCCAGGTCGACACCGTGTCTCCCGGTCGTCCGTTGCTACCGAGCGAACCGAGTGAGCACGCGCGCGCCCAACTCTACTATTTCCCTTCCTCGAGCTCCTCCGTTTTCTCAGGCACACGTTGACAAAGAAGGCTTGCTCTGCTCTCTCTCCTTTTAACTAGAAGCTGTCGCGCACTTTGCCGCGCCGTTCTTCAATTATCGGGACTACTTATTTCCTAGATGTAAATTGAGATCAAAATCACTGTTTTGACCTTTTAAACAATGTTTAGGATGATCTGACCTTCTTTTAAAAGAAAAACTTCATATGACCATTTTTGACGATGCCAACATAAATGACATTTGGGTTGAATGGAAAATTGACCTTAAAGTTTCTCCCCGTGTGACTTGACGTCTTTGGCAGAGGACGAAACGCCATGAACCATGGTGTTTTGGGCGCGCGGGGGGTAGGGGGGTAAACACCATGGACCATGGTGTTTTCCATGCGACCAGAAAGCCAATAATGTTGGCGTCATCAAAAGAGGTCGGGAGTTTTTTTTTTGAAAGGGGGTCAAATCATGCTAAAGTATGAAAAAGGTCAAAATAGTGATTTTGTTCGTAAATTGATCGCTGGGTTGCAGGCATTAATTATGCTAGACTTAGTGTGTCCACTTGCAATGGCTTTCGTTGGAGTCGGAGTTTAAGACAACGTTAGTTACATATGACACGTGTTCTTGATGAAATTCACATGAGTGCCGACCACAAAGAATATGGACCATGTCATCCCATCCACCACCCCCCTCTCCATCTCCCTTCCGCACCCTGTGGCGCATTGCAGACCAGAGACGGGTTGCTATAGGATTCTTAGAGTCCAAAAGCATTGCCCCGCCTGCTAATTTATATATTGGGTTGACTAATTAATATAGGTTGGCTAGCTATTTTTCTTTCATTTTTATTTGTGTTGCTTTTTTACTTAAGTTTTAAAAATAATTATTGTGTAAGTAATCTCACAAGGTATTTTAGAAAATGTTCTTGAAATTTAAAAAATGTACATATTGTTTATTTTAAATATTTCATGCATTTTAAAATATATTCATGGCATTTTATAAAGTGGTCACATGATATATTCGCACATTTTAAAAATTGATCATAACTGTTAAAAAAGTGTCCATGGTTTAAAAATGTCTGCAGGTTTGAAAAATGTCCGTATACTTACAAACCGTGTTCATGTATTGCTTTGAACATGTTCACACATTTAGCAAATTCATACAATAAAAAGTATTCATGTGTCTACTAAAAAATGTTCACATTTTGGAAAAATGTTCATGAAATCTAAAAGCGGTTAGACTCTTTTTTAGAAGATTAGAGAGTCTTTCATTGGTTGTATGTGGCACCAGGCTTTTTGTCTCGACTGGACAAATAAACGTGCAAGGGAACCCTGATGCTCATGTACACAAGAAAAAAAGACATGCAAGGGATTGAGCTGCCCACACATCACGACCTACCCACGCATGCGGCCCACTTACTTTTCACACCTCTCGATTCACCCGAGGTGCTTATTTCAAGGGAGCTTAGTAACTACATAGAGGATTCTAAAAAAAAAAAAGTAACTACTACCTCTCTCTCAGTTTACAGGGCGTGCGCGTACTCTTAGATCGTCAATTTGACCAACCTAATACAAGTCATATATTACAAAAAATATACCAACATAAACTACGGAGTTTCTACTTTCAAAAGGTATAATTTTTGTGTTATATAGTTTATATTAGGGTGATAAAACTGACAACCTAGGTATACGCGCAGGACTTGTAAACTGAAACGGAGGTAGTACATAGATATCAGAAAACCATCCACCTTGGCTGGTATGGCTGCCCATTCCTTCTCTACTGTGCTGTCTTTGTGGAGACCTTCTATTGGCTGGTAGTTGCAGCCCATACATAGACTTTACTGTTGCCTTGTTGACTATACTAATTTATTGTGCACGTGAGAGTGGTGATTAGTGTGTGTCTCAAAGGTGTCCTGCTGTTCTGGTTGACCCAGAGATATTTTTGGGTTGGTCTAAGTTTGGTGTGGCATTTTTGTATAGATTAGCATAGTCTGGTTTCCTATATATTTTTTCTAAAGATTTGTAATGCACTTGTATAGCTGTATTGTTTGAGGTGTATGCATATAAATATATATTTGAGCGGTTATGCTTGTTGAAGAAATCTGAGATGTATTTGCTTAATATATTCTACTTAATTATCTAGTTAAGAGTGGAATTACTATATAAAAAAATACGGGTCGTTACATATTCCTAGTAAATGCACGTCAGCACGTGTGTCCGCGGCGCCATGAAGGTTTGTTTGATCACCTCTCCAATTTCTCCGATTCAATCTAGCAACACGTACCTGTTGCCCTCAATCTCAATGTTTAAACCTCAATCTCAACCTGCTGAATTGCAATTAGTTTTTATTCTTGTAAAAACAACACTTACAGCCTTGCAGGAGATAGTTGGTCATACGGGAGATTGTTGCTGCTAATTTACTCCAACATTCAGGTGTCATGGTCGCTCCTTTTTTGTGTGCAAACATGTTGCCTCAAAAACACTTGTCTAGTTCTAACAAAAAGATAGTAAATGAGCAGATCAATTAACTGACATTAATCTTGACACTATTATTGATGATTTTTGCATTAAAAAAATGCACGGAGTCGTTTCTCATAATTACTGAAGGCATGTCACTTTTGCTGTGCTCTGTAACTTTGTGATATTTGACCAAAAACATAAAGTAAAACATTATTATCAAATATTATTTACTAGGGCATGTCACTTTTAATCTGCTATTTTTTAGCTTGCTATTCATGGGGTGTAGATGTCAAGATGGCAATGGGGCCCCAAACCGCGGGTTTTTACCCTATTAGAGGACGGGAGATAAGCGTTTTTCTAACCGGTGGGGTTGCTTTTGGGTAAAATAAAAAACCTGGCATGTTTCGTGAGTTCGAACCCATTTTAGCTGTACCCGAACCCGAAATCTGCCATTACCCATCAAAATACGTACTCGACTACACGATCGGCCAAGTCTACAATTTATCTCATGTGTTTACTGCTTAAATATGTTGATTTTTGTTGCTGTAATTGAAGGAAATATGCCCTAGAGGCAATAATAAAGTTATTATTTATTTCCTTATATCATGATAAATGTTTATTATTCATGCTAGAATTGTATTAACCGGAAACATAATACATGTGTGAATACATAGACAAAACAGAGTGTCACTAGTATGCCTCTACTTGACTAGTTTGTTAACCAAAGATGGTTATGTTTCCTAGCCATAGACATGAGTTGTCATTTGATTAACGGGATCACATCATTAGGAGAATGATGTGATTAACATGGCCCATTCCGTTAGCTTAGCACCCGATCGTTTAGTATGTTGCTATTGCTTTCTTCATGACTTATACATGTTCCTATGACTATGAGATTATGCAACTCCCGTTTACCGGAGGAACACTTTGTGTGCTACCAAACGTCACAACGTAACTGAGTGATTATAAAGGAGCTCTACAGGTGTCTCCAAAGGTACATGTTGGGTTGGCGTATTTCGAGATTAGGATTTGTCACTCCGATTGTCGGAGAGGTTTCTTTGGGCCCTCTCGGTAATGCACATCACTTAAGCCTTGCAAGCATTGCAATTAATGAGTTAGTTGCGGGATGATGTATTACGGAACGAGTAAAGAGACTTGCCGGTAACGAGATTGAACTAGGTATTAAGATACCGACGATCGAATCTCGGGCAAGTAACATACCGATGACAAAGGGAACAACGTATGTTGTTATGCGGTCTGACCGATAAAGATCTTCGTAGAATATGTGGGAACCAATATGAGCATCCAGGTTCCGCTATTGGTTATTGACCGGAGACGTGTCTCGGTCATGTCTACATAGTTCTCGAACTCGTAGGGTCCGCACGCTTAACGTTACGATGAAGGTTATATTATGAGTTTATATGTTTTGATGTACCGAAGGTTGTTCGGAGTCCCGGATGTGATCACGGACATAACGAGGAGTCTCGAAATAGTCGAGACATGAAGATTGATATATTGGAAGCCTACGTTTGGATATCGGAAGTGTTCCGGGTGAAATCGGGATTTTTTCGAAGTACTGGGAAGTTACCGGAACCCCCTGGTAACTTAATGGGCTTAGTGGGCCTAGGTGGAAGAGAGGAGAGGAGGCAAGGGCTGGCCGCGCGCCCCTCCCTTCCTAGTCCGAATAGGACAAGGAGAGGGGGGCGGCGCCCCCCCTTCCTTCCTTCTCCTCCACTCCTTCCCCTCCCCAAGTCCTAATCCAACTAGGAAAGGGGGAAATCCTACTCCCGGTGGGAGTAGGACTCCTCTTGGCGCGCCCCAAGGCTGGCCGCACCTCTCCCCCCTTGCTCCTTTATATACGGGGGCAGGGGGGCACCCCATAAACACAACAATTGATCATTGATCTCTTAGCCGTGTGTGGTGCCCCCCTCCACCATAATCCATCTCAATAATACTGTAACGGTGCTTAGGCGGAGCCCTGCCTCGGTAGAACATCAACATTGTCATCACGCCGTCGTGCTGACGAAACTCTCCCTCAACACTCGGCTGGATCGGAGTTCGAGGGGCGTCATCGGGCTGAACGTGTGCTGAACTCGGAGGTGTCGTACGTTCGGTACTTGATCGGTCGGATCTTGAAGACGTACGACTACATCAACCGCGTTGTGCTAACGCTTCCGCTTTCGGTCTACAAGGATACATGGACAACACTCTACCCTCTCGTTGCTATGCATCACCATGATCTTGCGTGTGCCTAGGAATTTTTTTGAAATTACTACGTTCCCCAACAGTGGCATCCGAGACTGGTTTTATGCGTAGATGTCATATGCACGAGTAGAACACAAGTGAGTTGTGGGCGATATAAGTCATACTGCTTACCAGCATGCCATACTTTGGTTCGGCGTTCATAGGGGCGAGGGTATGCGCATTTATAAAAGCACTTGCGTCTGTCCCGTGTTAAAAAAAATAAACATTATTATATAAATAAAGAAGAAAAAGGATTCAGCCGCCTGGTGGGTCCCGCGACGACCATGGTCACTCCTTCCCCAGGAATAAGCTTCACTTGACACACAGCAAGCAATGCAGCAGCAGCAGCTGCACGGGGATTGAAACTGTTCCCCCCATCCCATCCACATCCACATCCACATCCACAAATCCTCCCGCCCTGACGGCGCTCGTCGGCGGCCGTCTCTCTCCTCCCGCCAGGCCAGGGCTGCGCGTCTGACCTGACCTGACCTGACCTGGCGGCGCTCGTGGGCGGCAAGACGCGTACCGGCGGAGATCTAGGCCAGGGTGAGCGCCCCTCCCTCCCTCCCTTGCCTGGATTTCTTTCTTTCTTTCACCGCACCCGCGTCCTTGATTTTCCGCTTGCAAGACACAATTTTTACTTTACTTTAGATTCTCTAGACTCTACAGCCTTTAAACAAAGCTCTCGATTAGTTTACCATTTTTACCCCCGCTCCATATAAAAGAAAGAAAGAAAGAAAGATGGCGACCGGTGTTTGCGCTTTGGATTGAAATCCAAGTTCCAACCCATTATTACTTCTTTATTTTATTTTTATCTTATCTAGATGCTTACCTGAAGAATGGACCAAAGAAGCAGCAGTTTTACCTACTACACTAATTAATTTAACTGTATAGCACAACGGAAAAACTACACAAATAATAATAATAATAATAATAATACCAGAAAAACGTGTATGGATTACCTCACACTCACATCAACCAGGGATGATTGGATGTGGATGTGGATGTGGATGTTACTGTTTCCCCAAAAGTTGCTTCAATTTCATACACATCTTTGTTATTTGGTACTCGAATAAAAACACATATCTCTGTTAGTAATTGCAGATACATATTGGAATGAATTTATTCACAGCTTTGTTTGCACCTGATGCCCATTCCTTGTCTTCCTCTTCTAATTAACTTTGCGGCCGATGTATCCGGCAATTCCACGCCAACATAACTGATGGGCAAATACAGAAAACAGTTTGCTCAATTAATGACTTGTTGTATACATAGACTGCTGCAAAATTTACTTCCATAACATAATTATTGCTAGCTGGCTGCGTCTATATATAATGCTAAATTGTGTCTACTGCTAATTTGCTTGCTTGCTCGCAGGACGACAACACATGTCAAGCATCCAGTCACCATGAGCCTATCTGCTACTGGGATAATTAGTGCTGTCGATGATTGTGTCAACTTGTTCCAGTGGACCAGATCTGCCATTCCATCTCTGCACTCCGGCTTGAGTGGCTCACAGCAGGAACGTCTCCAGGAGCATGTGTCGCGCTTACAGGGTGGCCTACAACGTCTCAGGGATGCTCTTCCTGCAGTGTACGGCCTCATTGACCGAGCAGAGCGGAGAAGCCATGACACCCGTGTGGAAAAGCTCCTTCCAGTACTCAAGGATACAGTGTTTGAGGTTGAGGACCTTCTTGATGAGGCCAAATGGTATGGGGTGAAGGCGCAAGTTGAGGGCAATGCAGCCCAAACTCCTCTCGTCGAGTTCATCGATGATGTCATCCAAGGCAGCAGCTTCGGCAAGCTGAGTCATGTCCAATCAAGATTGAGTCATCTTTCGAGTCAGCTGGACATCGTGGGGCTTGCTGAAGCTACAGAACACGTTGACAGATTAGTCAAGCCGAAGACCGGCTCTTTGCCATATGAAGGCCTATTTTTTTGTTATTACAAGGAGCTAGCGCAGGTGATGGGATTTTCCACAAATTCAAAATGCAAGAGAGCAACGAGTTTGGCCAATGCATCAACAAGCGCATCAGCAAACAACCAATTCAGTAACGGGTTAAGAAGAATATCGAGCCTTCCTGTTCTGGTAATACAAGGAACTGGTGGTGTTGGAAAGACTACTTTGGCCCGACGTATATGGTTCAATCAAACGGGGAAGCCTCGGATCATTTGGATTCATGTTTCAGATGGCTTTGATGTGAAGAGGTTAACTAAAAAGGCCATACAACTCTGTACTGGGGAGGAGACAACAACTGATGATTTGGATTCTCTTTAGCGTGACCTTTCTAAGCATGTGAGCAATAAAAGGTTATTGGTATTCCTTGATGATATGCGGGATGATGCCTTGAAGGAAAACGGGCAGTGTTGGAAGAGGTTTTGTGCACCTTTTAGGAATGTCCGAGGGGGAAGCATGATTGTGGTCACTACTAGATGTTCAGAGGTTACTGAGGGGGTGCGGACAATGGAGCCCATTATCTTAGATGGTCTAAAAGGTGATGTCTTTTGGAATTTCTTCAAATTGTGCGTGTTTGGAGATGGGAGGTCTGAGATTGATCCTGAGTTAGAGCGCATAGGTAGAAGTATACTTCCTAAATTGAAGGGTTCCCCTTTGGCCGCCAAAACTTTGGGACGCATGTTGAGCATGGACCTTCAAGCATCCCATTGGAATTCTATACTTGAGAGTGAACTGTGGGAGTTGAGACAAGAGGAGGCCGACATTTTTCCGGCCCTTCAGTTGAGCTACATGCATTTACCATTCTATTTGAAGCGATGCTTCGCATTCTGTTCTGTGTACCCCAAAGATTACAAATTCCAGAAGGCACACTTAGCTGAAGTTTGGGTAGCGGAAGGCTTTGTGGAATCTCAAGATATTGGCTGTCAGTATTTTGAAGACCTTGTAACACGGTCCTTCTTTCAATTGGTTCCTGGTGGATACGTAATCCCTGACCTATTGCATGACCTGGCACAAAAAGTTTCAGAGCACGACTGCTGCATCTTAAAAAATGATAGTTGCTTTGATAAAGTCCCACAGGATGTTCGTCATCTGTACGTACTCCCCAGCAGTGACTTTGATGGTTCCAACTTGTTGAGACTGTGCAGGTACACAAAGTTGCGTACCCGAATTTGCAAGAAGAGTTTAGGGAAAGAAGCAGGATTAGTACTGGGCCACTGGTGTACTAAACTTTTGCGTATGCGTGTGATTTCTTGTGCCTCCACAGATGAGTTACCAGGTCGTATTGGCAACTTGAAGCATCTTCGGTACCTTGAAATCTCCAGAGCTTGTGCTTTGAAGAGGATTCCTTCAACTTTCCGTTGGCTATATAATCTGCAGATTTTCTATGCCAAGAAATGCAAGCTAGAAAGTCTGCCTAGTGACTTTGGTAAGTTGATCAACTTACAGAAATTTGAATCGGATGGATTACCATATTATCCTGGGTGCCGCATGCGTGTTAATGCAGCAGATGGGCAGGGACAAAGAATAGTTAGATTAATGAAGAATCTGAACCAATTTCATGGCTTGGAGATCACTCATGTTGGCATGCTAACCAAGGATGATGCAGTAGAATCAAAACTGAAGAATAAGAAAGACCTTGACGAGTTGAAACTGAAATTTAAATCAGATGGGTTACCAATTTCGTCATGGTTTTCAGGCTATCCCGAGTCTCAGTTCATGCAGGACAATGAGATAGACATGCTTCATCAGTCTCAAATCATCCAGGACAATGAGATAGAAGTGCTTCAATCTCTGCAACCTCCTATCAGTCTCAAGTCTCTGTTCCTCCAGAATTATGCCGGTGTCTCGCTCCCAAGCTGGTTTCGGCCACAAAACATACCAAGCTTAGAATCACTTACTTTTAGAGACTGTGTCGGACTCAAGAGCATATCATTGTGTGCATGATCTCACAGATTATAGGCTTAAATCTGATACCTGCAGTGCTAGTTCACAACAATAATGATAGTGTTGGTATGTTCCTGTCCCTGACAGATGTAGCCATTTATGGGTGCCGAAATTTATCAACTCTCGACCATTTTCTACTACCAAAGTATGTACCAGCCATGAAGAGAATAACAATTGGAGGTTGCAAGAGGTTAGAATCAATACCAACAGAAATGTTTGGGGATTTTCATTTTCTTGAAGAACTGAGCATGACCTCTTGTCCAAAAATCCGCTCCCGAAGATTGGTATCGCCATCCCTTAAGAAGCTCAGACTGTCTGATTCTGCTCTCTTTTACAGATTTTGTGGGGAGTTACCGTCCCTGCCAAGTGAAAGGTTTGGTAGCTTTCCTTATCTGAAAGATCTGCAGATTCACAACTGCAGAAGTCTCAAGTGGCAAAGGGGATTGGTGTTGCCATTGTCTCTGCAAAGGCTCAGCTTACATTATTGTGGGGATATGTTTTCATCTGTTCCCAGCTGCCTTACAAATCTAGCGTCCCTCGTCTCACTGACAATGAAGGGATGCCAGGGTATAAGATGCATTCCAGGCGACATTTGGTGCTATAATCTTACATCACTTGAGTTGTTGGAGATTCGGGATTGTCCGGACCTAGTTTCAATCGGTGGAGCAAAGGCAGTTGAGAAAATACAGTCAGTGTGGATATGTGAGTGTCCAAATTTAAAGGGAGTATCAGGGATCCTGAGAAGGTGCAGCAAAGGTACGTGTTGCCCGCCCAGCTTTTACTCTGCATCTGTTCCAAATTCATGATATACTGGGGGGAAAAAATGTATGTACTATGCAGTAAAAATCCATTTGTTTCTGCTTGTTAGTTCCAATTCAACACAAGTGACATTTTGAGGAAACTCGCTAGATGTAAGAGTGTTGCTGTGCTGCGTGGGTTTAGTCGAACACTATATTTTTTTTCCCACATTTGCTTTACCGACCATGTATTGTTTTTCTTGAAGGATGAGTGCTACTAAATGACAAGCGAGCTCGAACCCATGGCTGCATTGCTTGGAAGTTGGAAGACCTGGGGATGGCGAGACTTGGTGCTGCACTACTTACTTGGTGCAGCTGATTCTCCCCTTGATTCTACTATCGCGATCGATATTTGCGCTGATAATTAACTTGTAATAAACGATGCAGAGTCACCGTGGGTCTCTTAAGACATGTTGTACCTATATGTGTTTGTGTGTTTTGGTGCATATTAACTCTGGAGCATGATTACCTGCCATGCCTCAACATCCGCGTGTGCATGATTTTTAACCCTTGTGTATTTTTCTCTTGCCAAATTTTCTCTACTGACCATGTTTTGTTCTTCAAGGGATTATATATATCCGGTAGCTGCATTACATGGAAGGTGGAAGGCCTGGGGACAGCAAGACGTCATGCATTCGTCTCGGCAGCCCTATCCTTATCTGTGCCCACTTCTTTTGTTCTGAAAAAGATCCATCAATATATAATTCCTCTGCAATCCATATTCCTGCTGCTTACTACAGTATCAGTTTGCAGTTTGCACAATTGGAGTAAACTTGTTGTAACTTATGAAACGACAGAGAGTTCATTATGTGGGTCAACTTGTTGTTACCACTGGCGTGCCAGGTATGGGGCACAAGAGATTAGACATGATTAACTATCAGGTTTCCATATCCAAGTCTGCTAGGGCCTAGGAGTCTAGTCCACCATATCTCTAAGCCATGTCGTACCTGTCTGCATTTTGGTGTGTTTTGTTGCATCTTAACTCTGAAATATGTTAACCTGTCATGCATGAGCACAACACCTGCATCTGCATGCTCATGATTTCCCCCTACTTCTGCAGTTTCTGTGCTTATCTTTATTTGCTGTGGATTCTGCTTGTGCTCTTTTCATTTGCTGGTTTCTCCTTTCTCCTTTCTCTCGACGATTTGTCCTAACACTTCTGCTTCGGTACACCCCCCTTAGACACATCAAGGGCTGAGATTCCCCATACCCCTTCGCTGCCAGGGGCACGATCGTCTTATGTAAAAAAGTAACCCCCGCGCGTCCACGCCGATACCCCGCGCGCCTGTGTATACGCAGTTGTGGGACGAGCCGAGCCGCTTGGCAGCCATGAGGACGCGAGCCGAGCCGATCAGTTAGCATCCATGGGCCCAGTATGTCAGATGCAGGGCGTGTTTTTTTTAAAAAAAAAGTCGGCGTTGACCGGTGGGGGCGTACGTGTGGACGTGGCGCGGACGGCAGTATCATGGTGCAATTAACTGCTTTTGCAGTAATTGCGGCATGCATGCAGGCGCTGACTGCTCGTGGCTGATCTCCTGCCGCTCGCCTGCTGCCCTGGTAGTCCGCGCCCTCCACTGCCGCGCATGCGGCGACCGGGCGCCTGCCGCCAGCCTTCCACCTCGGGCCGGCAGTTGACGCGACCGGTAGGCTACCGCCGCTGCGGCGACCGCCCGCCTGCCTTCAGACGCCACCGACGCCTCGGCTGCCGTGCCTGCCGTCCTCGCGCCTTCCCACGCCACTGCTGCCGTGCCCCGACGCCACTGATGCCTCGCCTGCCGCGCCTTCACACGCCACCGCTGTCGAGCGTGCCGCCCGCCTCTCCCTCGTGGCGCGCCACCGACGGCTCGCCCGCCCACCTCCCTCCCCCGCCGTCTATAAAAGGCCGCGCCAGCCCTCTCCACGCCGTGCCATCTCCCTCACCCGCCCATCTCTCTTCCTCTCCTCGCCCGCCCATCTCCCTCTCCTCACCGGCAATGTCTTCCAGCGACTCCGACGAGGGCGCGTGGCTGGGCGGCGTCTGGCCGCTGAGCCTCACCATCGGCGACGCGGAGGATCTAGCCCGGTTCCGCCTGATGGTGCCGCCGGCAGCCAAGGTGCCGGGGCCATGGAGGATCGGGGCGGACAGCATCCCCACCATGGGACCGCCGCCGACGAGGGAGCAGCTCCGCGCCTTCCCTGGCGGACGGTACAACCGGAGGGCCCGCCGTGGGTTATGGCGCTGGAAGAACTTCAACGTCATCCTCGACGCGTTCAGGGACTCGGCGGCCGGCCTCCCCGTCGGGGACATTACCGGCGAGGTCGGCACTTCCCGTGGTCGCCGCCGCCACGGCCCACCTCCAGCCGCCCCAACTGCCCCGGCACAACAGGCGCCCCCTGCCCCGGCGCTGGTCGAGATCCCGCCGGCGTAGGCTGCCCTCGCGCAAGACGGAGACCCCGACGACACGCCGGGGCTACTTGCGGTGTTGGCCCGGTCGGCAGAGGAGGCGACGGCGGCGGCGACTCGTGAAGAACGAGAGCGGCTGGCGGCCATAGCGGCGGTGCAGGAGCAGCAGGCGCGGGAAGACAACTGGTGGGATTTCGGCAACGACGACGACGGCGACGGCGGCGGTGATGATGGCGGCGACGGCGGCGAAGGAGAGGCCAGCAGTATTGCGCCGGTCGTCGACCTCACCGGCGCCAGCGACGACGAGTAGTCTACTTTTAGGGTTTACATTTAAATTTCGATCTAAGTTATGTAAGAGCAGTGCTCGGTTATGTTTAGGGTTATGTAAAATTTTTTGAATTATGAATGAACTCGGAATGGTTTATCTGAAAAAAATCCTTATTTTTAATTTGATGTTAGTCGTGCAACTTGAAAAAATAAACGGAAACATGCATTTTAACGTTACGAGACGATAATCGACACACAAATTGTAGAAAAATCAGTCGCAAAACGCATGCATGGGGCCTTCGCTCATACACGAACGGTGTCCGGAGAACTTGTCATGCATGCACACCAAAAACATATTGCGTCACGTCCGGGGTGTGGTATGTGGTGTTTTCACCGAAAAAATTATAAAAAATTCTTAAAGCGATAAAAAAGCCAGACAATTTTTCGACATATTCGGAATGACCTCAAATTTTGCAAGTGAGTTGATATGCCCACCCCCACAGTCAATGGAAGAATTGAACATATTTGGACATCAAAAACATGTTGCGTCACGATCGGGGGTGTGGTATGTGGTGTTTTCACCAAAACAATTATAGAAAATTGTTAAAGTGAAAAAAAGCCACAAAACTTGTCATGCATCCTAGTGATGATGGTGGAACACTATGGAAAGAATTTGAGTTCATTTGAAGGATGTAAAAAAAACTCCTTTCGGACGGGTTCTTCAGTCCTGCCGGAACGGTCTCCGGAGAAGGAGGTCAATTTTTTGACATATTCAGAATGACATCAAATTTTGCAAGTGAGTTGGTGTGTCCACCCCCACATTCAATCCAAGAATTGAACGTATTTGAACACCAAAAACATGTTGTGTCACGTCCGGGTTGTGCTATGTGGTGTTTTCACCGAAATAATTATAGAAAATTCATAAAGCGATAAAAAAGCTAGAAAACTTGGCATGCATCCTAGTGATGATGGTGGAACACTATAAAAAATGTGGGTTCATTTGAAGGGTGTCGAAAAAAAACTCCTTTCGGACGGGGCCTTCGGTCCTGCCCGAACGGTCTCCAGAGAAGGAGGTCAATTTTTCGACATATTCGGAATGACCTCAAATTTTGCAAGTGAGTTGATATGCCCACCCCCATAGTCAATGGAAGAATTGAACATATTTGGACATCAAAAACATGTTGCGTCACGGCCGGGGTGTGGTATGTGGTGTTTTCACTGAAAAATTATTGAAATTTCATAAAATGAAAAAAAAGCCACAAAACTTAATATGCATCCTTGTGATGTTGGTGGAACACTATGGAAAAATTTGAGTTCATTTCAAGGATGTCGAAAAAAAACTCCTTTCGGACAGGTCCTTCAGTCCTGCCCGAACGATCTCCGGAGAAGGAGGTCAATTTTTCGACATATTCGGAATGACCTCAAATTTTGCAAGTGAGTTGGTATGGCCAACCCCACAGTCAATCCAAGAATTGAACGTATTTGAACATCAAAAACATGTTGCGTCACGTCCGGGGTGTGCTATGTGGTGTTTTCACGAAAAAATATAGAAAATTCATAGTGGCAAAAAGCCTCAAAACTTGTCATGCATCCTAGTCATGATGGTGGAACACTATAAAAAAATTGGGTTCATTTGAAGGATGTCAAGAAAATAATGTAGATAGTACTAATGTAATTTGACTGAGGTGAGACTAAATTTTCATAGTGTGACAAATAATAAAAAATAAGACATATAGTAATGATGTGATTTCAGTTTACACTGCAACTGGCAGCTCTGACGCACTGCCCGGGCAGTACGGCAGTGCCGCCCCTGGCAGTGCAAAGTCAAACCAAATTAGTACTAACTGTCTCATATAGCAATGTGCATGAACGCGGCTATATAAGCCAGTCCTGGAGTTCCTCGGCGCGCGAGGTGGGACCAAAAAAAGCTCCCCTTCCACCTCCCCCCGCGCCGTGACTCATAGAAGGCAAAAAAAAGTAATGCAAAAAATAAGCCCATCTGTGCTTGTATGCCGCAACTGAGCTTAATCGGTTCGGCCCGATCAAGCCGGGTGGCGAAAGGGCGGCCATTCGGCCCAGCTACGGCCTGCAGCACAGGCCAACGGGGCAGTGGCGGGACGGGGCGGGAATCAAAGGAGTTCGAAAGGGTGGTGGGATGTGACGCCCGGAAAATCATGCTACAGTAATCCCACGCTAATCATGCCACGTCACCTCGCTTACTGTTGCTAACCTCGCGATGATTCGAAACCGTTTCAATATTTAAATTCAAAGTAGGTCAAACAACAAAAGTTTTCAAAAGTTGAAACAAAAATGTTCGGGCGGTGCTGAATATTACAAGGGTAATTATGGTGTAGTAAACACATTTTTATAAAATGCCTAAATAACTTAACATGATTTAAAAACAGAAAAGTAAATAGATAAAAGAAAAGAAAATGCAAAACCAAAA
>NC_041382.1:788245600-788254118 GCF_002162155.2 Triticum dicoccoides
CCCCCCACTCGCTTTCCCCTTCCCTCCACGATCCAGATCGGATCGTGGCCCGACCGCGCACGCCGCCCCGCCGCTGGACCTCGACCTCGCCGCCTGGGACGCCGCTCGACGCGGGAGCCCCTTCGCCGCCTCGACCACGCCTCGTCCTCGTCGGCTCCTCTCGGCCTCCTTCCTCTCCGCCCGCGGCGCCATCGTCTACTACCTCCTCTTCGACCACGAGCACGAGCTCGGGACCCCGTCGTCGCCGGACTAACGCCGCCCGTCGCCGGATCTCCCTCGTCGGACTTCCCCCGACCTCCATCGAGCCCACTGCCACGGTCCCTACTCCCCACCGTGAGCTCCCTTCCTTCCCTTCTCTGTCGCCGGCGCCGTTTCCCCCCACCCCGCAGCGCCCGCGTGCCGGAGCTCATGCTCTGGGCCGCCCTCGCCACACCGCACCACGCCCACACGTCCCGGTCCTCCTCCTCCCTGTCCCGTAGCTCCGTCCGGCGCTCGTGCCGTCCGGCGCTCGCACCGCTGCACCTGCCGCCACCGCGGCTGCTTAGCGCCGCCCTGCCTCCACTGCTGCCCGTCGCCGCCTCCCTGCCGCTAGCCCCGCACCGCTCGCCGTTCGGGCGAAAACCGCACGCCCGTGACCCAGCGCCCGTAACCCGCTATGGCCCCTCTGGCCAATGACATGGGGGCCCCACCCCAGAACGGTTTTATTAAAAAAAAGAATTAAAAATATATATATATTAAATAAATAAATAATAATTAAATTAATTAATTAATTAAGGAATTAATTAAGTTAATTAATCATAATTAGATTAACCTAATTAACTAATTAGTTTAATTAAACAGTAATTAGATTAGCTAAACATTAATTAGACTAAACAGTCAATGACGAACGGGACCCACCTGTCAGGTTGACCAAGTCAACCCTGTTGACTGCTGACGTCAGCATGACATCATGCTGACGTCATAAATTCATTTTCGAATTAAATAATTAATTAGTTAAATTTCAGAAATTAATAAAATCTTTAGAAAATTATATCTTTTAATCCGTAACTCGGATTAAAATATTTTCAACATGAAAGTTGATCAGAACGACGAGACGATTCCGGATACGCAGCCCGTTCGTCCACCACACACCCCTAACATATCAAACTCGCAACTTTCCCCCTCCGGCTCCTCTGCCCGAAAACACGGAACCCCGGGGATACTTTCCCGGATGTTTTTCCCCCTTCACCGGTATCACCTACTACCGCGTTAGGGCACACCGAACACCGCGTATTGCCTTGTTATATTTTGTGATGCTTTGTTTGCTCTGTATTCATTATTTCTTCCCCCTCTTCTCTCCGGTAGACTACGAGACCGACGCTGCTGCCGACCAGTTCGACTACGGAGTTGACGACCCCTCTCTCTTGCCAGAGCAACCAGGCAAGCCCCCCCCTTGATCACCAGATATCGCCTATTCTACTCTATACTGCTTGCATTAGATTAGTGTAGCATGTTACTGCTTTCGTTAATCCTATTCTGATGCATAGCCTGACATTGTCGCTACATCTGTTGATACCTTACCTGCAATCCTAAATGCTTAGTATAGGATGCTAGTTTATCATCATTGGCCCTACATTCTTGTCAGTCTGCCTTGCTATACTATCGGGCCGTGATCACTTGGGAGGTGATCACGGGTATATACTATACTATACATACATACTATACAGATGGTGACTAAAGTCGGGTCAGCTCATTGAGTACCCGCAAGTGATTCTGACAAGGGGGCTGAAAGGACAGGTGGCTCCATCCCGGTAGAGGTGGGCCTGGGTTCCCGACGGCCCTCGACTGTTACTTTGTGGCGGAGCGACAGGGCAGGTTGAGACCACCTAGGAGACAGGTGGGCCTGGCCCTGTTCGGCATTCGCGGACACTTAACATGCTTAACGAGATCTTGGTATTTGATCTGAGTCTGGCTACGAGCCTATACGCACTAACCATCTACGTGGGAGTAGTTATGGGTATCCCGACGTCGTGGTATCAGCTGAAGCACTTCGTGACGTCAGCGACTGAGCGGCGCGCGCCGGGTTGGACTGCGTTAACGCAACTTCCTTTGTAATGGAGGTTGCTAGGTCTGCTCACCGGCCGCGTACGCAACGTGCAGGTGTGCTCAGGGCGATGGGCCCAGACCCCTGCGCGCTTAGGTTTAGACCGGCGTGTTGGCCTCTCCGTTGAGCCTAGGTGGGGCTGCGACGTGTTGATCTTCCGAGGCCGGGCATGACCCAGGAAAGTGTGTCCGGCCAAATGGGATCGAGCGTGTTGGGTTATGTGGTGCACCCCTGCAGGGAAGTTAATCTATTCGAATAGCCGTGATCTTCGGTAACAGGACGACTTGGAGTTGTACCTTGACCTTATGACAACTAGAACCGGATACTTAATAAAACACACCCTTCCAAGTTCCACAGACAACCCGGTGATCGCTTTTCCGCAGGGCGACGAGGAGAGGATCGCCGGGTATGGTTATGCTATGCGATGCTACTGGAGATGCTACTTGGAGATGCTATTTGGAGATGCTACTTGGAGATGCTACTTGGAGGACTTCAATCTACCCTCTTCTACATGCTGTAAGGCGGAGGCTGCCAGAAGCGTAGTCTTCGATAGGACTAGCTATCCCCCTTTTATTCTGGCATTCTGCAGTTCAGTCCACCGATATGGCCTCCTTACACATATACCCATGCATATGTAGTGTAGTTCCTTGCTTGCGAGTACTTTGGATGAGTACTCACGGTTGCTTTCTCCCCCCTTTTCCCCCCTTTCCTTTCTTTCTGGTTGTCGCAACCAGATGCTGGAGTTCAGGAGCCATATGCCACCGTCGACGATGACCCCTACTACACCGGAGGTGCCTGCTACTACGTGCAGCCCGCTGACGACGACCTGGAGTAGTTTAGGAGGATCCCAGGCAGGAGGCCTGCGCCTCTTTCGATCTGTATCCCAGTTTGTGCTAGCCTTCTTAAGGCAAACTTGTTTAACTTATGTCTGTACTCAGATATTGTTGCTTCCGCTGACTCGTCTATGATCGAGCACTCGAGGCCCCTGGCTTGCATTATGATGCTTGTATGACTTATTTATGTTTTAGAGTTGTGTTGTGATATCTTCCCGTGAGTCCCTGATCTTGATCGTACACGTTTGCGTGCATGATTAGTGTACGATTGAATCGGGGGCGTCACATGGGAGGTTGGTATATAAGGCGCGCGGCGTCGTTCGGCGGGCAAGGTGGGACTAAACTTTAGTCCTCACCCCCGCCGACCCTGCCACCGCACCGCCCGCACAATCAATGGGCCGGCCCACGCGCGTCGTCGCGCACAGTCACTGGGCCATCGCGCACAATGAAGACTTCTATTTTTTTAAGTAGTATTGAGTTTTTTAGTTATTTATGCCTTTCGTTATCGTATAAAAAATTCTATAATTAATAAAAATTCATACATAATATAGAATTGTTAACTATGTTTATTATAATAATAATGAGTTGTTTATTACAATATATAGGAAAAAATAATGAGTTTTTTATAATTAATTGCTAAAACAATAATGAGTTTTTTGATAATTAATTGATAATGAGTTTTTTGTAATGAATATTTTAATCAGTTATTTGTGTAGATTAATAATTACATTTTTAATATTTATTTAATGTTAATTAATGGCTAAAAAAATACTTAAAATATATGCAAAGTTTAGCACTGTAATGTGTTGCGTTAATGGCTAATTGTTTTTTCATAATAATAATGCGTTTTTTTATAATTTATAAATAAGAATAATGAGTTTTTATTACAATTTATAGGTAAAATAATCAGTTTATGTTTTAATTTTTTATGAGTTTTGAGTTAATGCCTAACATTTTTTAGCTTATTAAAAAATATTAATGAGTTTATTGCTATAACTAATAATTTGGAAATGACCGTTCATAAAAAACACTACTTCACATAGAATTTATTAAGTAGTTAAATTAAAAACACTACTTAATACAGAATTTATTAAGTAATTATATGAAAAATAGTACTTAATACAAAATTTATTTCGTATTGAAATTATGCATATGAAAACTTTACTATTGTTATTGACGAGCTGATATTAAAAAATAAGATAGTAATAATGTCAGTTGACTTTCTAAAGTCAACTGACATTATTACTACCTTATCTAATAAATAGCTCAAAGGCGGCTATATAAGCCAGTTTGCGGCTGTGACGTTATATGTACTGTTGTTGTTTTTATTCGCGGCGGTCATTGATTTATTAAAAAATATCCCCGTCGTCCTGAGTTGGCGCGATGTGGACAAAACCTGCACAATATCCCAGGGCAATTCTGGTGGCAGCAGCGGCGCTGGATCCGACGAATATTCCAGCCCAGCCCCTGCGGTGGCCGACAGCCGACGCAGTGGCGAGCCCGCACAGTCCATCTAGTGCGGGCTGGCGCGATTTGACGTGGGCCACGCGCGCGTCTGGTGGCCTAGCAGCCGACCGGGCGACAACCGCGGGCCCGGTGGCAGACGTCTCGTCCCGCCCCATCGAGCGGGCACATGCAACGATCCCGAGGGGGATTTATGGCGATCTGTCGGCTCATTAACGACGCGCGTCGGCCTCTTCGTGTGCGGATGGAGACACTGGCGCATTGTGCCGACTAGGTTTAGTCCCAACTCGCCCGCGGAGAGACGCGACGACCGGTTTATATACCCGCGTCGTCGCCTTCTCACAAGCTCACTACATAACACTAATGAATGCCCTGTTGTACGCCGTGGCCTCCCCGCTCGGCGGCCCAGAAGGCATTGTAGCATACTGTCTGTGTGCGCGCCCGGCCACGGCTGGGCTTTTTTTTCAAATATTTTTTTTCACATAGAATAAATTTTAAAAATGTTAAACAGTTGACAAAGTCATGACAGCAGTAACACATTCATACAAATATATCATGTTTCATACATAATAATGAAAATCACATGTCTCATAACATTGAACAAGGTGGCATAAAGAATAAACTCAAAGTGCCATTTCTCTTATCCTTAAACAAATAAACTGAAAGTGCCATATCGCATTAGAATCGAACAAATTAACCAAAATAAAGCGACAAATAGTACGACATGCTAATTGAACTCTGTCCTAGTGCCTTCCATTGATTATGAATACTTCATCTCTATGCCCGGTTCCTACATAACAAATTATAAACAACTCATCAGACAATTGTAAAGAGAGAAACAAAAAATAATTAAAATAATGTAAAACTTACTTTTCATTCTCGGGGCACGTTTGCCGTCTATGGCCCTCTTTCTTACAAATGCCACAAAGAGGACCGGGTTTTCTCTCAGAAAATAATTTTGGTCTTCCATTTTTTGTAACATTTGGATCTTTCTTTGCCCGCCCTGTCGTGCTCTGTTTAGGGGCGTCCTTCGTGGAAACTTTCACGGGATCACCTATGACATCAACATGTTGTTCCGGCTCACGTGGCTCCTCATGCACATTTCTTCTACTACCAACAGCATCATCATCAAGGACCTTTTTCTTCGCTATTATATTCTGCAGACACTGCATCAACTCATCAAAGAGGAATGGATCATTTGAAGCAACATGAAAAGCTTCAGCTCCTGTAATACTGAGTTGACTATAGCGAGCACGCTGCTCTGCCCCTGTCCAACCCCAGCCAAACATGTCACTCTTCCGTTGTGCAGGCAGCCCACCTCTCGCAACTTTCGACATCCTCTTAAGGATGCAACACTTAGGTATTTTAGATATTTTTAGATGAACCAACATATACAAAATGTGTTTGCAAGGCAACCCTTTCCGAAGCATTCGTCCACAGCTGCAGTCTATCGTATTCTCAGAGTTTTCAGCTCGATAATTCACGCTGAACTGAAATTTGCGGTTATTTCTCCATGTCATGATGAAGGTGTGGCAGTCAACTCCAACTAGCGTCTCAAAAATCTCAAGCTCTCCCATCTTCTTCAGATCTTGTTGAAGAATATAAAAATTGGAATGAGTGAATACTCCGGCAACATGCTTCTCAATGTCCTTATATTCTGTGACTGATGGTGGCAATGACTGATTTGAAACACAGTCATCATGCGCCTTGTTCTCACGTAGCCGAACTATGCAATTCTCATAATGCACAACTAGGTCAACAATAGTCATACCGCCATCCAGGTGAAGGTGAAGACAAGAGTTAAGGCTTTCACTCCTCTGATTACTGCCCATACCTGGAAAAAAACCATCTGACAGATATGATGCTGCCCACAGACTCCTCTTCCTGTACATCCTACGCAGCCACTCTTCTGTTTTATCAGTCTTCCATTTACGGACAAAAGCGTGCCATCTTGCCTCAAACTTGGCTGGAGAGGTGGAGTAGTACAAGAGTGCCCTGAACTCATTTAGCGATTTGTAATTAAGGTGATTCTGCATATTTTTTTCCACGTGCCATGAGCAGAGACGGTGCAACACATCAACCAAAACCAACCGAATAGCTCGTATCATTGCAGCGTCTCCATCTGTGATGATTGACCTTAGCTTTTTCTGACAATTGGCCTTCAGGAATGTCTGAAGCAGCCACACGTACGTCGCTTCGGTCTCGTCGGACACAATGGCACAACCAAAAACTATGGTGCAATGGTGATTATTTACACCAACAAAGGGGATGAACGGCATACCATATCTGTTCATCTTATACGTGTTGTCAAACACAGTCACATCTCCATACAACTGATAGTCCCGCCGTGACTGTGCATCGCACCAGAACATGCTCTTCAAATGGCCCTCCTTATCAAGCACGTACTCAAAGAAAAAGTCTGGATCCTTCTCCTTTCTGCTCCTCATAATTTCGAATGCCGTGTTAGCATCACCCTTCGCAATCAACTTCATTTTTTCTCGGCAACATAGGTTATAGACGTCTCGTCTCAGAAACCCACACTTATCATACGATCCATACCTGCTAATGAAGTTGTCGATGATGATATGCTTTTTGATCCCAGCTCCTTCCATCGCCAAGATCTCAGCTATCTGGTGATCTCCCATCACTCGATGTGACCGCAGAAATACCACCTCATCTGCTCTAGCCAACAAATGGTTGTGATCATCCATAAAAGCTGCCACGAACCAAACTCCACGTCCTTTGTCCAACTTCACGACTAAATGTGCACCACACTCGCAACGAGTCTCAAGTCTTAGCCTGCGGGTACGGCCCTCCGGGTTTAAAAATTTACTGAGACGTTTTCCTGCCCTCGAGCAAACGTATCGCCTATACCGAACAGTTGTTGAAAGTTCTTTTCCTCGTTTCACCTTATCTTTTCTGATACTGAATCCACGGTCTTTGGCGTAATTATTATAAAACATGTAAGCCTCCCATTGTGATGCAAATGTCATACCCATAACCTTCAACTGTGTCTCCAGCACACGTTGCTGGATTTTAGCTTCCTCAATGTCCATATTAGCTCCATCCTCATGCTCATAGCCATCATCACCACTCCAACCATCAAAGTTAGCCTACAATATTCCACATAAGCAAGTGTAAGTTGTCATTAACAAGTTTTTATTATTGTATGACATCTTAAATTTTGGACCAAACCTGGCTTATGTTATCCACGAAAGACTCAACACCATGATTTTCCTCGTTCTGGACGTCAATATCCTCCTGCACATAAAAAAACCATATGCACATGTAAGTACCCATATGGTTCGTCATCCGACGAAATGAATGTACACGTCACTTACGTTTTCACTACAAGCACCCTCCTCCTTCTTTTGAAAATCCTCCTCAGGTAAATTATCGTACGACAACTAGGATTCATTGTCGCTGCTATCATCATCATTTTTACTTTCATTACCATTCGTACGACCAACACTATCGCTACCATCCCACTCACTCGTATCCAAAAACAGATCCCTAAATCTAGTTTCTTTATCCATTGAATGACCTCACAACCAACACTGCAACATTATAAATAAATATTGATCTATCAATTTTAAATCAAGTTAAATATACTATGGTCATACGGATGAGTGATTGCAGATAATTATTTGCAGGTACAATTTTTTTTGACAAACTAGACGGCTTACATGGCATGCACGTGCACTTCGGCCGGCCTGGCCTGGCTGCGGACGGCGAGGACGTTCCCGAAGAGGTTGATCACGGAGTTGCGGGCGGCGACGGCGTCCACGTAGGCCACGTCACCGCGACGACATGCACGGAGGCCAGATCACGTACAGCGGGCGACTGCAACAACGTCCGCGGCGGCCAGATCCCGGGTGAAGACGGGGAGAATGGTCGGAGATCGGCGGGGAAAGACGGCGATCGGCCGGACGGTGAGACGTTGGAATTGGCAGCGTGATCACGGCTAGATCGGCGGGGAAAGGCGGCGATCGGCGGGTAAGGGCGGCGATCGGTGGGGCGGGGCGACGTTGGAATGGGCCGCATGATCAACGCATGTCGTGGGTAATTTTTTTTTCGCGCGACTGGGAGTAGGGGGTAGATGCGAGCCGGCCGTATCGGCTCGAGCCGTGCGCTCGGC
>NC_041382.1:788254232-788260145 GCF_002162155.2 Triticum dicoccoides
GGGGTGTACCGAAGCAGACCTCTTGTCCTAATACACACACACGTTGGCACATACCCGTGGAAATTAAAAATAAATGGTCTTAGGTAGTCATAACAATGAGCAAGCAGGCAGGTGGTTTCAGGTTTTGAGAAGTAAAGAAATATATTACTGTAGATAAATATTTGCTGCAGCACCTTTCATTGGTCAGATTTTGACGCCCTGGATGATTATTTTTGAGTTTTAACCAACAAACTGTTAGACCAAATGCCCTGTTCAGGCAAGCTAAATGGCTGGCAGAAAGCTGCATTTCAGACGTAGGGTGCACGCATCTAATTGCATGGGCTGCTGGTGCTGGTGTTGGTGTGACTTGAGAGTCTGAACTAGATGCATGGCTGCTTGCTGAACATTTTTCAAGACGGTGTCTGGGGTTCAGACACGACGGCTCTTTTGTGCTTGATTCGCCCTGTGATTGTTTCAAACTGCTGCTGCAAACATTTCAGGGAGGACGGATGCATATGCATGGCTGCTAGAAAGAAAGCTGCTGCACTTGGCCATTGTCTAATTCAAACATTTGCCCTGTGGTTGACTCCAAGGACTGGGCCGTGCACCAGCTTGTGATTGTCCTCTTGTATCAAATGCGTGTCGTTTCATATATATTTTGCCATCAATTTGGTGCACCAGCAGTAAGTAACAGGTTTTGTTTTGTTGTGGGCTGCATGTGTGTGCTTAACTAACCAGTAGAGTTTGTCGTCTGTGTATGGAAAGTTGTTTCGCAAATACTCCTACATACTCCCTCCATCCCATGTTAGTTGCCGCTCAAACTGATGTATCTAGACACATTTTAGTGCTAGATACATCCGTTTGAACGACAGTTAATATGGGAAGGAGGCAATAATTTTTTGTTTGGCAACTACTACTACATAAAGTTGGTGCATTTTCTCTCCCTGTCAGGAATTCTTGTATTCACCCTGACGAAAATAAGTCTCTATATAGTGTTAACTGATCGCCAACAGGTATCTCTATAACATTCCAAAAAAATTAAAAAACAAGTATCTCCATATGATTTGACTCATAAATTAACTGATCTGACCAAGAAAAACAACACATGGTCGACATGGGCACTGTACAAGATGCAAACAACTAACAGCGCAAAGAAAGATTTTCTTTATGCGAAACAACTACTACTCCCTCCGTCCCATAATATAAGAACCAAAGTTTTAAATAGCGCGCTAAGCATCTTAGCGCCGGACCTCTTTCAAATGCTATAGCGTGCTATAGCGGAGCTATAGCGCGCTATTTAAAATGTTTGTTCATTTGTTTGGACCAAAGTCTCTTAGCGCAAGACCTTTTGTAAACGCTATAGCGTGCTTTAGCGGAGCTATAGCATTAGTGTTTGGAAGGTCTATAGCATTAGTGTTTGAAAGGTCTATAGCGTTTGGACCAAAGTCTCTTAGCGCCGGACCTCCCTCCGTCCCCAAGATGCTTTTGACACTAATGTAGTGTTAAAAACGTTCTTATATTTTGGGACAGAGGGAGTACTTGATTGATTGCTGCCAGGTAAAATTCAGAAAACAAATTGACTAATGTACATTCACCCAGCCACAATATAATTGACCAAGAAAAACACGCATGGTCGACATGGGCACTGTACAACACGCAAACAACTAACACGGCAAAGAAAGATTTTCCTTATGCAAACAACTACTACTTGACTGATTGATGCCAGGTAAAACTAAGAAAGAAAATTGACTGAGAAAGAAAATTGACTAATGTACATTCACCGAGGCACAACATAAAAAGGGAGAGGCTGAACCAGCCAAAACTCTGAACTTGTTCAGTTCCAAAAACAAAACTCTGAACTTGTCACATATGACTTGCTTCTGATTCAGAGTTTGGATATCTAAGAAGCATGCTTCCATACCCAATCTCAAAGCAGCTAGCGGGATTCTCGCTATGATAAATCAGTAGGTCTTCCTCTGAGGATCCTGGAATGGTACCAACCCCTGAACCAGAACATAACCGCTCTTCATGCATTATGGAGTTGAGATCCTCTGCAAGCGCTTCCACTGTTGACGGCTTACGACGACCGATGCAACTCTTTTTTCTTGATGGTACCAGTGGCTCCCGAGCATGTGATTGTGAGGCTGAACCTGAATTTTAATGATACAAGAAAATTCACCATCAACATACTTAACAGCAGTTGTGAAAGAACTCATCCAAAAAGATTATGCTATGCATAGGGAGATTGATGTTTATGATGCGGTGAAGTGAAAATAATACTGTATCACTTTATCGAAGGAATGGGTAAATTTCAATTGGCCCTCAAAACTGTAATGAAGGAATGGGTATATACTTAAAAGTGGCTTGTGACGACAAGGATAGTACTCCAAAACCACCAGTGCAGATTAAGCATAACATTTCGGGCAAACCTTCAAGATTAACTGTAGTCAGAAAAAAAATCTTTAACAGGGGCACCTTATATTATTTGTTTCAGGTGTACCTCATATACAGTCCGATACTTCGGTTCAATGCTTATATAAAAGTTTTGACTTAACAGAAACACATTGAGAAATTAGAGGAAACTGACCGGTCATTTCTCTTGCATCAACAGAACCATACAGGGCACAACTCTCTGAATGTGATACCGCTGACAACAAGGGAAGTGCTACAGAACTACCTAAACATGTTTATACAGAAGAAAAAATAGAATGTTTACAGAAAACTACCTGAATACGACACCGCTGATCTAAAACCGGATGGATTGCTTGTGTCAGCAGCATCCCCAGTCTTCCCCAAGTTGTCATCAGAACATGGTTGTTTCTTGGGTTGTTTCCTCTCGGCTTCAGCATCTTGGGGACGACTCGTTGGTGTGTAGTTGTCCAATGTACCCTTTTTCCTCCATCTTGTCCCACACGCATTGCAGAGCACTGGCTTCTCGGGTGGTCCGTTTCGCCAGATAGGGCTGCCTGTATCAGCAGCAGTCGGCATGAGCAACAAGAAGCAAGATTGAATCTGTTAATTGATGATGAGTTTCAGTGACGCGGATTTGATTTGGAACCCAGATGCAGGGCGAGGGCGAGGGGTTTCATCATGCAGATGCAGAGACAAACAAAAGGGGAAACAAATTCGAAACTCGAACAAGAGATTTGTTTGTTCAAGAAGAAGAAGAATGCTTACTTATGACTCGGCAATGGCAGCAGGGACCCTCCTTTTTCACCATGGCGTCCCCTCTCTTGTCCACCGGCCTTTCTACTCGCTCTGCTCTTTTGTTTCTCTCCGGTCGGTGTTTAGAGAGAGAGAGAGAGAGAGAGAGATATTGAGAGAGAGAGAGAGAGAGAGAGGAGGAGGAAGGAGAAGATGTGAGATTTACAAAACACAAGTTGCCGTTTTTCTCACTAATAATAAGACAGATAATAGAAGCAATGAGAGAAATTGGGCAACATTAATAAAGTAGGAGAAGGGGATAAGGAGAGACTAATTATCTGCCACTATCATTAAATTCAATTTTTTGTCACCATTATACATGGTATTCTTTGACTTCAGAGCATGTTTCGATTTCGATTTTGATTTCAATTTGGGGGACGGCCATGGAGCCTCGGAGGCCGCCGCCGGAGAGGGAGGTCGCCGATGAGCTACGACAGATCAGGGCGACAAGGGATAAAGCGGCAGCTACAAGCGTGTGGCCTCTAAGAAGCGCCGGAAAGTTTAGACCTATACATTTTAAACGCATCATCAATTAATACAAAAGCGACTTGAAACGTCACAGAGAACTAAGAGCGCGGGAAATTTAAAACAGGTATGATGACGTTATCACAATCGAGCCTATGTGATGTGGCACGGCGAACCGAAGTTACTCACATGAGCTCTCCCCCGCCTCCACCTGCCACCCTCCACGACGTAATCTCACGGGAGACCACACCGCTCTTACCGTTGGTTCCCCTTTCTCGTTATCGCCCCTATCTCAGGAGCGATGGGCAGGACGGGGAGCTCCGGGCTTGGCTAATCCTCGATTTCAAATATGGGGGACAGCTATGAAGCCTCGAAGGCCACTAATGGAGAGGCAGGTCTCCGACAAGCTACAACAGATGAGAGCGTCAAGGTATAAAGCGGCGTTTGTGGATGTGTGGCCACTAAAAAGCGCGGGAAAGTTTAAACATGTACATTTTAAACACGTCATCAATTAATACAATACGACGTGAAACATAGTAGAGAACTAATAGCGCGGGAAAATTTTAATAGGTATGATGACGTTATCGCAAGCGAGCTTATATGACGTGAGACGCTTTACAATAAAAAGGAGATCGCGGAGTGGAGTTACTCACATGAGCATCCGGCGACCCGCCCCTCCCCCGCCTACACCTATGACCCTCCAAGATGTAACCTCACAGAAGACCACATCGCTCCCTTCCCCGACATTCTACCCCGTGCTCTTAGCGGTTCTCCTTCCCCGTTATCGCCCCCTATCTCAGGCACAACGGGAGGGACGGGAAGCTTGGAGTTCGGCTAATCGTCAATTATGATCTGGGAGGGGGGGAGGTGGCAGCCATGGAGCCTCCAAGGCTGCTGATGGTGAGGGAGATCGCCGACGAGCTACAATGGATGAGAGCGACAAGGTATAAGGCGGAGGCTGTAACCGTGTGGCCTCTAAGAAGTGCGGGTAAGTTTAAACATGTACATTTCAAAACACATCATGAATTAATACAAAGTGACTTGAAACATCATAGAGAACTAAGGGTGCGCGAAAATTTAAACAAGTATTATGACGTTACCACAATCGAGCTTATCTGGTGTATCAACATTTACCTAAAAAGGAGATAGAGGAGCGGAGTACTCACACGAGCACTCACGTGACTCGCCTATCCCCCGCGTCCACCTACCACCCTCCACGCCGTGACCCACACCGCTCCCTTTCCCGGCATTCTACCCCGCTCTTAGTGGTTCTCCTTCCCTATCACCGGCCCCTATCTCGGGCAGCGCGGGAGGGGGGGTGGAGCTCAGAGTTTGGCCAATCCTCAATTTCAATCTTGGTCAACTATGGAGCCTCTAAGGTCATTGACGGTGAGGGAGGTCACCGACAAGCTACTACAGATGAGAGCGCCAAGGTATAAAGCGGCGACTGTAGACGTATGGCCTCTAAGAGGTGCGCGAAAGTTAAAAACGCGTCATCAATTAATACAAAGTGACTTGAAACACCACAAAAAACTAAGAGTGATGTAAAATTTTAAACAGGCATGATGATGTTATCACAGTCGAGCCTATGTGGTGTGGCACAATTTACCCGAAAAAAGGAGCTAGTGGAGCGGAGTTACTCACTGATTACTCTCGTGACTCACCTCTCCCCCGCCTCCACCTACCACCCTCCGCGACGATGCATTATCTGAGACCACACCGCTCCCTTTACCAGCATTCTACCATGCACTCTTAGTGGTTCCCCTTCTCCGGTATCAGCCCCTATCTCGGGCATGGCGGGAGGAGCGGGAAGCTCATAGTTCGGCTAATCCTCATTTTTTATATGGGGGACAACCATGGAACCTTGGATCCGCTAACAGAGACGGAGGTCGCCAACAAGCTACGACCGATGAGAGTGCCAAGGGACAAAGCGCCGGATGTGGCCGCCCAAGGAGAGGCATGCAGACTGTGTGAAGACAAACGTCGATGAGAGGATTCAGATGATTCTAAATTGGAGTGCAATTATAGAAGAGGTGATATTGGTGGATTGTTGGGTAATGACAGGCATCGTCCATAGATCTGTGCAACGAGCTTGCTAGGGAGGAGGCAGACATAAGCATCTTTTCAATTTCAGCATACGGGTGATTTCTTTTTGTTATGTGTTACTAATGGAGTATTTAATTAATCTCGCCATTATACATATACATATTCAAGTTAATTTGCTTAAATTCAGAGCCTTCAAATTCTAAATCCATTGAAAGGTTA
>NC_041382.1:788260533-788272668 GCF_002162155.2 Triticum dicoccoides
ATATAAAACTTTGCATGTATCACAACTAGCTACCATTTTAAACTAGACATTCATTGAATATAATGTTGTGATGCTCGCGGAAAATGCAAGAGAAATGTGTGGCGTATAAGAGACGCGGGGAAGTTTAAACATGTACATTTTGAACGCATCATCAATTAATACGAAGCGACTTGAAACGCCACACAAAACTAAGAGCGGAAGGAAATTTACGTAGGTACGCTATAAACACAACATAAGTAAAAAAAAGTTGACTTCAAACGCCACATGGAGCAATAGCAGGAAGCCGCTGAGAATAGGATGACTCAGTACAAAGAGAGTTGATGCATAGCTCCGGATTAAAAGCCTCTATTTTTTTTATTAAACCGGTAGTTATCAGCTTTTACGAGATAATTGCACGTATCATCCTGGAAGTTGCCGGCGATGTCCAACTCGGTCCCGGAAGTTGAGAACTGATCCACTATGGTCCTGATACAGGGAAATACGTCCCCAATACGGTCCTGGATGTTGGACGGCCAGTCCTGCGTCTACACGTCACGTGCGTACACAGGATACGCCCGTATGACACGTCAGCGCCTGGCCCGCTCGTCAGAAGGGAGCCCACCAGTCAGTGCGGAGCCCACCCGTCAGTACGCTTGGAGTGGATAAGACGCCGAGCCGCTTCGTCGGTGAAAAATTCCCAATCTCCCAAACTATCCACCTGCAACCCCTAGCTTCTCCTGCGGCGATGGGCGGCGCTAGCATGACCTCCACCACCATTTCTGCCGACGTTGAGAGCAAAGACGGCGGCAGCGCGGCGGCGGCGGTCGTCGCCGGTGATGGATCCGGGCGCAGCTTGCTGGAGAGGGCTTATCCGCAGGAGGTATGGCGTCGGGGCGAGCCGTGTCTCCGTCCGGAGAGGAGCTGTGTCATGCTGGCCCGGACGCCATCTATGGATGCATTTGAGGGTCGGTACGGCAATTTGGTCCTGCTGGCCACGGTGGTAGGAGACGGCGAGGAGGCAATGACGCCGGCTGATCTGTTGGCCGCCATCGAGGCCCGTTGTGGTGTGCTGCAGTCGGAGGTGAGCATTGAGGTCGCTTGCCCCCCGCATGACCTATGGCTGTTATTCTCAACGGAGGAAAAGTGCACGATGGTGCTGCAATCGTCGATGAAGTTCAAGTGTTGCCGCCGGTGGATCCAGTTTCAGCGCTGGGTAAGAGAGATTCACGCCAGCCCGGATGCTCTGGAGTACAAAACGAAGCTCAGTTTGGAAGGGCTCCCACATCAGTCTTGGTCAATGCAGTCAGTGAAAAGTGTTCTGAAGGATTTAGGCGGCGACCTGATAGAGATCATACGACCAAAGAACAGGCGCGAGCTTGAGGTAATCGCATGGCTTCGTGACCCGTCGAAAGTGGGCAAGATGCTGGACGTGGAGATTGTCGAGCCTAAGCTTGCGCTCTGTACAGATCCTCCTCCGCAATCAGTTGAAGAGTTTGTGGCGATGGAAATGGTGTCGTCTTACGGGCCGTCGTCGCCGAGGAAGAAGAAGACGCTGGTGTATCCTGTCATCTGTCACATCAAGGAGGTGACTGACCGTGGTCCTCTACTCGCCGAAGACCTGCCGGATGCATGGCTTCCGAACGAAGGGGAAGACCTGACACGGACGCACAAATTCAGCACTGTGCTTGGCAAAGTCGATGGCAATGAGGATTGAGCTATCTATCTATCTAACTAGTTGGAGTATCTGTAGTACTCAATCTATGTAGTTTGTGAACTGCTATAGTATTATGTAATTTGGTATGTAATATTCAGTGCTTGACAGACTATCTATGTATGGATCTCATGCTATGTTGGAAGTTGTTGATCATTATGAAAATGGAGCTCACTGTCACTTCTTCATTATGAAAATGCCGCTCCTGAATATGCAATCCTTTTTTTTGTATCTATACATACAGTTATGGCATTAATCCTTCCAAGCACCTCATTTGTCATATCTCAAAATAACAGCACCCAGTTTACATATTACAGAAGAGAGCATATAACAGCAACCAGTTTACATACTACAGAAGTAATCATATAAGAAGCCTGGCATCCAGTTTACATATTACAAAAGCTATCCATTATATTCTGGAGCATATAACAAGTCTTACAGCCAGTTTACATACTACAAAAGAAAGCATATTACAAAAGCTATCCAGCAGGATCTGGAGCATGATCACGAGCAGAACATGTTCATTAACACGTTCTACATCTGATCACAAACAGAACACAAAATGAAACCTCCACTTTTCGTTAATTTTCAACCACCCCTAAGTTCATCAAACATGCTAACTTTTCTTGGTTTTTTAAATGTTCTCCTGTTTTGACTAGAGCTTGCTCCAGTTCTCTTCATTGTTGTTGTTTTGGACTGACATGCATTCATCCTCTGCTCCTCCACCATTGCTTCTCTGTCTTGTTGTGCCTTCCTCTTATCTGCGTCCTGCAAAGCTTCCTGCACTCTTGTAGCTTCCTGCTGGACAGTCTGCTGCTCCCGAGCTCTTTGCCTTGCTGTCTCCTGTGTTTGCAGAAATGATTGCTGCCTATCAATCTCATCTGCTTGATTTATAAGAAACAATGCCTCTTCTGCATCAAATTTAGTCTCGCAAACTCTTTTTTTCTCTTCAACAGTTCTTTGTCTTTCTTCCGCCTTAATTCTTTTTGCCTCTTCTGCTTCTTTTTTCCTTTTCTCTCCTTTTGTCTGCCATGGCCAGTTTATCCTCTAGGGCCTTTTTTTTCTTTTCCTCACTAGCTTTCTTCCTCTCTTCTGCAGCAATTCTTTTTTCTTCAAGTGCAGCCTTCTTTTTCTCCTCTGCAGCATGTTTCTTTGCTAGTAGGTCATTTTTCTTCTTCTGAGCAGACAACTTGATTTTGTCCTCTTCTTCTTTTAACTTCGCAATGGCTGCATCAAACTTGGCTTGATCTGCTATCTCTCTTCTCTCAGCTGCTGCTCTAAGTCTGGCAAGTGCAACAACCTCTCTCTTCCTGTGCACATCACCAGTTTTTGTTGCTGTAGTAGGTTGAATTGGAGGCTGTGAGAGGGCTTGCTGCTGTCTGAAAGCATTCTCAGGTAGTGGGCCATGCACAACTTCCTCTCTCTGCCTTGATTCCCTCTGCATTAGTTAACAATTGTTTTAACTCAGAATCAATACATGCTGTGTGTAAACAGAGTTTGCGCAAAAAGAGTATGTGCAAGCAGTTTTTAAACTTACTTCCTGTGTTAAAGTAGCTAGCATCTCTGAATGATACAAAGGTTGTTCATGGTTAAGAATACCAGCTGTCTGAAGATTAATTTCCTGGAAAGTAATAATGCAGAAAGATTATTGGTGCATTAAATGATGTTCTATGAGTAATAGATTTATTGTTTCTTGATCTCGAGATTTACCTGAGTAAGGCCTATTGTTTCTTCATCTGAAGATGACACATCTGGCTCAGCTCGAACTCTATGGCTTCTTGTTTTTTTCTTAGGCTTCAACTCTAACTTCCAGTCCAAGCAACCATTTATGTTATGACCAGCACCTCCACAATATCCACAATGGATGACTGCACCTGCCTTATTGATCTTCACACCTCTCTTTCCCTGCTTCTCTTCTGGTTGTTGTCTCCTATTCCTTGCCCGTCTTCCTTTCTTTTTCTGAAGTGGTGGTGGTATGATTTTTCTACCATTCATATTAGCCCACTCACTCACATCATTACATGGCATGATAATGTGCTCATATACCTTGCAATAGGTCTCAATAGAGTAACAAGAGTTCACCCTTGATTCTGGTGGTATTTTGTCATATCTAAGAGCAGAGACTCCATGAGAACATGGGATACCTGACAAATCCCATCTTTTGCAGCTACACTTCTCCATTCTTGTGTCGACACTGAAGTCCATACCTCTATCATTGACTACAAACAACCCTTTTCCAGCTGGTGCAGCATGACAAGTTCTTGCAAATTCAATATTCTTATCCAATTTCTTTCTTATCTTTGGACAAATAGTACCATGCCACTTCAAGACCTCTTGTTGTTTTCCATAATTCCTTCCCATGTTTTGGCCCTTGATCCTCTGACACATGCTTATAATTGGCATCTCCCTAGCCTCCAGGATGTACCTGTTGAACACCTCACAATTGTTATTGAGCAGCACATCACACTTTGGGAAATCATTTTGATAAGCCCTGACCCATGTTTTAGGATCCAACTCATCCAACCAGTCATGGGCCTCTTTGCTGAGAACTAACATTTGGTTCATATTTTGCCTAAACCTTCCCTCTGTAGTACTTCTAACACATTTCCATAGCTGGTTCTTTAAGGCCTCTCCCTTGAAATTCTTGTTGAAATTCTGCCACGGATGCCTCACACAGAATCTGTGTGGTGAAAGTGGGAACAATTCCTTCACTGCTTTCAGTAAACCCTACAAAAACAATGACATTTCACACATTATAAACATGCAAAGGAAATCCTATAAGTTCTGATACATACTGAAATCAGCAAAAAATGCAAAGGAATTACTTTTTGCTTGTCAGACATGATGGTCCAGAGATCTGTGTTATGTATGCCAAGATCTTGCTTCAATGCAATCAAGAACCATCTCCAGGCTTTTGTATCTTCACTTTGCACTACTGCATGAGCCACAGGAATTATGCAATCATTAGGATCCATTCCTACAACACTTAAAAGCACACCTCCATATTGTATCTTCAAGTGATAGCCATCGAGGAAAATAATAGGCCTACAAGTAGATAAGAAGCCCCTTTTGCATGCATCAAGTGAGAAGTAACATTTTTGAAATTGCCCCTCTTCTGAAAGTTCAACAAAGAAAGTGCTACCAGGATTAGATCTCCTCAGCTCATTTGCATAGTCCCACAACAAGTTGTATTGTGCAATCTCATCACCATATATAATATCATATGCAATCTTCCTAGCTCTCCCTAACTTGCCCCTTTTAATTGTCATATTCCAATCTTCTTGCACAAAACCTGCTAAGGCCTTCAATGAAATCCTCTCACATGCCCTAATCTTGTCGACAAATTTGTGAGCAATATACCTAGCTGTAAAGGCTGTAACTTGCCACTTCTTCTCACAAGTATGCTCACCATTGAATGTCTTCACCATTATTGAATTTGTCCTATTATCCCAAGATGCATAAAGATACCATGGGCATCCTTTCTCACACTTTGCACCAAGCCTTGTTTTGTCATTCTTTGGGAATGTGATGTTCACTCTCTCTTTGCAACTGTACTCTCTAACTGCTTTCCTCAAGAGCTCGACTAAAGAGAACAATTGGCATGCATGGAACTTGGGCTCATGCATATCAGCAGCTGTAAATGATTTGAAATTGAATTTCATTTCATCTTGATCTGAATCTGGAGCATCCAATTCCTCATCTTCAGAGTTGCACTTTTCCACCACCTTCTTCCCTTTCCTATCTTGCAGAGGGTGTAGCTGCTCCTGCAACAAATCGTCATCCCCATCCTCCAAGTCATAGTCACTGTCAATAATTTCAGGAATATAATCACTGTCAGAAGTATCTGAATCTGCATACTGTTCTTCCTGCTCTTCTATATTTTGTTTTCTTGGTCTCAGTCTGTCAAAGAATTGGTCATGACTCTGAATTTCATGACTTTCATCCACAACACTACAAGATGTGTTTCTTTCATTGACATCTCTGTTATCATTTGCATTGCTTGACTTCTTCATTGGACTGAAAACAACTGGCATTTGTGTTACTGGATTAGCCACAACATCATCCCATCCAGCTCCTCCTCCAGAAATATGGCTGTCCAAATGATCGAGGTATATCATTTGAAATTGGTGCCCTCGATTAAGCGTTAGATACATACAATCTACGTCAACATCATTGGACAAAAGCATATCACCACCTTCATTTAGCTGACAACCAGGGGGCAACCAATACATATCGATTCTACCTCTCTTTTCATAACCCAAGTGCTCAACTAATTCTTCAAACAATTTGTAATATGCACTCTCCACCTGACAGTAATCATAGCAAACCTTTTTGCCATCCAAATAACACCTATTCTGCCCACTGCCAAAGAAAAATCCTCCATGGATCACCTCAACGGTGAACAATCGAGAATCCTTTGCTGCAAACAAAAATCATTGAAAGTTCAATCTTTTTGTCGTATTTTACCCAAACCCTAACAAATTTCCCTCCAAAGTGCATGAAATTGGCATAAACAAATGAGATTATATGTGCACACAACCTAATTAGAACTAAAATTGTAGATTTCAGGCACAAAACCATCTCTATGTTCTTGGGCGACGAATCATACCGTATGTTGGAGCCGCCTCGCCGTCGGGCCGCCGTCGCGGGCCCTCCATCGCCGCTGAACCCCGTCCTACAGGTGGCGGCGCCGTCGCAGTCCCTTCCACCACCGCAGCAACTACCATCGGAAGGCCATCGGGTCGCAGATCATCCGCCGCCGCACCCTATCCCACTACTCTGCTTCCTGCTCTGTTTTCGGTTCGTGGACACACGAAGGATCGAGAAAAGACAGTGAGACGGGGATGTGGGGCAAGGGGTGGGCTCCGCGCTGACTGGTGGGCTCCCTTCTAACAAGCGGGCCAGGCGCTGACGTGTCATACGGGCGTATCCTGTGTACGCACGCGACGTGTAGACGCAGGACTGGCCGTCCAACATCCAGGCCCGTATTGGGGACGTATTTCCCCGTATCAGGATCGTAGTGGATCAGTTCTCAACTTCCGGAACCGAGTTGGACATCGCCGGCAACTTCCAGCATGATACATGCAATTATCCCCAGCTTTTACCTGGCTGCTGAGCCAGAAGGAAGCACCAGATCGTCCGAGCGGCTGAGCGAAGCCCTACTGGGCCATGGGTAGTAAGTGCGATTAACTTTGTTCTTTTTATCCCTTTTATTTATTCTAAATGTTACAACATATATTTATTTGGGAAATATTATTATTTACTTTTGTCAAAATAATTCACCATGCAATAAAAATATTGTTAAATATCCTATTTTTGAGGTTTTCCTTTTATTTTTTACATTAATTTTTATAAATGACCATATTTTAATTCAGTATCTATTTTAAATCAATGTACATTTTCTCAAATTCATCAACATTGTTTTAAATTCATGAATATTATATCAAATCCATTAACAACTTTTACTTTTTTATTTTTTTAAACATACGTGAACTTATTTCAAATGTGTGAATATGTTTCATAAAATGAATATTTTTTACAATGTGTAATTTTTGTAAAACTTTATGGGCGTTTTTTCATAAATTGTAAACATTTTTTGGAGTTCACAAATATTTTAAAATTTCACGAATTTGTTATTTTCTATGAATTTCATCTGGCGATGGAACTGTGAGATAAAGCTACTGGTCACGAAGTAAATTTCAAATCGTCAAACATGCACGAGCCAAACATGAATACAAAATTTGAATATTTAAAATGGGCGAAACTACGAACTGATAGCCTGAACCGTAACATCGATGCACTTCTTTTTCGCGTACACCTTACCTCACAACCAAGCACCATTGTGTAGATAATAATAAACTAATAAGTGGACGAGATTATGAGTTAAACGAATAGACCACGTGCAACCTCAGGCATCAACCAAACCAGGTTGCATTTTTGGACCCATCCACGCGCGCTCTCCCGCATCACCCGAGCCTGGATTGCTAGAAACTATCGATGTGGCCGTTCCTAGCTGGCCTGGCTAGGAGGTGCATTAAGTTATGTGCTATGCAACCCAAACATTAAATGGAGAAAACCAAACATACCATTTTCTTTTCACGCGGGCTCAATTAGGATGTATGCGAGCAACCAGACGCGCCCCATATTGTGCCAGCCCCACAGAGCATGTGGCGACTTTATCTCACATTAAGCGAGATGGTAGGATGTCTCGCGTGGAGCGACAACTGTATCGAGTCGGTACATTTAGCGTGTGTAGACTTAAAAAGGGGGGGGGGGCACTCAAGGATTCATCCCTGGTCTGGAGGCTGATCGAGAACGCTGGTATCCACTCGACTCGCATCCGTTTCATGCTAAGCTAGCTGGGCACGGCCTCCTTTAGTCAAAATGAGCTTGTTTTTCACTCGGTTTTCCGGGTCTTTTTTGTTTTTATTTTTCCTCCATTTTCCATTGGGTATTCTCTGTTTCTCTCTATTTTCATTGTTTGTTTCTTTTCTTTCCTTTTTTGTTGTTTTTTAGGTTTTATTTATTTAGTTCTCGGTTTCACTGTTATTTCTTTTCTTTATGTTTTCTTTGTTTTTCTTCAGTTTTATTTCTTGTTTTCTCATCGGGTTTCTTTGTTTTCTCTCGCGTTTCATTGTTTTTCCATATACAATATATATATTAATGCAAGTTCAATACTTTTTTAGTGTATGATTAACATTTTGTTAACACATAACACACGGGCAATATTTTTTCTATACACATTTAACTTTTTTGAAAAAGCAAAACATAGAAACAGAAAACATGAAAAAAAACAGAGAAAAGGATGCTAGGCCTCCTGTGGTCCTGGGCCGGCCCATCTTGTTCTCCGTTTTAGCTATGTACAGTTTTGCAAATATATGAACACTTTTCCAAACTAATGAGTATGTTTTTAAATCTCATGAGTATATTTTTCAAATCCATGAACACTTAATTCGAATGCCTAAATTTTATTAAATTTGTGAACAGTTTTCCATCTTTCCAACAATATTATAGTTGAGGAACATCTTAAAATTTCATGAACATTTTTTGTTATTTTTTAAATATAAGAATTTTCTAAAACTATCAAAAAGCAAAATTGACTTTTCTATTAAACCGGTAATTGTTGGCTTTTTACTGGCTGCCGAGCGAGGTGAGCGAGGGAAGTGCTAGACCTTACTGGGCCACAACCGAGCTAGTCCGAGCACACGAAAGAGGGGCTCACATATCCCTGTGGTACTATTTTTATCGCCCACAAGCAACGTAGTAGGTACGCTTCACTTGGTGTTTTTTTCCTTCTAATTTCTTCTCTCATTTGGTTTATTTCAAAATGTTCTCACATTTTTTGGGAAAAATATTATGATAGTGCTTATTGCTAAAAAAATTCATGATATATTAAAATGATCCAAAATATCTATTCATTTTTTAGTTTTTGATTTATTTATTTCGTATCCTTTTTTATTTCAGATTTCTCTTTCCTTTCTTAATATATTTACATTTGTTTTCAAATTTATGAACATTTTTCAAACCTTGATTTTTGAAATAAATCCATTTACTGTTTTCAAAATTTGTGATTAAAATTCATGAATATCTTTTGAATGTGCGAGCATTTCTCAATTTCTTGAACATCATTTCCAATTCATAACATTTTTTATATTACCAATATTTTTTAATTCACAAACATATTTATGAACTTTCCTATTTGATGAGTTTTTTTAAATATAAGAATTTTAGAAATCTATTAAAACATTAAAATTCTTCTTTTAGTAAAACGGGTAGTCTTGACTGTTCACTGGCTACCCCCAACCAAACAAGGAGGGAAGTGCTAGTTAAATCGAGTGACTAATCGTAGATCTACTGAGCCGTGGACACCAGCGCTAGATCAAGGAGGGATGCACGGAGCCCAGCAAGGAGCTACTCTTTTACCTCCTCTGGCGGTATGAGGCTATCAGGGCTGCATGGCAGCCTCTGGGATGGTGACTACTGTCGACACCGTCATTGACGCAGGCAGGCTCATGCTTCACAACGAAAGGCGTGGTGGATGAGGACGGGCCCGGTGAGGCGCATTGCCCCAGGGCGGCACGCAGCGGTGAAGTGTCTCTGCGCCGCGGCACATCAAGCTCGTGCTCTCGCTGCCGCCATATCCATCATTGCGGCGAAGCAGCGACATGTCAGAGTGGTACTCACCAAGGTACCACATCATCCGTCTCCGTATGGCCGAGTGAGTGAGACTTGAGAGTGAGGTGTGGGGTCCGATTAAAATGCGGTGGGAGGTGGGCCCACGGGGTCGACGTGGTGGATATGCAGACCCCGCCTCCCCCCGGTTGCCCCTCGATTTCAGACCAGACTAGGAAATTTTTGACGTCCGCGTCGTGCTGGATGTCTAAAAGGAAAAAAAAGAAGCTTCCACATTGGAGATGCCCTTACATCTCACGCCAAGAAAAGGGTGAACATAGTGGGACCCATGTCATATTTCATTGATTTCCCTTAAATCGCAATTCTGTGTAATATCACTTTTAAACAGAAAATTAACTCAGATATCCAACTTGTGTTTCACACAGTAATCTATACGACTTTTGTAGGGTCGATCTAACTAATTTATAAACATCCAGTTGTGCTGAATAAATTTGAGTGTACTTATTATGTATGATATGTCACCTACCAAATATACGTATGAAATTAGTACCCTGTACAAAAGATTGGTCAGCTCAAGAGTTCAACTTCAACACTAGTATATATCAGTCTAATAGTATTGACAAAGAAACTCGAGACTTGGTCATTATACATGTGGTGAACTTTGTAGGATGTCTGAGGCGCTACCAACAACATATCATGGACTGTGTATGTAAGTTATTTTATAAATTAATTTCTATTATTAATAATTTCATAAGATGAAGCACACGCTCTGCTAGAAAAATGTCACCATATATTTATTATATGATGATGAACCTAATAGTACTACTACTTCAATACCACAAACGTCGGCACACCTTTTTTTTTGCGTCAAACATGAGATAGTTTGACTTGGAACAGATTTAAAAATCAAAGTATTATGGGCCGGTGAACGAATGTGCGCCTCTGGCCAATTTAGTATGGGGTACAGAACATAATTCCTGGAGTGGCCTCGATGAAATAAAAGAGGACATGGAATGACAAAGAATGCGGTTGGATGGAGTTTATTAGTGATGCCAAGGCGAGGAAAGCGAAGTTGAAAATTTTGGTGGGATGACGGTGGATGCGTTGGCACCACTACCCCTCTCTCCGCTCCTTTCTTATCCCTCCACACCAGCGACAAAACACAAAGCTATTATGCAAAGCCTATCTATCTTCATCTCTACCGAAAAGAAAATAGGTCAACACACACACACACACACACACACACACACACACACACACACACACACACACACACACACACACATTATTGTTTGAAATGATCCAGTAGTATATGATTCTACTATAAATGCAGCATTTGGTTCACATCAAATTTTGTTTGGTAAACTTCATTTCCTATTTATTTTTCTTGAGACGTAATCTTGTACAATTTTCCTCCTTTCCTTTTTCTTCTTATTTTTTGAGTATAATTATCTATTCTTTTTTATGCAATATTTGTCTCGACGGTATCATTGACGGATTTAATTACTCCCTCTATCCCCAAATACATGGTGCATAAATTTAGTCAAAAAATCAATGTTGTCTAAGTTTGACCAAATATATAGAAGAAAATATCAACAAGTATAATATTGAATGAATACATTATGAAAATATATCTAACGATGAATATATAGATATTGGTTGGTCACTGTTTCTCTTAATATTTATGAATATACATTTGGTCAAACTTAGAATGCATTGACTTTTTTACTCAGTTTATACGTCATGTATTTCGGAACTAAGGGAGTAAGTGTGAGTATATCATCAATGGTTCATTAATGTTCTCGGAACTTTTTTACAAGAGTTCGACGATGATGTGGTTATCCTTGTTTGTGATATGTGAAGGGTTAAATGTGGAAAGTATAGAAAATGGTGCGGATGCAACCCGTATGATTTGATATCCTTCAATGTTGAGAAATACACTCTATTAACCCCTGAATGCTATCCTGAGATGGGGAAGTTGGACCCAATGCAAACTATTACAGGGTAAAAAATATATTTGGTCATTTATATATGTCAATTTATGATGACATATGGCCAAGTGAGAGTACATTTTTCTTTTAGCAAGAGATAGTACCAAATTAATTGTAATATTGTAGATACATCTTGCACCACAACTAAGGCATGCCCAGAAGATACAATATTAGAAGGTCACCAGAGAGAAGACTAACCAAAAATATAGCCCCTAAAAGCTCTTTCTAGGGCTCCTAATGATGTGCAACTTTTTCACCTGCTCCAACAAACTTCCAAAAACAAGAACCCCCCCCCCCTACTTTCCCGCTCTATTTTACTTT
>NC_041382.1:788272938-788285098 GCF_002162155.2 Triticum dicoccoides
GAGAGAGAGAGAGGATGCCTACTGCATTTGTTTTGTATGTCGTTTGAAGTCATTTTATCGACTTTGCGTTTACGTATTCCCGTTCTAAACTTTTCAGTCCTTTTAAGATGCCTTGTATCCGTGGGATGCATACTGCATTTGTTTTCTATGTCGTTTGAAGTAATTTTTTATTTTATTGATCTACATATGCCCGTTAAACTTTCCCGCGTTTTTAGAGGCCTTATATCTGTTGGATGCCTATTGGCTAATGCGTTCTATGGCGTTTGAAGTCACATTGCATTTATTGATGTGGCATTTACAATACACTTGTTTAAAAAAAAATCTTCGATTTTAAGCGCCCTTGTATCCGTCGGATGCCTATTTCGTTTGTTCTCTATGACATTTGACATCACTTGGTATTTATTGGAGATACATATATACAAAATATACATGTTTAAACTTTCCTGCGCTTTTTAGCGGCCACGTATTTCTCCGCACATGGCGCGTGCATTGCACTTTTAGTTCAATGAATAGATGCAATATGCCTTATATTCTTTAGCCAGTTCTTCTCAAATTTATGTGAAGTCAATATGTTCTAACATGTGAAGTAGTAAAACACAAAATAGGAAAACTTATTGTGTTTTTTCTTCTTCAAGAGGGAGTTATATTTTGTCTTCTACTCACAAGATCATATTAATTAATACCTAAAGAACAGTAGTTGTTTTGTGTTGACTTTTAATGTAAAATGACTACATTGCTAAGGGGGAATGAAAATGCAAAGGGCCTGACAAAATTGACCACTAAATTGCATCAAGCAATATCCCCTATTGAATGGTGAAATTAAAACTAGTACTCTTTCTGTAAAAAAGATATATAAGACATCTCACTATCAGTCTACTTGTTTAACAAAAACCACCGAGAGGCTGAAAGATACTCCATACTACTACAGTAGAAAAGAAGCTTTGAGTCTCTCCATCTTCTTTATATACTTTATTAATTAACTAGCAAAAGAGCCCGTGCGTTGCAACGGGAGAGAAAACATAACACACGCTCTTAACTCAACAACCATCACTCAAGACCACAATAGGTCCATCTCGTTTATTTTTGCGAGGCATCATATTTGTGTTGCCGCTTATCCTCCTTCTCACCCTCGCCGGCGATGGCCTCGGTGTTCACACAAAACAACAAAAAACGTGTGTTGAATATGGTTAATCCTAAGGCATCTCTCTCTCCCTCTCTCCTCCCTCTATCTCTCTGTCTCTCTCTCTCTCTCTCTCTCTCTCTCTCTCTCTCTCTCTCTCTCTCCCTCTCTCTCTTTCTCGCTCGCTTTCTCTCACTCTTGCGATGAGAAATCTATTGTTTCCCCTGCGACATTTTTCAGAGGTATGCATGTGTAGTTATCGATGTTTTCTTCTCCGTATATAGTTATAGTGGGGTGTTTATTTGCAATCCGGATCGCCGCCGGTATGAAAATAAACGGATCTTGCACTATAAATTATAAGTTTGCTTCCATGACAATATTTTGAAAATATTTAACAGGTAAAATCAACATCGAAGTTACGGTTTAAAAGATACAGATAATTTAAAAATTCATTTGGTTTGACTTAAATATATTCCAAAATAATATTTAAAAATACTTAACAGGTAAAAATAATCTCATATTCATATTCTACATATTTTTCTAATCAAATTTCATATATAACATGTTTAAATCGGAGTTACGGTTTAAAAGATATGGATGATTTTAAAAAGTATTTGTTCGACTTAAATATGATCCACGGATGAATTATCTAAAACATCAGGGGGTTTTTCATAAAATGTAAAATAACGGTTTGGGTGTGACTTAAATCCGGACGGCGGGTTGATTTTAAGAAAAGACAGAAACTTTTGTGTAAAATTCGAAAATAACGATTCGTTTTAACTTAAAACAGGACTGCAGGTTGAATTCTTTAAAATAAAGGGACTTTTCTGAAAAATGCCAAGACGGACGAAAGAAACCCAACTTACTTTATTATTAGGTAAAGATAAAGATTTATCGTTTTTTGCCGCAGTCGTCCCGTGACGAGTTTTCCGCAGCTCTCCCGAGGAGCATTCTCGTGGGCGGGCGTAGCAGATTCCTTTGAGATTGAGAGAAGAAACGGATCTGAGAGGCCGCATCAGTTGCTGGAAAGAGAGGAGGTAAATACAATTCCCCATCGACTTTGGCTGAGCCCTTTATGCGGATGGATATAGGTTTTGGGGCCGATCCACTGCCCATCAGTGTTGATTTTATCCGTGGGTTGTTTAGCAAATCTGTATGCTGATTGCAGCTGAGTAATCAAGTCGGGAGGCGGAGGAGCGTCCACCAGCTTGGTACTCCTGAAGGGCATAAAGTAAATATGCCCTTGGCCCCCGCATCGCTCCCACAGAGGCGACTCGGGCGGCGCCAACCCTAGCCCGCCGCCGCATAGTTTTCACTTTCGAAACCATTTTTTTTCGCTCACCCTCGAAAGCAACGAAATTTTGTAAATTTTGAAAACCATTTCAAGCAAATTAACTAATTTTTAATTAAATTTGAATAAATTCAAACACAAAGTATTGAATAAGTAACGTTTTAGCATGAATTGTCCACCAGAACTCGTCTATCCGAATGGTGCGATCAGTACTTTAGTCTTTGTAGATCCAGGTTCGAATCCCAGTTGCATAATTTTTTGGGAAACGTTTCCCTCCGGACGACCGGCCGAGCGCTCAGCCGGTCGCCCCTGGCTCGCCCGCTCTGTCACGAGAGGAACAGGCTGGCACATGCGTCTGGTGGGCCTGCAACTTACCTCTTCCCTGACGAGCACGGATTCCCAGCAGCCCCTCCTCCCCTTTTCTCCCCCAGCAAGCATGCGCATCCTCTCTCCTCCCCCCAAGCGCAAATAGCTGCTACAACCATTCACGTCAGAGGTGCGCCCCTCGACGTCGGCGACCTTGTTTTTGCTCCAGCCCGCAAAGATTCACTAGTGCAGAACCGGGCAATAGCACCGGTTCGTAAGGCCCTTTAGTACCGGTTCTGTAACCGGCACTAATGGGTGGGCACTAAAGGCCCCCCCTTTTAGTACCGGTTCAGCACGAACCGGCGCTAAAGTGTCACCACGTGGCACGAGCCAGACCACGGGTGTGGTAGATCATTAGTACCGGTTGGTAACACCAACCGGTACTAAATGTTTGTGGGTTTTGGTTTTATTATTATTTTTCCTTTAAATTTGTGTTATCAATTTAATTTAGGATTGTTTTACGTTATAATGAGTTGTTATACTTGATATGGATATGGATATGGCATATATATATACTTGATCACTTAGCTAGGATCCATCCAGTTCAAACTAATTTGCGGTTTCTTTCATAAATGATATATATAATAACTCATCATCATCATCATCATCATCATCATCATCATCCCATATTAATAAATAAATAAACTCTTGCATCATATCATCACCAACAACAATATATATATATATACTAGCTAGCTAAATATCATCGTAGTCGTCATTAATTACCACTATTTAATCATCATAGTTACCGCTATCTAATCACCACCAACACTAGTTTAAAGAAGAAACATTCACTTGTAACAGAAGCAAAGATATCATCGAGTTCAACATGGTCATGATATTATAAGCGTTCACAAGCAAATCACTATTTAAGATTAATTAAGTTCAGGACAATACGGACATGAGAGGACAAGTACTAAGAGCATGAACTAGCTAAATCACTCCTGCTGCTCCCTCTCAGGTAGAATAGCATAGAACATGTATAGCTCTCCTGATTCATCATACTGAAGCATGCAGATGAATTTGTCCCCTAATCTTGGGTTGCGCTTCTCTTTGCTGCCCCCTAGTACTTCTCTGCGATCGTTAACAATTTTGCTCCAATTTTTCACTATTAAGCATTCATCGCTTTCAGAAATCCTGAATGCACTCATGTGCAATGTAGGAAATCTTGGTCGTAAGCTAACCATTGACATGCGACCTTTTGTCTCGATCCACTGAGGCACAACTGTCATCGGGAGTCCCTGTTGAAGAACATCGTATAGTAATTAATATACTTAGCAATGAAAGTTTAGCTTCAAAAATAATATATGCAAAAGATGCACTAAGAACAAATAGTAAAAATCTTACCATCTTTCGATTATAGGTGTGACCGTAGTTCAATACGATCACTATTGGTCGCACGTTTTGAGTACTAACATTTCTAAGTTCAGGAAATTTTTTATCTTGATAGTATGAAGATCCTCAAGCCATGAAACATAATGACTTATCTCCTCGCAGTTTAGTTCTGCCCCGGAGCAGTAGTAGGTCCTGTCTACCAAGCGCCGGACATGTTTGCTTGAACCGAAATAAGCTGACAATACAAATTAGTTGTCAACTATTTTTTATTTAAATAATATTAAAGACATAAACATATGCATGCATGGTTGAGAAAAACTCACATAATGGTAGAACTAGAGGCGTTTGCACATCGACCCAGATGTCTCTATTACCTTCAATATCATCTTCCGAATGAATATCTAAGGTAATAACAATATCAGGCTCAAATGCATAAGCCTTGCGTAGTGCTTGCCAAGTTTTGCATTCAAAATGGGTGTATGTGTCTCCATTGTATAATTTGATGTTGAAAGTATACCCATGCTCGGTCTTCAAGTAAACTCTCTTTACCTCCATATCATCTATAGCACTAAAACCTATCTTATCGAAGACAAAAATTCTTGCATGGTAGGGGTTGCACTAGTAGAATAGTGAAAATTTAAAATTATAAGTTGAAGCAAATGAAGCATAAGTCATGCTTTAAAATTATAAGTTGAAGCAAATGAAGCATAAGTTTTGCATTCAAATAATAATTACCGTTGTGACTTACTGTATCCACTTCGAATGTCTCATCCAGCTTGATGTTGAAGCGCCTACCATCAACAAGGAAATTTCTGTCACACAGGCCGCGCTGGTCTTCACAGTGTTCGCACATAATGAAATCTTTTTCATCGTCAGATGACATTTCATATGTTCATATAGGTGAAACATTAAACACTTATTACTATCTAACATTAATTAATATCTAGCTAGTTCAAATATATATTCATCTAATATTTGAGATTAATATATCTAACTATATTCATCTCTAACAATTGACATTACTATATATTTAAGTTTTGTATCTAATTCATCTAACATTCGACATTAATCTAACATTTATATAAACTAAAAATATATCTAAAAAATTAAATAAACAGAAAAACTCATTAACAAATAATATTTTAATTAGATCATCAAATCTTAGATACCTAAATTTTTTTACTAAAAATAAACTAGTTATATTAATTATTCAACTAGTTCAAATCTCATATACCTAAATAAACTAGTTCGACAATTTTCTTACTAAAAATAAACTAGTTATATTAATTATTCAACAAGTTCAAATCTCATATACCTAATTAATATCTAGCTATATTCATCTCTAACAATTGACATTAATATATATTTAACTTTTCTATTTAATTCATCTAACATTCGACATTAATCTAACATTCGATCATCTAATTAACTTTTCTAAAAAACAGAAAATAGAAAATAAGTAAAAAAATGTGTGTGTGTGTATGTATGTGTGTGTATGTGTGTGTGTACTGCAGTGCCGCCCCGTACGCCGCCGCCCCATACGTACGAGCGGGGGCGCCGGCGTACGGGGTGGGGGCGGCGGTGTACAGGGTGGGGCGGTGGCGTACGTATGGGTGCGCGCGGCGCGGGTGCGAGAGAGATGTACCGCCGCGGCGACGACGACGGATGGCGCCAGCGTTCAGGGCGGCGGCGCGAGACGACGACGACGACGGGCGGCGGCGGGGATAGCGACAACGACGAGGGACGACGGGCGACGGGCGGCGACGACGGGATCGAGCGGCGCGCGGCGATGTCTCGCGAGAGGTTGGAGACGAAGTGGGGAGATGAAACTGATGTTTTCGTAAGTGCTATATATATATAGGATGGGCCTTTAGTACTGGTTCGTGGATTCAACCGGTACTAAAGACCTATTTTCGCCAGGCTAAGCGGCGGGAAACGAAGGCCTTTAGTACCGGTTGGAGCCACCAACCGGTACTAAAGGCCTTGCGCTGCCACCCGCGGTGCACAAAGTTTAGTCCCACCTCGCCAGGCGAAGGGCAGCGGCACTGGTTTATAAACCCAGTCGCGACTGTCACTTTGAACTCCTCTATATAGCAGGCTTCTGGGCCTAACTTCTGCGCGTTGCCCTGTGAGCCTGCTGGGCCTTTAGGGCTTGTAATTGCACGCCCGTGGCCTAGCAGGCCCACAGGGCAGCGCCCCAATTTTTTTTATAGTTTTTTTCTTTTCTGCTTTATTTTCTTCTATTTATTTTTGCGTAGTTTTTTGTATAGTTTTTTCTTTTCTGTTATATTTATTTTCTTCTATTTATTTGTGAGTAGTTTTTTATCTAGTTTGTCAAAATTCAACATTTTCAGAGTTCATTTTGTAGTGATTTTCAAATTCACGGTCATTTGGCTCTCTAAACAAATCAGTAAACGAATGAAAAATAGCAAATATAGTTTTTTTTCTGCTTTATTTTTTCTTCTATTTATTTCTAAGTAGCTTTTTTTCTTTTCTGCTATATTTATTTTTTTCTATTTTTTTCTGAGTAGTTTTTTATATAGTTTTTTTCTGTTCTGCTATAGTTTTTTCTTTTCTACTTTATTTATTTTCTTCTATTCATTTATTTTTATATACCATGTCAAGTTGATAGTTAAAACTTGATGGTCAAAGTCTGGAGTTATAACCAAAGTTTAAAAAAATAAAATACCAAAGTGCAACTAGTTTTTGCCATAACAGAAGAAGTCCGGAGTTGTAATAAGTTATTAAAAATAAAAAAGAGGTGCAATGCTCGTTAATTAGCTTCAAGCCTTTCGGAATAGTGTAAACTGCACTGCACATAGCTCCGTGCAGTCTACCATATTCCTCAAGGCTTGAAGCTAAGCAACGTGAGCATTGAGCCTCTTCTTCATCGTCTCTGCACTTAGGGCTTATAAATCGCTCCTAGTCCCTCTCCCTTCGCGAGGTGGGACTAAAAAACAGCTTACTAAGAAACTGTAGTACTGGTTCATGCCATGAACCGGTACTAAAGGTGCTCGTGGGGCCCCAGCCTTACCTGACACAACCTCATTAGTACCAGTTCGTGGCATGAACCCGTGCTAAAGGTTCGCCACGAACTGGTACTAAAGAGCTCCTCCCGCCTAGCAGTTGGAACCGGTACTAAAGAGCTCCTCCCGCCTAGTAGTTGAATGATGCATACTGAATGCACAAAAAGTCTGGAGTTGTAATAAGTTTAAAAAAATGAAATGCCTTTGTAACAGATGAGTTTAATTTCGTCAGGAACCCGAATACTTCGAAAGAGATTGTCCAGTTTGTAAATGAAGTGCATCCAGTTTTTGCCATAATCCTCTCTACTTTTTTGAACATGATATGTGGGTGAAATGATGATACCATGCCAAGTTTCAACTTTTTCAGAGTTCATTTGTAGTGCTTTTCAATTTCCAGGTCATTTACTTCTCAAAACAAATCATTAAATGCATGAAAAATAGCAAATGAAGGCATAAATGGTTGAAAGTTGATGCCTCACTTTGAATGGTGCATACTGAACGCAAAAAATATAAGAGCATTTAGATCATGATCTTATATTTCTTTACAGTCTGAATTGTCAATATGATCTTATACATCGAAAATACTTTGATCATCAATGATCTTTTTGTGTACAATCTGAATTGTCAATATGAGTCCTCAACGATTTATAAACCGATGAAGACTTATATTGCAGCCACAAATTCTACACATAGAGTTCAATGAAGACCAAGTGCTTGTGATAGTTTGAGAAGTAACATATTTAAGGTGGTAAAAGCCTTGTTAGGGGAGCGAGGTGGGATTAAAAACAGCTTGCCATAATCCCATTAGTACCCGTTCGTGGTACGAACCTGCACTAAATGGTGATGGTGGGGCCATAGCCTGACCACAGGCTAACACAGCCTCTTTAGTACCGGTTCGTGGCATGAACCGGTACTAAAGGTTAGCCACGAACCGGTACTATTGATCGCCGCCATGAACCGGTACTATTGATCATATTAGTGCCGGTTTTTTTACAAACCGGCACTAATGTGCTTCACATTTGACCCCTTTTCTACTAGTGATTGCAACGGATCCCCGTGGTTTGCTACGAACACAACGCCGAATACTACAACTACCTGCCGGGGAAGCTACAACCAGCGTCGAGGGAAGCTACAATGCGCAACCATCGGCATGTTTTTTTGCTACAACCGACTTCGCTTTTTGCTACTTCTGCCTTTCTTTTTTGCTACTACCGATGCTGACGGCTGACCGCAGGCGGCAAGCATGGTGACCATGGGTGGCGAGGACAGGATCGCGGATTTTTGCTACATGCTACAATCGGCGTTGCAATTTGCTACTACGGGCATCCAATCCGGCTGTAACCGGCATCATGGTTTGCTACATCGCACAACGAGATTCTGATTTTTGCTACAATCAGCATCATGTTTTGCTACAAACATACTGCAAAATGCTACAACCGGCAGGTGCTACATTGGGTACTGGTATTAGGTAGAAGGACGAGAACGAAGATGCTACAATGGTGGATGGAAAATGCTACAACCATGTACACAGATTAATACGAGTAAATAAGCACTGTCATGCGACGATGGGGTGGATGCTGGGACGACGAGCGGCTGCTCGAGGACGAGGATGGCGACACGGCGGTAGCTTCGAGGTTGCAGACGAGGTTTTTCGCGTTGGAACCGGCGCGGATCCGTGCTACAAGCTCCATGGAGCAATTTCTTTTTCGAATCGCGGGGCTAGGTTTTGCGAGGGCGGCGACAAGCCCGGTTGCGCTGCGGTACTTCGAGCTCGAACGCCTGGTGGCGGATTACGGTGGAGGTCAATGGCGCTCGCTGCAGCATGCATGTTCTCTTCGCGGCGGTTGCAATTTCTGTAGGAGAATGATTGAGGAGAACGACGAAGCAATGACCATATCTGACGGCTAGCTGATGTTGCATCGTACGGTCGCGTGGTGACCGGTCCAAATTTGGGCTGGTGCGCCGGCGCCTAGTGCTCACCTAATTTTTTTTGTCAAATTTTCGTATAGCAGGAATAGTAAAGTAGTAAAAAAAATTGTGCATCCTTGGGATTCGAACCAAGGCCCTAAAGTGTGCAATAACACCAGCCTACCACTCTGCTAAGCATATGAATAAAGCTACATTAGATTCCAGCTCTCTCTTATACGTTTAATTTTAAAATACAGAAATAAATTAAACGAAATGTAAATGTTTCGAGGACCCTCGAAATGAGCGAAATTTCGTCGAAAGTGAAAACTATGCGCCGCAGGCCTCCCTCCCCCTTCTCCTCTACCTCATCGCCACCGGAGGGGGTCGCCGGCACGCCGGGGAAGGTGGCGGCGGGGATTTGCCTGCTCGGTCGCGCGCGGGGGGCCCTGTAGCCGTCGTGCCCTGTTCCGGAGGCGGGGCTATCAGATGAATCCTCCGAGTCTGACAGGTGCACGCGCTCGCCCTTGACCACCACGTAGCGCTCGTACTTCGGCAGGCTGTACCAGATCTGGCATCTCACGCATCCATTACGATGAAGCTACAAGGAAGAAACATTGAGCCGAGCTTGATGAAAAGGGAACCAACAACATTTCTGAAGCACATATGCAAAATAATCGACCATCATCCACGTACACCCATATGCGCCATCCGCCTTGGAAGTTGCTCGTCTCCTCGCGCCCGGAACACCGGAGATGAAAGTGGATCTGTACCTCGGCAAAAGAAGCCAAATAAGAACGGATTCAGGACGCTTCTGGAAGAAATAATCAGCGTTCGGTTATCAGATCAGGAAGAATCTACTTGATGCGTACCCATTGTCGTCGATCTGTGCCGTATCGATGGGGCTGTGCTCCGTCGCCATGAACTCCGACTCGGCCCTCCTCCACTGGACGAGTAGAACGAGAGTCGAACTGAGAGGTGTGGTGCAGCCTTGTTCGTCGGAGTCACGGGTGTGCGACTGTGCGTCCGTATCCATTTGTTGCTGGCACAAGAAAACAAAAACGCAGGGCCTAGTACGTACGTCCAAGAGCCCCTATGAGCCGGTTCATGTAACATCTACTCCCTCCGTTCTCAAATATTTGTCTTTCTAGAGATTTCAACAAATAACTACATACGAAGCAAAATGAGTGAATCTACAATCTAAAATATGTCTACATACATTTGTATGTTGTAACCATTTGAAATGTCTAGAAAGACAAATATTTGAAAACGGAGGGAGTAGCTGCCACGGTAATGGATTCAGATAAGCAATTTTAAGTGATGGGCATCTCGGGGTACAGCATCAGAAACCAACAGCTGAGATAGCGGCACCCGGGTGCGTACGCTCAAGAAGTCCACATTCCAGCTCATGGTCGTGCTCAAGGAGACCACAGGTGGGCGGACATCGCCGTCCTTCAAGGTACAGGTCCTTGACTCCGGCAGCGAGGAGTGGAAGGTGACATCGTCGAAGCCGCGCTGTTCATCTTGGGGAACAGTTCCCTCTGCGTGTCCACGAGGAAGCACCCGGAGCTCAGGGCCAGCTGCGTCTACTACACTGAGGATGATCAGGATGCTCGCGACCGATACTACAATTGCATCGGGATGTTCAGCCTCAAGGATGGCAGCTGGGAGAAGGTCGAGGGCCTTTGGCGCTACTGTAGCTGGCTACCGCCGACGTGGTTCACGCCTTCCATTCCATGACAGATATGGTGACTTGTTTCATAGCTTGGGTGGGTTAAGTGCTTTATTGTGTGCATTACTACAGTAGATATGCCGTAACAGGCTTCTGAATAAAGGTAACAGTTCCGTTTGATTTTCAGTAAAAAGGCTTCAGAACTCAGGAAACAGCAGTTTGATTTTCGCCTTTCATATTGCGGCACAACAAACAAATGTGGCCCTTTTAGGTTGCTTTTAAGTTTTATGAGGGAACAGTTTAATCGGTGTGCAGGGCTCAGACTTAATTTTATGCTATGATTTTTTTCAATAAAAGGGGCCACATTTTCATAATGAAAATAGGAGCCTGGATACAACAAATTCAACATCCCACACATTTTTCTCGGACCTGATGCATCACCTCACCAAACTGAAGAACAACCTACATCCTAGACATATAACCACATCTATAGGATGCCAAGCCACCCACTACTGGGAGAGAAACAGACTTTTAACATCTATTACATTTTGCACATCAGCCAGAATAGTAAAGCAAGTCTATAATCTGAACGCACTACAGAGCCGCCCGATTTTGCTATGATAATTGCAACCAATATTAGTAAGTAATTATTGTGCTGTGAGGTTGGATTAACTAACAGGTTGAGGTTCAGAGCCAAACAGTAGATGTCAGTAGTCATAATTATTTTATTCCATACTGCAACCAAGCTAACAGCAAGCTGCACTTGTTTTTTTTCCAGGAGCATAGATTGTTTCAGAAGGGATTTATTTAGTACACTGAGCTTAACTAAGGTAGTATCTTGCTGATGTTAGTTGGCTGACTAGAGAAGACTGTTTAATTGGCAGGGTTCAGACTAGCATTTTGTGTTTGTGTTTTCCAGGACTTTTGATTGTTTCAAACTGCAATCAAGTTGTAGCATGCATCATAAACCAGCTCTGGAACATGTCTACCACCCCTTGATGATCATGCAGATTTGAGGTGTGGGGGTGTTGAGAGGGTGCATTACTAGCTAAATCGGTGGCGTTCGGTTTTTCCTTGTTAAGCAATCTTTTGATGCCTTTGGCTATTGAAAGGAATCAAACTGTCGGTTTTGCCCATTTCTGTGGTTATTGGAGTAGCATCCTCTGCTTCCTCTTACCAGCAGAGCATGACCCTCACTGCACTTTTCTCATGATATATACATTCTGAGGTTTCAATAACAACTAAAGAGAACATTGGGAAACAAAATATAACTTAAGATATGCAACAAGGAGCAGATAGCATCATAAGTTTAAGATAAGTTGGTAGCATAGCACCTCACCTCCACAAGCAAGCGGACAACTGTTGTGCCTTGCCAGAAATCCTATGTGATGTTACAAGTAGAAATCCAGAACCAGTGGCGGAGCCAGAAAAATATGATCAGGGGA
>NC_041382.1:788285506-788330156 GCF_002162155.2 Triticum dicoccoides
GGCAAACAACAGAAAAATAGATTTTAAACAGCAAATACTCTCTAATTCCACATTGTTCATCAGGAGCTAAGAACCTGAGCGGCCAGATCACTTAGCTTACGTTGTTTTGTGGTTCATGCCTTCATTTTGTGCTTTTATTTAGTTAAAGACTCTAGTCTGAGTGGTTTTTTCTTCCTTCCTAATTGTTCCCTTTTTTTTCCGGTTGTTAACATGGTGGTCTTTTAAACTTTTCCTTCTTAATGTAATACATGCAGCTCTCAGAAAAAAAAAGAGAAGGAAATACTGCTCTCCTTTTTGACCTGGGAGGCTGGGAGAGGATCCTTTTGCCGAAAGGGCTCCTGCGGGGAAACTTCCTAAAGGCGCACATCCTGACATCCTGACAAGAAAAACTCAAACCCGAGACAAAGGCATGTTCTTGAGATGTACATTACCAGCCAGATCAGTGCGTACTTTTCGCCCCCTGTTGAGCAATCATTTGATTCCCGTGAATATTACTTGGAACAAGTCAAGCTGCCATTTGCCCCCTATTTGTACGATGGTACAAATAGGGGGTAGCATCGCATGTATATTTTCTTTCTAACCAGCTAAGCACCACTCGTACTGGACATCTCTCAAGATATGTATACATAGTGAGGTTTCAGTAACAGTAGGAAGCAGCTAGGAAACCGCAATAAACTAATCTCGTTTTCTTTTAGAAACAAACGAACAAGTTGGCCTGTTCAATATAGTAGGACATGAACTGTTCAAGGTTTCAGCTGTAACAACTAACAAGTTGGCCTGCTTGGGGCTGCGACGACAGCTCGATCGAGAAGCTGCACTTAGTTTGTATTTCAAAAGTAATTGCAATGAGCAGCAATGCTAGATGAGGTGGTCTACTACTGGTGCTTTGATGACTCAGCGCGGAGACAAATTAAAGTTGTAGCTGTGTGTGTGAAAAACTGAATGCACTTTGCGTGTTGGTTTTGGTGCAGCTACCACGCGCACCCAAAACTTCTTTTCACCTGCCTTTAGCTGCACCCAGAGAGCAAAGTGTAGTGCATGCTCCGGTGCCCCCCCTTTCTCCTCTCCTGTCCTCTCCTATCCATGCCGCCAGTTCATTCGATGACGAGCAGCGAGGGAAGAAGGAGCAGCAGCATGCACCACCATCCCTTGGGACTGATCTAGGTGAGCACCGCCCCCATCGAGGGAACCTTGCTTTCTTTTCTCAGATGAATGAGTCGATTTCTCACTTGTGATCCACCGCATACTTGTGATCCAATTCTCCCTGGTTTTGCTGATCACAATTTTTTTTTCTGCTTTTCTTTCCTGTTACACTATCCTGGCTATTTCTATGAGTAATTTTAAATAGCCGGCTATAGCCCCGTTATAGCTGTTTGAACATGTTGCCGCTAAATGATTTTATGTACAATTTGCCGCTATAGCTGTTTTTAAGGGTCGCCGCTATATGCCATAGCCCGCTATTTAAAACATTGATGGGAACCCAATATTTCTTGCCTATTTATAAGAACAAAAGTAGTCCCTTGTTGCAAGTAAATGTAAGGGCAACTGTTGTGCCTTGCGCGGATACAAATACATGTGGCGTCCATGTCAAAGAAGAACGTTTGCGGATGCTGTACTGAACCTATTCGCCCTTCTAATGTTGACGTACATGCATGCATTCCTCCATGGTTCGATTTTCTAGAAAAAATATAACTTTATTTTACCGAAAAAGACTTTTGCCCCGCTTTATATATAAAGCATAGACCAACAGTGCCCGGTACAACTGCACTCACCCATCATAAACGCACACACATCCAAGGCAGGATACATAGGCACTGAGCGCAGCAACGCACTACAAGACCCGCCGGGGGCTTCATCCGAAGAAGTGAAGCTGCATATGGCGAACTATGGGCTCCAAAGCGGCGCCTTCAGGAAGGATACGGCACCGGAGCGCCGCCACCGCCGATCCCAGGATAAGAGTTTCCTAGAGCAACACGACGGGCAATGATAACCGCGACGCGCCTTCAAGAATGGAGCGATCTTCGCCGTCGTCAGTGCGTCCGAAGATAGAGTAGGTTTTCACCCCGGCCAACACTCACCGCCACCGAACGCCACACCCCGGCTACCACGCCACCCACACGACCGTGGCAGCCGGGAAGCACCGAGGCACGAGCTCTGCCCATGAGCACCGCGCCACCACCACCAAAGCCGCCATCCCGGAATCCAAGACCTTGACACCAAGTCACCTGAGCCCCACCGCTACCCCAACCGTAGAGACGGGCGGAAAGGATCCGCCTTTCGCACCCCTGGCCGGTCCCAGCCGACAATAGGCTGGCCACAACAAGCCTTCATCGAGCCGTCCTGCTACACCGGGCGCAGTCCTGCCGCCTGGCGCGAGACGGGTCGGTCCTGCTGCCGGGTGTGAGACGAGTGCAATCCTGCTGCCGGGCGCGACACGGGCCGGTCCTGCTGCCGGGCGCGAGGCCAGCTCGGTCCTACGGCACCGGGTGCGAGACGGTCAATGGACCACAGCCGGGAGAAGGCCAGCCCTCCGGCGAGACAAGTGAATGGACGCCGAGGAGAGGGGTCGAAGGCCAATACAGGCAGCCTATAGACGGGCCAACGCCAGAACAATCTGGCAGCCGCCGCAATCAACCTGCCACCACCACATCAGCTGTCGGGCACGCACCCGCGCAGCCACCGCCACTGCGCCGCCACCCCGACCAGCCGAGGGGGCCTCGGTCAGGGCTGCCGCCCGCAGCCCTAGCCGTCGCGGCCGGCGCCGCCGAGAGGTCAGATCAAAGAGAGCCGCTGCGGCCGTCGTCTCCAACCTCCGGCCCACACCACCACCACCAACTGCCGTGTTGCCACCACCACCTGTCGCCGCCACGGTAGAGGTGGCCACCTACAGCCCGCGCCGCCTTGAGCCAGATTTGGCCGCGCTGGAGTTGCCGCCGTCTTGGGCACAAGCGCGCCACCCGCCTAGCCGCCCGCCGCGGGGAGGCAGGGACGGCAGAGTGTCGCACCAGCCCGCCGCGCCGCCGTGGAGCCCGACTGCAGTGCCACGACCCGGCCTGGGGCGCCGGCCCGCGCCAGCACCGCCCGAGCGGGGAGACAAAGGGGCCCTGCCGTCGGCGGCAACAGCAGGGCTTCGCCCGGCCGCGCTCCTGGGCGACGGCGAGGGAGGAGGAGGGGGGAGGAGGGAGCGGCGGCGAGGGAGGAGGAGGGGGAGGAGGGAGCGGCGGTGAGGGTCGGGGTTGGCCTCTGGGCCGCCTTTCGGGAGACGACGCGGAGGAGAGGCTCCCCTTTCAATCTCTAATGTATTCTCTGGTCCTGCCAAGATAACTTTATTTTCAGTTGATGTTACTCTAACATGCTGCTGTATCCGCTGAAACTACTTTCATTGGAATTTCGGTAATTTAGTACAAATATACAATAGCCGGCTTGTTTTATACTCTTAACTGCAAAAAATACTTAAATAATGCTAATTGCGTCCACTGTTTGCTTGCAGGACTAAAGTAGATGTCTAGGCTCCTGCCAGCATGAGCTTATCTGCTGCCGTTGGGGTCATTAGTGGCTTCAATGAGTGTGTCACTTTGTGGCAATGGGCCAAATCCGCCATTTCATCTCTGCACACCCGATGGACTGGCTCGCAGCAGCAAGATTTCCAGGGTCGTGTATTGGAGTTAGAGAGCGGCCTACAACGTCTCAGGGACACTCTTCCTGCAATGCACGACCTCATTAATAAAGCAGAGCGGAAGTGCAAGGATGATGTTGTGGCCGCTCTCCTTCCAAATCTCAAGGATGCAGTGTATGAGGCCGAGGACCTTCTTGATGAGTTCAGCTGGTACGAGAAGAAGGTGCAAGTTGAGGGTGATGCAAGCCAATCCCCTTTCATTGACTTCTTTGATACCGTTATCCAAGGCAGCTTCAACAAACTGAATGATGTACAATTGAGGTTGAATCATCTTTTGAGTCAGCTGGATAATATGGGGCTTCGTGGAATTACGCAACGCTTCGACAAATTAGTCAGGCCGGAGACTACTTCTTTGCCAAATGAAACAAAAATATTTGGTCGTGATAAGGAGCTGGAGCAGTTATTGGGATTTCTGAATGTACCTAAAAATTCAAAACGCAAGAGATCAATTGGTTCAACCAATGCATCAACAAGCATGTCAACAAGCAGCCAAGTTATTAATGAATCAGGAGTATCAAGTCTTCCTGTTTTGCCAATAGTTGGAATCGGTGGTGTCGGAAAGACTACTTTGGTCCAACTTATCTGCAGCCACCAAAGAGTGAGGTCCCACTTTGACCTGATAATTTGGATTTGCGTCTCAGATGACTTTGATGTAAAGAGGCTAACTAAAGAGGTCATAAGATCCTGTACTAGAAAGGAAGAAAACAATGATAATTTGGATTCTCTTCAGCGTGCTCTCTCTGACCATGTGAACAATAAAAGGTTATTGATAGTCCTTGATGACATTGTGGAATGATGCCTTGAAGGAAAATGGGCAGTGTTGGAAGAGGTTTTATGCACCTTTTGGAAGTGTCCAAGAGGGAAGTATGATGCTGGTCACCACTAGAGGTTCAAAGGTAAGTGAAGGGGTGCGCACACTGGAGCCCTTTGTATTAGAAGGTCTAAAGGGTGTCCTCTTCTGGAATTTCTTCAAACTATGTGTGTTTGGGTCTAAGAGGTCTAACAATGACCCTTAGTTGGAGAGCATTGGTAGAAGTATACTTCCCAAATTGAAGGGTTCTCCCTTGGCCGCCAAAACTTTGGGACACATGTTAAGCACAAACCTTGAAGCATCAAATTGGAAATTTATACTTGATAGTGAATTGTGGGCATTGCCACAGGAGGAAACAGACATTTTGCCTGCCCTTCGGTTGAGCTACATGTATTTGCCATTATATTTGAAGCAATGCTTCGCATTTTGTGCTGTGTATCCCAAAGATTACAAATTCCAGAAGGCATGTTTAGCTGAAATTTGGGTAGCAGAAGGCTTGGTGGAACCTCAAGGTGATGTTCCTATTCAAAATATTGGATGTCAGTATTTTCAAGAACTTGTGGCACGGTCTTTCTTTCAAAAAGTTAGTGGTGGATATGTAATCCATGACTTGCTTCATGACATGGCACAAAAAGTTTCAGAGCACGACTGCTTCATCTTAAGAAATAAGAGCCACTTTGATAAAGTTCCCCGCAATGTTCGTCATCTATATGTACTCCCTAACAGTGACTTCAATGATTCCAACTTGTTGAGACTATGCACATACACAAAGCTGCATACCATAATTTGCAAGAAAAATTTGGGGAAAAAAACAGGCATCGTAATGGACAATTGGTGTACTAAACTTCCTCGTATTCGGCTGATTTCTTGTGTCTCCACAGATGAGTTACCAGATAGTATTGGCAACTGGAAGCATCTTCGGTATCTTGAAATCACCGGAGCCTGTCCTTTGAAGAGGATTCCTTCGACTTTCTGTTGGCTATATAATCTGCAGACTTTATATGCCAAGAAATGCAAGCTGGAAAGCTTACCCTGTGACTTTGGTAAGTTGATTAGTCTACAGAAATTTGAATCACATGGATTATCATATTATGCCGGGGGTAGCACGACCCTTGATTCAGCCGACATGGAGGGGCATGGAATTAGGTTAATCAAGAATTTGAACCAATTTCGTGGATGCTTGAAGATAAATAACGTTAGCATCCTAAGTAAGGAGCGTGCAGCAGATATCGAGCTGAAGAGTAAGAAATATCTAGAGAAGTTGGAATTGGATGTGCATTCTTTAGGTGCTTTTGGCAATGGGATAGAAATGCTTGAAGTTCTGCAACCTCCTATCAGCCTCAAGTCTCTGTCCCTCGAGAATTATGCTGGTGTCTCGCTCACAACTTGGTTTCAGCCACAAAACTTGCCAGACATAACATCACTTCATTTTGGAGGCTGTGTTGGACTCAAGAGCATATGCATATCACCCCCTATGCTCTCACAGAGTACAAGCTTAAATGATATACTTGCAACTAGTACTTTCATGTCCCTGACAAACGTAAACATTACGGGGTGCGCAAATATATCAAGCCTCGAAGATTTTCTGCATCCAGATTATGTGCCAGCCATTGAGAGAATAAGAATTGACAATTGCAGGATGTTAGCATCAATACCAACGGAAAAGTTTGGGGATTTTCATTTCCTTGAAGAACTGCAGATACTCCATTGTCCAAAGATACACATTCAAAGATTGGTATCTCCGTCCCTTAAGAAGCTCAGTATGTGGGGTTCTAGTCACTTTTCCAATATTGACTGTTGCTCCCTCATCTTCTTTGATTTGGCATGTCCCTTTGACACGTCCATCGAACTAGAAATGTGGAGTCTTCCATCTCTACAGAAGTTGCAATTTAGGTATCTATCTCTTACATCTATTGGAGGCAGCATTGTAGCACTCTCGTCCCTTAATGTCCTAACAGTTACACACTGTCCAAAATTGCCAAACCTTGATGCCCTCTTAACACATGAACTTCTACCTGCTATTGAAAAAATTGAAGTCCAAAGTTGCCGTGTGTTACTGTCCTTGCCAATGGAAAGGTTTGTGAGTTTTCCTTTTTTGAAACATCTGGAGGTTTGTGACTGTCCAAGACTCAACTGGCCAAGAGGGGTGTTGTTGCCACCATATCTTGAACGTCTCTGCTTAAAGAAATGTGGGGATATCTCTCCATTTTTCCCCAGCTGCCTACAAAATCTCACATCCCTCGTTACACTGGACATTGCTGGCCTAGGTATAACATTCATTCCAGGGGACATTTGGCGAAGTAATCTTCCATCACTTGAGAAATTGAGGATTTCGGGTTGTCCAGACCTAGTTTCAATTGGCGGAGCAAAGGCAGTTGCAAAAATAAAGATGGTTTGGATATCTGAGTGTCCAAAGTTACAGGGAGCAGAGCGGATCAGTAGAAGAGTCAGCCTAAGGTATTTGTGCTAACACTTGTTTCCTGTACATCTGTTACCTCACTTTTGTTTCATACTCCCTATATACTGGAAACAATACATCTTTTATGCAGTGAAAAATCCAAACTTAAATCACGTATTGTATGCCTAGTTTCTGCTTATTAGTTCCAATGTTTTCGTTCCTATAGAGTCTTGATCTGTTAATATTTCCCGTGATACAAGTTTGATGTTTACAGTAATTCCATATAGATGATACTCTGAAAACCTTTCTAACTTGTAGACGTAGGAGTGCCGACGTGCTTCATGTGTTAAAGTCGAAAGTCCCCTTTTGCTGCCAAATTTCATTACTGACCATGTTTTGTTCTTCAAGGGACCAGGTCTGGTGGAATCTGGAAGACCAGAGGACCACATAACATGAGGATTAGGGAGAAGGATTTGAATATGGTAGGGTTTTTGTCCCGGAGAAGGTTTCCCCACCATATCCAAGTCTGTTTTGTTTTTGAAAATGATATCCAAGTCTGTTTAGAGTCCAAGTTGTATATGTATGCGTTTTGTGTGTTTTGGTGAATCTCAACTCTGCAATATGTTTACCTTCCATGAATGAGTACAACAACTGCATCTGCCTGTTCATGACCTTCCCCCTTCTCCGTCAGTTTTAGTTCTCTCTTTCTTTGCTGGTTTCCCCTTTCTCTCTGGTTCTTGGTTTGTAAAGCTGGCATGTGTCCCCGTCTCGGCACTTTCTCCTAATACAAATTGGACTTTGGCACATAACTGAGAGAAAAAAAATGATCTTAGCTAGTCAGAACACAATGAGCAAGCAGGCATGGTTTCAGGTTTTAGAAGTAAAGAAATATATTCAAATTTCGACGCCTCGGATGAGTATTAGACTAAATGCCCTGTTCAGGGTAAACTAAATGGCTGGCAGAAGGCGGCGCTTTCAGATGTAGGATGTACATTTGAGACCGAATTATCATTAGTTGAGTCTGTTTCGAAAGGAATTGCCATCTGCAGGAGAGCTGGTGTGCTTTATTTAGCTCACTAGTACAGTAGTAGTACATTGCATGGGCTGCTGATGTTGGTGCTAGTAGTTGGGGTGACTCGAGAGCCTAAAATAGAGAAGCAATTTGGCTTACTGGACAGTTTTCAAGATAGTGTTTGGGGTTCGGAAATGAGAAAAAAAAACCAATTTTGTTTGCAGCAGGGTTCAGACACTAGACTCCCACAAGAAGAACAAAAACAAGAAGCTTCCTCATCTTCATCTTCATCTGACCCCACCTCATCTTGCCATACATGCATCTGCTACGATTGTCCTCAAAATTTGTATCAAATGTGTTGTGTTCTTATTCATATATATTTTCCCTTCAATTTGGTGTACTAGTCTAGCAGTAAGAAACTAACCAGTAGAGTTTGTCGTACGTGTACTCTACTACATAAATTTGGGGTGCTTTTTTCTTTCCCTGTCATGATTTCTTCTATGCAACTTTGAACTTATTATAAAAAAAAGGAACTCTGAACTAGAGAAATCCTCTCCTCTCTCTCTCTCTCTAATTTTTTTTAAGTTATTGGCAGAATAATGTACCCAAATTCACAAAGATTTGTAAACTACTTTATTATTTGCGGGAGGTAAGAGGCAAACTAGCATAATAACTAATTAACAAATTAAACCTGAGAGGCAACCTGTCGAGCAAATAGCTTCAAGCATTGGACTGCAAACTACTTGTTGTTTCTTCTATCCGATTTTCATATTCCCCATTATAGTAAAGAGATTTCACCCATTCTACAGCTGCAATATACAAGTTACCATTTCTCCTTGTCCAGTTTAAAAAAACTTTGGAAAAACTCTGAACTTGTTCTAAAAAAAGCTCTCAACTGCAGAAATCTCTCTCTCTCTCTCTCTCTCTCTCTCTCTCTCTCTCTCTCAGAGAAAAAGTATAGTTTTTATTTTTGATCAATAGGGGGGAGCCCCTAGCTCCATTTTCATTGATAACAATGCCACCACACATGCAAGATTCGGTTTGAGCAAACTAAAGCAACGACCTAAAAACTACAGGATGTTAAAAGAGGGAGGCACACGTGACCAGGACGGCAAAACCGAGGGAAGGAAGCCAGGATCCAAAAGCCAAGAGTTCTCAAAGAAAAAACGCCCCACAGAGGGAAGACAAGTCGAGGCGGCGACCACCAGGGGAAAATGGTCCGAGGTGGTCCTAGGGCGCGAGGTGAGTGTCGAGTCCGGGAAGACAGTATCCCAAGCCGTGTCAAAGAAAGCGCGGTCGAGTCGAGCAAGCGTAGGGGGATCACGTTTATTTGACCAAGTGAACAGACGATCCGAGAGGGGGAGTTCCAGCCAGGCCAGGGCGTTAATCATAGCGTTAAACGTCTGCGCACGGCCGGCGTCGAACCGATCGTTGTTCTTCTCGCGAGGCAACCGGATGAGGTTAAAGTCACCAACGACCAGCCTCGCCCCCCGGATGGAAGGCGAAAGGTCGTGCATGTCGGCAACAAACCCCCCAGTAAGAGAGTGGTCAGCGGGGGCATAATCGTTAGTGATGGCAAAAGCAAGGTCGGAGACCGTGGACACGAACGAGGTGGTAAGGGAGAAACGCGACCTAGTGCAGTCAACAAGCGTGAGGAGACGGGGATCCCAAGCAGTGACCACCCCACCACGCGTCCCATCGGCGTCCTTAGAAAGGAACTCCGAGAGAGCAATGGGAAGGAAAGAACGAGCCTTGTGCCCGTCCAGAGCCGCAAGCTTGGATTCCTGGAGGCACGCAACAGTCGGAGCCGCCGCAGAGATAGAATCACGAACAAGCCCGCACTTATCCGCATCCCCCAAGCCTTGCACATTCCAGAAGAGAAAGGACATAGTTTGGACGCGACTAACCATGGGACTAATGGGCACCCAAGGGACGATACAAACGCACACACCACAACTGAAGAAAGATACAATGCCACCCAAACTGGCGGGGCAAAGGGAAAGATAAGGCAGGAGCCAGGTACGAACTACACCAGCAACAACACACTTAGGGGGAGCACTAATCATGAAGAGTAGCCGGCACCGAGGAGGCCTTGAGAGCAGCGGGAGCCCGCAGCCCCGCGACAGAAGCAGAGGACAGCGGCTGCACCACCGCATCGAGGACACGATCGCGGGCAGCCTTGGCCTGGAGACGCGGCGAGCACCCGATCAACGCGTCCTTGAGGCCACCGCCTTGTCCGCGATCGGGACGAAGGCTCCGGTATCCGCACGGGCCAGCCGCGCGCTGCGGCGCCCACCCCTGCCGAGGACGGCGGCTTCCTGGGCAGCTGAGGGAGCGGGGGAGCTGGCGCGGGGGCGTCCAAACGGGGGGACCCACCCCCATGCATCGCCATGCAGGGCACGTCGTCGGGCACGTCGTTATCCAGGTCGACGATGCGCACCGAGGAGGCAGAGGCGGGCGAGCCAGACAGGGCCACAACCCAGTCCCCGCTCCCCCCCGCACCATCCATGGACCCAAGGCGAGCGACAGAGCCGGGCAGAGGGGGAGCGCCAAGGACCCGAAGGACGGAGTCGAGGGCACCGTTGCCTCCCCCGCCACCGAAAAACCTGCCGACGGGGCGGAAGGCTGGGATAGCCGCATCACCGTGACGGCGCGCCCCGTCAGGCCTGTTGTGGGCGAAGGGAGGGGGAGGGAAGCGGAAGAACGGCACGTAGTCGCCGTTGTTGTCGAAGGAGCGTGTCATCGGCCAGACCGCGGCTGGCTCGACGGAGATGGCCCGCGTCGCCCACGGCCCGCCCCACGGCCAAACGTCGCACGGGATGTCCCGTGTGCATTCCAGGAGCACGACCACCTGGATCATGGCGAGCTCGTTGCCAGAGAGGGCGCGCGGGCCGACCTCTAGGACGCGCCTGAAGCCGGAGAAGGCGGCCGGGATGCAGGTTGGCGTAATGAACTCGGCGGGGAAGCCCGTAGCCGCCAGGAGGGCGCACTGACGAGCGCGCTGCGGCACTCGCCCATACAGCTCCTCCCGGTGGAGGTAGATGCGCGCGCCCTGGTAGGGCAGGGGCTGGCTAGCGATGGCTTCCTCTCGGTCGGCCCAGGACGCGAAACGGAGGTAGCAGACGCCGACCGACGAAGGGACCGTGTCGAAGGAGAGGTGCCCTAGGTCACGAAGCATGGCAGCCTGGACCGCGGCCGTCGCGTAGGTGAAGGCGTTAGGCGGTTCAATGGAGACCACGGTGAGGCGGAGCGCGGCCTCGACATCCCCGGCAGGCATGAAGACATCCATGGCGTCCGGGCGCTGCGACTCGCCAGCAACCGACCCCCCGCTGCCCGAGGAGACCTCGGTACCGAAGGAGGAGAGGCGCGACGAGCTACGCGACGACGGCGGCCCCCGAGGCTGAAGCAGCTCCGGCAGCGGCGCAGGGGCCGCCAAGGCGACCACCACAGGCTGCGAGTGGCCCAGCTCATCCTCAGACTAATTACACTGTATCCTCGAAGAATTTAAAAACAACCCTAACAAAGCCGCCTTTGTTTGTTGTGTTGCGATCTGAAAGGTGAAAAGAACATGCCGCAAACCAGACTACTTCCTTAATTCAGAATCCTGTTACTGCATCTGTACTATAGTAATGCACATAATAAAGTAGCACTTAACCCACCCCAAAAGCTATGAAACCAGTCACAGTATCCATCATCACTGGATGGAAGGCATGAACCACACCGGTGGCGGCCAGCTCCCCTGCCGCCCAAGGCCCTCCACCATCTCCCGGCTGCCATCCTTGAGGCTGAATACCCCAATGCCATTGTAGTAGCGGTCGCGAGCATCCTTGTATCGCACCGGATCGTCCTCGGTGTAGTAGACGCAGCCAGCCCTAAGGTCCGGGTGCTCCCTCGTGGACACGCAGAGGGAACCATTCCCCCCGACGAACAGCGCGGTTTCGCCGATGTCATCCATCACCTTCCACTCCTCGCCGCCTGCACCAAGGACCTGCACCTTGAAGGACGGAGACGTCCACCGACCCTCCTTGAGCACGACCATCAGCCGCCCGCCCGGCGTCGCCATGAGGTACTTGCGGTGGTCCATGTCGGCCGGCAGCAGCAGCCTCGGCGCGATAACCTCGCTGGCGAACATGCCAGGGTCGTCGGCGCCACGCTCCTCCCACACCTCCACTGCACCGAAGTATGTGATCGAGTAGAACCTGCCATTGTAGTGGATGGCATCCTCGACGCCGTTGCGTGAGTGCACCAGACTCCACGGGCCGGACACAGCTGAGGCGACGGGCTCAACTCCGTCGCGCGGGAGTGCAAGCCTCCACGAGCCGCCCTCCGCCGTGGCGAAGGCCGCGACGCCAAACTCCCGCCCCGTGATCAGCATGGCGATGGCGGTAGAGTCGGAAAGGACAACCTTGTGGTAGAGAAAGTGGCGCATCTCCTCGGCTCTAAACTTAACAGCGCCGTGGGGGTATGGCGGCGGCCCCCTGAGGAACCACATCAGGGGGAAGGCGAAGTGGTGGCGCCCGCAGTCGGCGTAAATGTGGGGAATGGTGTCGATGGCCGGGAGCACGCGGTGCTCGCCGGTGGCCGGGTTGACGAGGTGCATCCTGGCCCGGTGGTCGGCAGTGACAAGCCATCCGCAGGAGGAGGTACCCAGAACGACGTGGTCTGGATCCGGGGGCAAGAACGGGTGCGGCGCGGCGGTCGGTGAGGGAGAAGAGAGTGGCGGCCGCCGGGGCGTCGCCGGGCAGGACGAGGCACGGCGCCTCCGGCATGAACGCGTGGCGCGAGGTGCGGAACACGGTGGCGAAGGCGAGGCGGTCGAGGAGGCTCAGACGGTCGTGGATGTTGGCTATCATCTCCACGGGGAGGCAGGCCATGGAGGAGGCTTAGACGGTGGTGGATGTTGGCCACGGGGAGGCTGGCGACGGCGGCCTTCTTTCGCTCCATTGCTTATGGATCGGATCGACTGCAGGGGATAGATGAAGGAAAGTTTGCGTAGCCTTAAACCCCTTTATTTACTTCTTTTTTTACGGGTACCCCTTTATTATTTACTATACACCTGATTATGCCCTTGATCAGGCCGGGCTTGGGTTTGAAAAGTGCAAACACATTTGAACTTACGAAGGAAAGTTTGTGTAGCCTTAAACCCGTTTATTTACTTTTTTTTAGAAGAACCCCTTTATGTACTATACAACTGATTATGCCCTGGTAGCGCAGAGCCCTGTTGGGACGAGCCAATGGGGCATGTAAGCCACCTTTAATTTGTCAAAATTTTGAGACGAATACTAGTAATTTTCCTTTTCCAATTTTTTGAGGGGGGCTTGAGCCTGTCGAAGTCCCCCTGTTAGATCCACCGCTGGGTGAGGCACTTATTTTGGGACGAAGGGAGTACAAGGCAACAAGAAAAGTTGCAAACCAACCTGTTGTGTTTAGTTCTCAAACCTCTTTCCGAAACCCAGTTATTATAAATACAGTAAATATCTTGAGAGAAATGCAGCAACAGTGGCACTTGATCTGATGGTGAACAACAAACAGAGGATGCTACTCCACTCTTTCTTTGAAGCAGGTGAGGAATGCAGTGTGCTATTCCTGACCATGCATGGACAGCCAACAGATGCATGAATACATATCCCATAGGTAATTTATGATGCTAAAGCTCAAAGGCCACTCAACTCCGTGTGGCAGATTCAAGGCATCACAAATCTGAGCCTATGCAAGATCCAGTCCTAGTAAAGGAAAGTGCAGTGCAGTAAGAGGCATGCTCTTCCTGTGCTAGTAAAGGAAAGCATTGATCATCAACAGCTACAGCCAGGAAGATGCAGTGCTGTGATCATGCAGCTGACGGTGTACGCCTGGTCGCGGATGAGGTCCGCAGGGAAAGCATTGATCTCCAGCAGGCGCGCGCACGACCGGTGGCCGGGACAGAAGGCACGGGCCCTCAAAATTGATATATTATATGTGTGGCCGGTACACCTCCAAATTGTTTCTCTTACTTCTGATGCCCCATATACCACTGTCAAAAAAAAAGTGCAGTAAGCCGCGGCTTCAGGATCTCAAAATCACCAAGCACCAGCACCAACATGTATGAGCAGCCATATACCACTGACTGCAGGTGCTACTGGATTCAGAGAATGAGGACACTCGGGCAAAAATCCTGCTGCTTTTCTGGCGGTGTTGGCACCTCCGCGAAGACTGTATACGCAATGATGGAAGACAGACAATTAGGTCTTCAGTGCAGTTTCTTGAGCAGTATGAGGAGGAGTTCAGAATGGCTGGATACACTGCTGCTGTCCTGTTGGACCGAAAAACTACCACTGGCAGGCCTGCCCCTGAGCCGAGACTCGCCGGAACGTCAGACATGCTTTGGACCCGCCCTCCCCGAGGTACAGTCAAACTAAATACAGTCGCGGCTTTTGTGGCTGAGACAGGAGGGGGCGCCGCAGGAGCAGTCGCAAGAGACCACCGGGGCAATGTCGTTTTATCTGTATGCAGAAACCTGCCGCCCAACAACAGCGTGGAAGAGGCTGAGGCAAGAGCAGCCCTGATCGGTCTGCAGGAACTGACTAGGGTGCACACCGGCCAAGTGGTACTGGAGATGGATAACCAGTTGATTGTGAAAGAGGTGGAGTCGCAGTACCCCACGCGGTCTGCCTGCTACGGCCTAATCATGGACATCAAGCAGGCCATGGGCGCTTTCCATGCATGCAAGATCGGCTACGTGATGCGATGCAAGAATGCACTGGCACATGGATTAGCTGCACTAAACAGGAGTGATGGCGATCAAATGTTAACTGCAGATGTGCCAGATAGCCACCGATCTTTGATGATGTCTGAATGTAATAGGCCTTCCGAGTAGCTTTGCTACTTGAGATTCTAAAAAAAAAAACATGTATAAGCAGCAGCACTTATAATTAAATAAGTATGGCAAAACCGAACACCACCGATTTGGCTGGTAATGTACCCTCTCAACACCCCACACCTCACATCTGCATGATCATCAGGAGGTAGGCAGAAGCGGTGCCGTGATCGTGCATGCTAGGAGTAGCACCGTGCACAACAGAATGGAATATGATCGAGTGGAAACATGAAAGGTATTGATCATATTCCAGCATGCACGATCATATTCAAACTTTCATGATATAATCACTTGAATCTGCTGCACGGAGTTGAGTTGAGTGGCCTTAATTTTCAGGTCTGATGGCTGCTAGCCTTTGAGCTGCTAGCCTTGGACATATGTTACTTCCTTCGTCCCATAATGTAAGACGTTTTTTGACACTACACTAGTGTAAAAAAACTTTCTTACATTATGGGACGGAGGGAGTAAATTACAATGCATGAATCTGTTCTATCCAGACTGCATTTGAGCTGTAGCGTGTTGTTGGAACTCATTGATGCAACTGAATTCCTCACCTGCTCCAAAGAAACAGTGGAGTTTGTTTTTTTGTTTGTTTTTGACCAGCAGAGTGCCACTGTTGCTGCATTTTCTCAATATATTTATGTGTTTATTTATAGTTGGGTTTCAGGGAAGAGGATTGAGAACTAAATGAACACAAGAGGTTGCCTTGTGATGATCAAACTGCAACGGAACTGGCTTCAGACTTCTGGCCACTTTCTATGAAAAGCTACACACGTTTCTCATCGATGAGGCATTCCTCTCCTTTTGTATCATTAAAAAAAAGACATTTCAGAATTAACTACACTCTGCAGCGGCAGCAGCAGCAGAGGTACTAGCTCTAAGGTAGATTATCCCGTGCATAGAGATGCAAGGAAAGTCCAGACTGTGCGACTTGCGGTAAACGTCTTGCCTATCCTGACAGACGTGTTGCGTGTTATATAGAGGGGTTGCGAGCCCAAATACGCGTACAAGTCGGTTAGGAGATTATAACTTGGAAAGGAAGAAAAGCTATAGATAAGAGGAGATAAAGATTACAAAATACTCATCTAACTAACTACTTCCCAATGGTGGTGAACTCCTTCTTGTACATGCCATGCATACGCAACATCATCATGTTTGACACCCTCCCTTAATCACAACTTCATCAGATTGAGATTATGCTTGAAGTCTTCAAAACTTCTTGTAGGGAGAGCTTTGGTAAAGCCATCAGCAACTTGGTCTTGAGAATGAATAAACCGAATATCCAAAAGCTTATTTGCAACTCTTTCTCGAACAAAGTGAAAATCTATTTCAATGTGCTTGGTCCTAGCATTAAAGACTGGATTTGCTGACAAATAGGTAGCAACTAGATTATCACACCATAAACATGGAGCTCTAGTGCTTTTTATACCTAGTTCCTTTAAAATTGACTTCACCCATATGATCTCTGCTGTTGCATTAGCCAATGCTTTGTATTCTGCCTCTGTACTGGATCTTGAAACTGTAGCTTGCTTTCTTGCACTCTAAGATATCAAAATTGATCCAAAGAATACCGCAAAACCACCAGTTGAGCGTCTATCATCTAGACACCCAGCCCAGTCTGAGTCAAAAAAGGCACTGACAATTGGAGAGGATAACTTGCTGAAGTTTAGGCCAATGCTCAACGTGTTTTTCACATATCTTACTATACGTTTTGCAGCAGTCATGTGAACAGTGATAGGTGCATGAAGAAACTGACATAATTTATTGACAGCAAAAGAAATGTCTGGTCTAGTCAATGTTAAGTATTGAAGTGCACCTACCAGGCTCCTGTATTTTGTACTATTTTCTAAATTCAGAGGCTCTCCTTCAACAAGAGACAATTTTTTTGTGCTAGACAAAGGAGTAGGTGCAGACTTACAACTTTGCAAACCAGCCTTGTTTACTAAGTCTGTTGCATACTTTTCTTGAGAGAGGTGAATGAAAGATAATAAGCGTTCCTACTCCCTCGAGGGGAGCCGCGGTTCTGTTTATATTGATTGATGCGGCCGAAGCCAAGCTTGGAGTACAAGGAATATTACAAGGAGTTTGAGTAGGAGAAGGAAAGGAGTTTGAGATGCTACGGAAACATATTCTCTAACACCCTCCCTTAATCTTAACTACCCTAGATTAAGATTACTCTTGAACTCCTCAAATGGTCTTGATGGCAATGCCTTTGTAAAACCGTCTGCTACTTGATCCTTGGAGGGAATAAACCGTATCTCGAGTTTCTTGGCTGCAACCCTTTCTCGCACAAAGTGAAAATCAATTTCAATGTGCTTTGTCCTTGCATGAAACACAGGATTTGCGGACAAATATGTTGCTCCCAAGTTATCACACCATAAACATGAGATACGATTCTTCTTGATTCCCAATTCCTCAAGAAGTGATTCAACCCAAATGATTTCTGCAGTTGCATTTGCCAAGGACTTATATTCAGCTTCTGTGCTTGACCGTGACACGGTGGCTTGCTTTCTGGCACTCCAAGAAATAAGGTTAGACCTAAAAAATACTGCAAAGCCTCCAGTTGATCTTCTGTCATCACTGCATCCTGCCCAGTCAGCATCAGAGAATGCACTCACAAGAGAGGAATTAGACCATTTGAAATGAAGTCCTATTCCCATAGTATGCTTTACATATCTTACAATTCTCTTCACAGCTGACCAATGTGCAGAAGTAGGTGCATGCAGATATTGACAAACCTTGTTGACAGCAAATGAGATATCTGGACGTGTGAGAGTTAAATATTGTAATGCTCCCACAGTACTCCTATACCTTGTACTTTCCTCCTCCTGAAGTGGCACACCTTCATATGCTGAAAGTTTTTCTGAGGAACACAAAGGTGTAGGAACTGGCTTGCAATTCTTCATCCCCATGCGAGACAGAAGCTCAGTGATATATTTCTCCTGATTTAACACAATTCCATCTTGAGTTTTCTTGACCTCAATACCTAGGAAGAAATGCAAATCACCTAGGTCTTTCAAGGCAAACTCTGAGCTCAAATCATGCAGAAGTGCATTAGTAGCATTTTGTGAAGAACTTGCAACGATGATATCATCAACATATATAAGCACAAAAGTGACTACTCCATCCTTGTTATAAATAAACAATGATGTATCAGCTTTGGAGGCAATGAAACCAAGATATTTCAACTGTAAGCTCAATCTGGAGTACCATGCTCTGGGTGCTTGTTTTAAACCATAGAGTGCCTTGTCAAGCTTGCAAACATAATGTGGTGACTTCTTGTCCTCATAACCAGGTGGTTGTCTCATAAACACTTCCTCTTCTAGAATGCCATGCAAAAACGCATTCTGTACATCTAGCTGTCGTAGACTCCAACCCTTGGATACAGCAATGGCTAGCACAAGTCTGATAGTTGCAGCTTTAACAATAGGACTGAAAGTGTCCTCATAATCAATACCATAACGTTGTTTAAAACCCTTTGCAACGAGACGTGCTTTGTACCTGTCAATGGAGCCATCTGCCTTCTTTTTAATTCTGTAAACCCATTTGCAATCGATGATATTTTTACCTTTCTGATTTGGTACAAGATGCCATGTCTTGTTCCTCATAAGTGCAGAATATTCCTTATCCATTGCCTTCTTCCACTTAGGATCATCAAGTGCACTATTCAATGTTGTTGGTTCTCCTGAAATACACAACATTCCATATGGTATAGTCCCATCTTTTCTTATTCTAGGATTTCGTATACCTTTCTGTAATCGAGTCATAACTCGTGAAGAAACTGCTGGCTGGACCACAGGAGCACTCGCCGCAGAAGATCCCGAGGAAGCTGCATGTGATGACACAGGCGAATCTGGAGCCACCTGCGCAGAGGATCCTGTAGCCGTTGGTGTGGCCGCTTGTGTGTCCACCACACGGGTGCCAGCCGCCCGAGCCGGCACAGCGGATCGACCGCCCGACCGCGGTTGCAGGCGCGCGCTGGGCGAGGGAGATTCGGCCCCATGGCTGGTCCCGCCTGCTGCTGAGGTGGCGGCGTGGGAGTGGCGCGCGCTGGGCGAGGCGGATTCGGCCCCGCAGCCGACCCCGCAGCTGGTCCCGCCTGCTGCTGAATCAGCGCTACGGTTGGTGGGAGCGCGATCCGAGGCTGATTTGGCCGCGGGATCCGAGGTCTGCGCACGAACAGGAGTTGCGGGCGCCGCCGGATCAGCTTCGTCATCTGTGCCAGGTTCGTCTCCTTCCTCAGCATGAAATATAAGATGATCTTGAGCTTGATTTTCGAAATTTTGATCATTTTGAGCGCCGTTTTCACCAGGGACCTGTACAGGCAACAGAGAAGAACCAATACCAGCAGGAATATCATCACTTTGGTTAGTACAACTATCGCCCCCATGATCAAAAGACCGAAGATGTGGAGGAAGAAGAAGGATTTCCTTGCGGAGAAGTGCACCAGCATTGGGATGAAGGGAAGCAAAAGGGAACACTGACTCATCAAAAACTACATCTCTGGATATGTAGACCCTACCAGTAGGAACATCTAGACATTTAACTCCTTTGTGCATGGAACTATAGCCTAAGAAGACACACTTTTTGGAGCGAAAAGGGAGTTTGCGTGTGTTATAGGGTCTGAGGTTGGGCCAACATGCACAACCGAAAACACGAAGAGATGTGTAGTTGGGTGTGACACCAAGGAGTCGTGTAATAGGTGTTTCAAATTTGATGACTTTACTAGGAAGCAAATTGATAAGATATGTAGCGGTTAAGAATGCTTCATCCAAGAATTTGAGTGGCATGGATGCATTTGCTAGCAATGCTAGCCCCATATCAACTATGTGACGGTGCTTTCTTTCAGCAGATCCGTTTTATTGATGAGCATGAGGGCAAGAGACATGATGTGAAATACCAAGTTTTTGGAAGAAAGAGTTCAATTTTTAATACTCACCACCCCAGTCACTTTGCATAGCAATGATCTTGGAGTTCAGTTTGCGTTCAACAAGGTTTTGAAAATTGATGAAGACTTGGAATACATCAGACTGTTTCTTTAACAAGTAAATCCAAGTAAATTTACTATAGTCATCAATAAAGCTTATATAGTAAGAAAATCTCCCAACTGAAGTAGGGGCTGGTCCCCATACATCTGAAAATATAAGTTGTAGAGGAGCAGTAGACACACTAGTAGAGATGGGATAGGGTAATTGATGACTTTTTGCTTGTTGACACAGATCACAAATTGACTCAACACTATTCTCATAAGAGAGTTTATTTTTGCTAAGAACATATTTAACTATGACTGAAGATGGATGACCTAATCGACTATGCCACCTTGATGATGATGGCTTGGTGACAATATTTGCTTGTTTATTGGACCATGAAGATGATGATGATGATATGAGTGGATAGAGGCCTCCCACGCACCGTCCTCTAAGAATGATTCTCCTTGTGCTCAAATCCTTAACCAAGAAAAAGTGAGGATAGAATTCTATAAGAACATTATTATCAAGGGTGAATCGATGAACAGAAACAAGATTTTTGGAAGTTTGAGGAACATGCAAGACATCTTTAAGGTGAAATTTTTTCATGGGGTTTTGAACAATTGAACTACCAATGTGGGTGATATTCATACCAGAACCGCTTGCCGTGCGAATTTGGTCGCCTCCGTTGTACTTCTCCCGTACTGTCAGCTTGTCAAGTTCACCTGTGATGTGATTTGTTGCTGCACTGTCTGCGTACCAATTAGTGTCCACGCCATAGGAGACAGCATGCGCCTCCTTCTCTTCTTGATCATTCTCTTCATAGCGCCACCAGCAGACACGTGCACCTCCTGGATGATGTCTATAGCATATCTGGCACTCAGGATAGTCATGCTGCTGCTCGCGTACCTGCTGTTGCTGTTGCTGTCGAGGCCGTCCTCTGAATCCGCCACCTCTATTTGCAGGAGAAGGCTGGCGGTCACCGCGGTCACCGCGGTCACCGCGGCCGCGCCCTCTTCCTCCTTGCCCACGGGATCTACCACGGGACTGGCCGCGGCCTCTGTAGACGGCGTTGGCAGATGAATGAAACCCACCTGAAGACGAGTCTCCCAGCATCTCCATCCTCTGATCAAAGGCGGAGATCTGAGCGAAGAGGTCATCGGCGGTGATTGTGTTCTTGACAGCGCCGATCGCCGCCACCACGGAGTCGTAGTCGCGGTCGAGTCCTGCGAGTATGTAGTCCACCATCTCCGGATCAGAGACGGGACGACCAGCGGCAGCTAGTTCATCCCCAAGGCTTTTCATCTTCGCCATATACGCCGAGATCGACATTGTGCCCTTCTTGGTATTGGTGATCGCGATCCTTAGATTGGTGATCCGGGACTGTGATTGCGAGGCGAAGAGATTGTTCACCGTCGTCCAGAGCTCATAGGTGGAGTCCTTCCCGATGACTTGCGCAAGGATTTCTGGAGACATGGAGTTGAGAAGATATGACAGGACCTGCTGGTCTTTGGCGATCCAGGGCCCGTACAGAGGGTTCGGCTCGAGGGCCGTCGTCTTGTCCGCCTTCGTGATCTCCACAGTCTTGGGTGGAGCGGCGTCAGAGTTGTCCAGGAGCCCGGTTACCTGCGCACCTCGCAGGGCTGGGAGCACCTGGGTCTTCCAGAGGATGAAGTTTCCTCTTGCTAGCTTCTCAGATGGCGGCGATCCGAGGTTGAGGCCGACGCCGGACGAAGAAGCCATGCAGACGATAATATGTGGTTCTAGGGTTTTGATTTGTGGCTAGATGTAGGAGAAGAGGTGGCTCTGATTACCATGAAAGATAATAAGCGTTCCTACTCCCTCGAGGGGAGCCGCGGTTCTGTTTATATTGATTGATGCGGCCGAAGCCAAGCTTGGAGTACAAGGAATATTACAAGGAGTTTGAGTAGGAGAAGGAAAGGAGTTTGAGATGCTACAGAAACATATTCTCTAACAGTGAAGACCATCCTTGTGTTGCTTGACCTCGATACCAAGAAAGTAGTGTAGATCTCCTAGATCCTTTAGAGCAAACTCTGCACTTAAATCCTTCAACAGTGTTGTTATTGCTTCATCAGATGAACTTGTTACAATTATATCATCAACATAAATGAGAACAAATATGGATATTCTTGACTCGTTATAAATAAACAACGAAATGTCAGACTTTGAAGGAACAAAACCAAGTGTTTGCATCTTTTTACTGAGGCGAGAATACCATGCTCTTGGGGCCTGTTTCAGTCCATACAAGGCCTTGTCAAGTTTGCACACATGAAGTGGTGCCTGTGCATTTACAAACCCAGGAGGTTGTTTCATGCAAACCTCTTCTTCCAAAACACCATGGAGGAACGCGTTCTGAACGTCTAGCTGTCGTAGACTACATCCCCTAGAGACAGCAATGGACAAGACAAGGCGTCTGGTAGCAGCTTTAACAACTGTACTAAATGTGTCCTCATAGTCAATACCATACCTTTGTTTGAACCCCTTTGCAACGAGTCTAGATTTGTAACGATCAACAGTTCCATCAGCTTTTCTTTTTATCCTAAAGACCCACTTACAGTCAATAAGATTTTTACCTTTTCTTGAAGGGACCAAGTGCCATGTTTTATTTTTCCTTAGTGCCACAATTTCATCATGCATTGCCTTTCTCCAATTTGCATCACCAAGTGCCTCTTCAAGAGTGTTGGGTTCTCCTGGTTCACCTGTTGAACAAATCATCCCATATTTTGTAATATGTTTATAATCAATAGGTTTAATTTTGCCTTGTTGTAGCCGTGTGCGACGTGGAGTAGTAGCAGGAGCCGCTACAGAGAGCCCCGGCGCAGAGGATCCCACGCCTGGATCAGACTGATCCTCCCCCGATCCCAAGGAGGATCCGGACGCAGCTCCAGAACCGGTGGTGTCGGCAGCGTCAGTTTGGTCGGGATCTTCTGTGGTCGTCCGCTACGACGCAAGCGGCAAACCAGCCACAGAACATCTGGGCCGAGCCGCATCATCATTGCCTCGTGATTGCCTGGGCCCTGCCTCGTCAGGGTCTGTCCCCGCCTCAGGCAGGCGAGTCGCTGCCCGCCGCTTGTAGACGACCGGTTGGGCCTCAAGCCGCGCGCGGCCTAGGCCAGTGCCAGCCTGCCATCTGTTGGACGGTGATTGGCGCACACGAGGGGAGTCGCCGCGGCCATCCAGATTCTGCCGCGTGGCCGACGCGGGTGGTTCGGCGCGCCCACCTGCAGCTGTCACGGTTGCACGCGCGCCTGCGGCTGTCGGGGCTGTCGCAGCAGATTCGCTGCAAGGCACCGATCCCGAGGTGGATTCGCTGCGCTGCAGCTCCTGGGCAGATCCCGAGGGAGATTTGATTCCCAGCTCAGGGCACATAAAATATGAATCTGCTGCAGTATTTTCTTCACAATTTTCGACGATTTCTTCACTATTTTTTTCTGCATCACCACAGGAGTCATGAAGGCTATTAGTAGTAGGGTTAGTCATACGATCATCACAATTATTAATGCCCCCTTGATCATAACCAGAGAGGTGAGGTGGTAAAAGTAAGATTTCCTTGCGTAGGGGAGCTCCTGCATTAGGATGTAGACTCGCAAAGGGAAATTTGGTCTCATCGAACACGACATCGCGTGAGATGTAAACCCGTCCGGTGGAGATGTCAAGGCACTTGACACCTTTGTGCTGGGCACTATAGCCAAGAAACGCACATTGTTTTGATCTATACATGAGCTTGCGATTATTGTACGGACGGAGATTTGGCCAACATGCACATCCAAAAACACGGAGAGATGTGTAGTCTGGTTTGACATGGAGGAGGCGTTCGATAGGTGTTCCATTATTGATGACACGGCTAGGAAGCATGTTGATGATATGGACAGCTGTAAGAAACGCCTCGTCCCAAAATTTGGGGGGCATAGACGCCCCTACTAGAAGAGCCAAACCGACCTCAACTATGTGTCTATGCTTGCGTTCGACTGACCCGTTTTGTTGGTGAGCTTGTGGGCATGATACATGGTGGGATATGCCTATATTTTGGAAGAAGGAATTGAGTTTCTCGTATTCCCCTCCCCAATCAGATTGGACAGCTATAATTTTGCTGTCAAACTTCCTTTCAACAAGTGCTTGAAAGTTTTTAAAAACTTGAAACACATCAGACCTTTTTTAAGAAGATAGATCCATGAGAACTTGCTATAGTCATCGATAAAACTCACATAGTAGGTGTGTCTACCAACAGAGGAGGGAGCAGGCCCCCACACATCAGACAAGATCAATTGCAAAGGCTTAGTGGAGACACTAGTAGATATGGGATATGGTAATTGATGACTTTTAGCACACTGACATGAATCACAAATAGTTTCAATATTTCGCTCACCAACAAACGGGAGCTTATTTTTCCTAAGTAACTTTTCAACTAAAGAAAAAGAGGCATGTCCTAGACGATCGTGCCATCGTGTGGACGAAAGCTTGATAGCACCACAAGCTTGTTTATTGAATCTTTTGAACTCCGGAATCAACGAGTAGAGCCCTCGAACGCATCTACCTCGATAAAGAACTTTCCTCGTTGCCTGATCCTTGATCAAAAAGAAATAAGGATGAAACTCGAGAAAAATATGATTGTCAATGGCGATTCTATGAACAGACAGAAGATTTTTGTGGGCACTAGGAACATGCAAGATTCTTTTGAGATGTATTTTGCGACTAGGGGTATTAAAAATTGAATGACCAATGTGACGAATACCCATACCTTCACCACTGGCCGTGTGGATTTGGTCCTTGCCACGATACTTCTCCTTCATGGTGACCTTCTCAAGCTCGTTGGTGATGTGGTTTGTGGCACCGCTGTCGACATACCAGTTCGTGTCGATCCCATAGGAGCCATCGGCGGCCGCAACCACCTTTTCTTCATCTTGTGAGGAGTCACCATCATCCTCTTCGTAGCGGTACCAACAGTCCTTCACCGTGTGACCAGGCTTGCCACAAATTTGGCAGCGAGGTAAGTCCGCGCGGGACCTGTTGGAGCCGCCGCCACGAGCGTTGTTGGAGTAGCCGCCACTGCCGCCAGATCCGAACCTTCCCTTGCCACGAGAGGAGGCACGAGAGTGAGAGCCACCGCCGCGACCTCTGGAGACGGAGTTTGCCGATGACTTGAAGCCGCTGCCGGAGCCGTGGTACTGCGCCATGCGTTGATCAAAATTGCCGAGCATGGAAAAGGGTTCATCAAGTGTTACCGGAGTGACGCGGGCGTCCAAGGCAGAGACGAGGGGCTGGTAGTCCTGGTCTAGCCCATGGATGATGTAGGACATGAGTTCATCGTCCTGGATGGGTTTGCCCGTCGCGGCGAGCTCATCGGCGAGGCCCCTCATGGCGGCGAAGTAGGTGGCCACCGATTGATTGCCCTTCTGCGCGTTGATCAGTGCCGTGCGGATGTTGTTGACGCGGCTGAGTGACTACGACGAGAACATGCTCGCCAGCGCCACCCAGTGTTCCCTCGCCGTGGTGATCGCGGTCACCGTGACGAGCACCTCCTTGGAGAGGTTTTGGAGCAGGTATCCTAGGACCCGATGGTCCTCCCTCACCCAAAGTGGATGAAGAGGATTTGGCCCCTCAGTTTCCTTCCCAGCAGCATCTTTGGTGGTGTGGGTTTTGGCCGGCTCGGTGGCCGTGCCGTCGACGTAGTGGAAGACACCGGCGCCCCGCAGTTGCGGCGTGATCTGTGTCCGCCATAGGATGTAGTTGGTGCGGGAGAGTTTCTCCGTAACTCCACCGCTGAGCGACGACTGGAAGGAGGAGGAGGTGGAGGAAGACATGGCTGCACACGGAGATGGGATAGCTAGGGTTTAGTGGAAGAAGATTGCTCTGTATACCATGTGCGACTTGCGGTAAACGTCTTGCCTATCCTGGCAGACGTGTTGCGTGTTATATAGAGGGGTTGCGAGCCCAAATATGTGTACAAGTCGGTTAGGAGATTACAACTTGAAAAGGAAGAAAAGCTAGAGATAAGAGGAGATAAATATTACAAGATACTCATCTAACTAACTACTTCCCAACGGTGGTGAACTCCTTCTTGTACACGCCATGCATACGCAACATCATCATGTTTGACACAGACCACTCTTCTGTGTTGGGTTTGCCTTGACCAGAGTCAGCTAGGATTAGTTTGAACAATTAGTAATAATGTTCTTAAGCATTTATTTCTGGTATGGCAGGTGGCATGTGCTGCATTCATCATCAGATTTTCATAGCACAGGAGTCAGTCATTGCGCATATCTGAGACATGTTCTTAAGGCTGTCTATGTATGCATATTTTAGTTTTATCTTGCAGGCTAGCATAATTGCCAGAAAAGAAGAGGATATGGTTTAATTCTTTGATTATTGCAACCAAGATTATCACTTGACTGTTGCTTCCTTGTGAGGTTTCTGGATTAGCAGGTTTAATTCAGAAGAGCGCAGTAATTATAATTTTTCATTCCAGATTGTAACTAAGCTAACAGAAAGCTGCACTTGTTTTCCAGGATGGATAGATTATTTCGAAAGGAATTTATTGCAGTGTGCACATGTAACAGAGCTGGCTTCAGGCCTCAGGCTGCTTGCTATGAGAACCTGCACATGTTCTTCAGGTTATACATCATTTCAGAAGGGACTAGTGCACTGTGCAACAGCAGAGGTACAAGCTCAAGGTAGATTAGCCTCACCCATGTGTTGGTGTTTGATTTTGCATGTGGCATGTGCTGCATCCATCATCTGTTTTATCTTCGTATTTTTTGCAAGCTAGCATAATTGTCATAAAAAAGAGTCAAAGTCCATTATAATTGTCAATAGTAAAAGTAAATTTTGGTTATTTACCCACAACTTGATAAGTTTTCAGCGGAATCTGCTGGACGGGCGGCTTGTCGACAAGCTGCAGAGCGAGATCACCAAGAGATGAAGGAAATGAAACATCTTCAACGCTCATATGTGTATGTACATTGAGAAAGATTTGAGAGATAGAGTAATCAATGCATTACTTGTAATGAATGAAGGAAGAAAGAAGCGATCTTTCATTCATTCATTTTGCTCTGTCAAGTCATTCGTTTGCATTGACAAGAGAAAGCAAATGTTCTTCAGACGTACTTACATTTTACCAACCAAATTAGTAGCGTCAGTTTTGACTTGTTTAATAAGCATTTGATGCCTTTGATTATCAAAAGGAATTAAGCATAGCGTCTTTACCCATTTCTGTTGCTCCTGGAATAGCATCCTCTGCTTTCATTTACCAGCAGAGCACATCTCTTTTCTCCAGATATAGACATAAGTAATACTCCCTCCGCCCCAAAATAAGTGTCTTAACATTAATACAACTTTATCATTAAGGGATACTCCCTCCGTCCCAAAATAAGTGTCTTAACATTAATACTCCCTCTAGATATGCAACAAGGGAGCAGGTAGCATCCTGAATGTGATTAAGAATGCATCAAGGAACAGGTAGCGTCATAAAGCTAAGAAATAATAATATAGCTTACACATGGATGCACCGGCAAGCGGACAAAGCTGTGAGCTCACCCGCGACAATGGCTGGTTCTTCCTTGAAGTTCCCCAGAAGCTGTGAAGGTTGACTCCTGGAGACTGATAGGCTCCCCCCACCCCTCTCTCTCATCCAACATTGCTAGGTTCATTTCTCTCCTTCCCCTGCTAATGATGCCACTGCACTTTTGACAGCAAACACTCATCGACGGCTTTCTTCTACCAGATCCACGATTTAATTTCTTTTCCATGTATGAAGGTCATTTGGCGACTATGGTACCCTTTTTTCATATTAATACAGTACAGATGCAGTAACAGGCTTCTGAATTTAAATTTGCGTGTATTACCGCTGGCTTACAGGGATAATACTTCTTCATTTGTCTGTTTTGCCTTGCTGCAGGGTATTTGTTTTCTTGCTTTCACACAGTATACGCGTCATCGAGGATGTCGGTATTCCGCTCGCTTAGTTTATTCGTTAATGCTAGAGATACCTGGGAGAAAAGTATATGATCTAAGGTATGAAGCAAGGAGCAGGTAGCATCAACAATTTAATATATGTTACCATAGCTTTACAACCTGGTGCACCGGCAAGCGGACAATGCTGTGAGCTCACCCGGGACCATGGTTGCTTCTTCGTGGAAGCTTCCCAGAATTTTGTATGCAACAAGGAGCAGGTAGCACCATGAATGTTGTGTGCAATAAGGAACAGGTAGCGTAATGAATTTAGCATAACAACAAGGAGCAGGTAGCATCATGAATTTTGTATGCAACGGCAAACAGACAAAGCTGTGAGCTCACCCAGGACTCAAGATGGCAACGGGGACGAAACCCATTGGGTTTTGCCTTCCCAAACCCATCCCCACGAGAAAATCGCAAGCCCGTCCCCGTCCCCGTCACCGTGCGCGGGGCTAGCTTTTTGCCCGTCCCCTAAACCCATCGGGTTTTCCAAACCTACGGGGAACCCACGGGGAAATCGGCAGATTTAAGCAAACATAAGGACTGGAGCTCTACCGTTTACAACTAGAACTCTACCACTTGTGATAAATGATGATTCTGAGGCAACCGTGCTGACCGGAGTTGTGAAAATATCACGTGCTAGCAGCCTCAAAGATGGATAGCGTGTTCCACCAACTTTCCACCAATCGAACACACTGAATTTATCATTGGACAATGGAACTAGCTCATCTTCCAAGTAACGATCTAGCTCGGATGCTAGCCATTTTTGAGCAACACGTTCATTGAAGAGTGACATAAGGTCTGGAGTTTGCAAAGAAGAGAATGAGCAAGATGGTTGTCCATGATCATCATCACTCTCAAGATTGTATTCCTCAAATACGCTTACTGTAGTATTTTGTAGTATTTTGACAGGGATGGCGGGTTTCGGGTTCGGGTATTGTTGAAATGGGTTTGAACCCGTGAGACATGTCGGGTTTTATACTTTACCCAACAGCAGCCCCGCGGGGTTAAAAAGACGCCCATCCCCGTCCCCTAATAGGGCAAAAACCTGCGGGGACGCGGGTTTCGGGTCCCCATTGCCATCTTGAGCCAGGACCATGGCTTGCTTCTTCCTGGAAACTTCCCAGAAGCTGTGAGGGTTGACTCCTGTAGCTTGTTAGGCTCTCCTCCCTCACTCCCATCCAAGGTTGTTAGCTTCATTTCTCTCCTCCTCCTCCTGTGCTTTTGACAGTGAGCGCTCGTCCACGCCAAGCAGCACCAATCCAGGTGAGCAGCCCCCTCTTGAACCTTTTGCTTTCTTCTACATCTTGATTTCTCCTTCTGCGTTCCACATACCATTTTTTGTTTTGTTTCTGTTTGTTGTTAGAACTAGAATCCAGTGAGCTGTATTAGCTTACAAGAAACCTTCTTTTTTGAAGGAAATTCAGCAAAGCTGAGGAAGACAGAACTAGAGCGGAGACGAACAGGCGGAACAGAACACACTGTAATGAAGATGTGAAGTAGGTGGTGAATATGATTTGGTATTTTCATGTACTGCTTCCAGAGTCGCATAAATTCATAAAATTAGGGGCATCTCTTTCATGTTTTAACTCCATCATATCGCACATGTTCCATTTGTTCCTGCACAGGCTCTTTCTCTTACATCCATATGTGAATAGATATCACTTGAATATCTCAGTGTATAGGACTTCTAGCCAAAGTAAAGTATCTTTGTTAATAATTGTAAAAGACAAGTTTATTTCACTTCATGTAACTAATTTCATAGGAATTTTTGGTGGAAACGTATCTGCAGTAAACAATTACCTATGATAGTCGGCTTGTTAAATACTTTGACTGTAAAATTTACTTACGCAGTGCTAATTGCGTATCACTGTTTGGTCGCAGGACGACACCATAACTCCAGCCACCATGAGCTTATCTTCTACCATTGGGGCCATCAGTGGCTTCAATGAGTGTGTCACTTTCTGGCAGTGGGCCAGATCTGCCATTTCATCACTGCACTCTCAATGGAGTGGCTCACAGGAGCAAGATCTCCAGGGTCGTGTATTGCAGTTGGAGAGTGGCCTACAAGTTTTGAGGGATACTCTTCCTGCAATGCACGACCTCATTAATAAAGCAGAATGGAGGAGCCACGATGATGCTGTGGCAAAAATCCTTCCCAATCTCAAGGATGCAGTGTTTGATGCCGAGGACCTTATTGATGAGTTCAGATGGTATGAGAAGAAGGTGCAAGCGGAGGGCAATGCAAGCCAGTCTCCTTTCATTGACTTCTTTGACACCGTCATCCAAGGAAGCTTCAACAAACTGAGTGTTGTCCAATCAAGGTTGAATCATCTTTCGGTTCAGCTGGAGAAAATGGAGCTTCGTGGAGTCGCACAACGCTTTGACACATTAGTCAGGCCGGAGACCACCTCTTTGCCGATTGAAAGAAAAATATTTGGTCGTGACAAGGAGCTGAAGCAAGTATTAGAATTTCTCAATGTGCCTATAAATTCAAAACGCAAGAGAGCAACTAGTTCAGTCAATGCATCAACAAGCACAGCAGCAAGCAACCATTTTAATAGTGAATCAAGTCTCCCTGTTCTTGTGATGGATGGATTTGGTGGTGTTGGAAAGACTACTTTGGCCCAACATATCTGCAGCCATCAACGAGTCAGGTCACACTTTATGAAGATAATTTGGATTTGTGTCTCAGATGACTTTGATGTGAAGAGGCTAATTAAAGAGGTCATACAATCCTTTACTGGAAAGGAGGCAACGGCTGGTAATTTGAATACTCTTCAAGAGATTCTCTCTAACCATGTGAACAATAAAAGGTTATTAATAGTCCTTGATGACGTGTGGGATGATGCCTTGAAGGAAAATGGGCAGTGTTGGAAGAAGTTTTGTGCACCATTTACAAGTGCCCAAGAGGGAAGTGCGATGTTGGTCACCACTAGATGTCCAAATGTTAGGGACAGGGTGCGCACAATGGAGCCTGTTAGGTTAGATGGTCTGGATGAGGACATATTTTGGAATTTCTTCAAATTGTGTGCATTTGGATCTGAGGAATCTGACAATGATCCCGATTTAGAGGGACTTGGTAGAAGTATAGTTCCTAAATTGAAGGGTTCTCCTTTGGCTGCCAAAACTCTCGGACGCATGTTGAAAGCAAACCCTGAAGTATCACATTGGAAATCTATACTTGAGAGTGAACTGTGGCGGTTGAAACAAGAGAAGACTGAGATTTTACCTGCCCTTCGCTTGAGCTATATGTATTTACCATTCAAATTAAAGCGATGCTTCGCATTCTGTGCTATGTACCCCAAGGATTACAAATTTGGCAAGGAGCATTTAGCTGAAATTTGGGCAGCAGAAGGCTTTGTGGAGCCTCAAGGTGGTGTTCCCATTCAAGATGTTGGCTGTCAGTATTTTGAAGACCTTGTAGCACGGTCCTTCTTTCAAAAGGTTAGTGGTGGATATGTAATCCATGACTTGTTGCATGACATGGCACAAAAGGTTTCAGAGGACGACTGCTTCATCTTAAGAAATAATAGTGACTTTGCTATAGTTCCCCAGAATGTTCGTCATCTGTACGTACTCCCTAGCAGTGAATTTGACCATTCCAACTTGCCGAGCCTATGCAAGTACACAAAGCTGCGTACCCTAATCTGCAAAAAGAGTTTAGGAAGAAATGCAGGTATTGTGATGGGTCGCTGGTGTACTGAACTTCTCCGTATGCGTGTGATGTCTTGTGCCTCTGTAGATGAGTTACCAGATAATATTGGCAACTAGAAGAATCTTCGGTACCTTGAAATCTCCAGAGCTTGTTCTTTGGAGAAGATTCCTTCAACTTTCTGTTGGCTATATCATATGCAGATTTTATATGCCAAGAAATGCAAGCTAGAAATTCCCGGTGATTTTGGGAAGTTGACCAGATTGCAGAAATTCGAAGCAATAGGATTAACTCTTGATTCGGCCAATAAAGAGGGACAAGGAATTAGGTCAATAAAGAATCTGAACCAAATTCGTGGATACTTGGTGATAAATAATCTTGGCGCCCTAAGTAAGGATCGGGCAGCTGAAGCTGAACTGAAAAATAAGAAATATCTTGATAGGTTGACATTGAATATGCATTCGCCCTGGGGTTTTGGTATGTTTCCAACCATCCTATCAGCCTCTTCTCAGGCTAAGAAGAGAGAAGTGCTTGAAGTTCTACAACCTCCTATCAGCCTCAAGTCTCTGCTCCTCCAGAATTATGGCGACTCCTCACTCCCAAGCTGGTTTCAGCCACCAAACTTGCCAAGTTTAGAATCACTCGCTTTTCAAGGATGTGATGGATTCAACAGCATAAACTTAAAGGAGATTGTTGTTGCAGCTCTCTCTCTCTCTCGTAGCTAGAGGTAAAAGAAGGAGGAGCACACGGTACACTGGAGTTTCACCCGGCTTCACAGCCCCGTTACTTTTCCTTTCCCAGAGTACCAACTCACTGGATTACAAAGACGGCTTTGTAGCCTTGGCCAAACGCAGCGCCCACGCATCCGTCGCGCTGCATGCGCGGGCATGATCTGCATGCCCACGACGCACATGACCCGGCCGTGGCCACTAATCCATGCACTACCAAACTGACTTGATCGGCCCATGCAAATAGCTAGCTCATCCATCCGATGCATGCACGGACGCACGACGCGCGCGCCACACGGACGACGCGGCCAGCTCCAACGGGCGCCGCTAACAGCCTGCTGATCATCTGGCTAACTAACTCACGCCGCTGACTATCACGTCATACACATGCGCACACAGCCACGCTACACACATGGAACTGCTACAAGTAAACACACTACACACACGCCACGCTACTGCATCCCACACGTCCCGTCCGTCCCGCGCGTCATCGACACGCCCGACGAACCCGACGAGCCCAACGCTACCAGTGTGTCCCGCCCATCCCGCGCGCACCCGACGCGCCCGACGAGCCCGACAACACACGCCGTGGCTTATTCCAACACACACACCCTAAGCCACGGCCTAGAGGAGTCCGTCGTCGTCGACGTTGGCACCGGCCAAGAGGGCCTGCTCCGCCGCCGGTCCTTTCCGCAGCTGTGGGCACTCGCGCCGGAAGTGCCCATGCTCCCCGCACTTGTAGCAGCGCCTGCGCCTGTTGCCGCCGCTCCCCGACGCCACGCTGCGCCCGTCGTCGTCGTCCCGAGCACCGCCGTGTTGACGCTCCCGTGCTGCCCACTGCGCCGCCGTCATGAGCAGCTGCTCACCCCCGCGCTCGCCGCCATCTTGTCCACGGCGCCGAACCCGCTCGTCGAACGCACGCAGCCGCCCGAGCGCTTCGTCGAACGCCATCGTCGTCACGTCGTGGAACTGCTCGATGCCGGCGACGACGGGGAAGAGGCGATCCGGCACCGTATCCAGCAACTTCTTGACAAGTGCTGCGTCGCCCAGCGTCTCCCCGAGGTTGGCATACCTCGCCGCCATCGCCGCGAGCCTCCCGCCGTACACGTCGAGCTCCTCGCCGTCCGCCATCTTCATCCGGTCGAATTCACCGCGCAGCGTCCCCAGCCTCGCCGCACGGACCCGATCGGCGCCGACGAACCTCACCTTCAGGGAGTCCCATACCTCCCTGGCGGTGAGCTTCGTCGACACCTGCAGCAGCACATCCTCCGGCAACGCCCCGAGAAGCAACGCACGCGCCATCTTGTCCTTCCGCGCGTTCACCGCCGCGTCGCCCGGCACCACCGCCTCCCATACAGTGTGGACGTCGAGGATCGCCTGCGCCTTGATGGCCCAGACCGTGTAGTTGTCCGCGGTTAGCATCGGCATCGCCATCGTCGCCGATCCGCCCGCGCCACCGCCGTGTGGGACGAGCGCCATGGTCGCCGGTGATCGCCCGAACCGAAGCTCTGTATACCAATTGTTGTTGCAGCTCTCTCTCTCTCGTAGCTAGAGGTAAAAGAAGGAGGAGCACACGGTACACTGGAGTTTCACCCGGCTTCACAGCCCCGTTACTTTTCCTTTCCCAGAGTACCAACTCACTGGATTACAAAGACGGCTTTGTAGCCTTGGCCAAACGCAGCGCCCACGCATCCGTCGCGCTGCATGCGCGGGCATGATCTGCATGCCCACGACGCACATGACCCGGCCGTGGCCACTAATCCATGCACTACCAAACTGACTTGATCGGCCCATGCAAATAGCTAGCTCATCCATCCGATGCATGCACGGACGCACGACGCGCGCGCCACACGGACGACGCGGCCAGCTCCAACGGGCGCCGCTAACAGCCTGCTGATCATCTGGCTAACTAACTCACGCCGCTGACTATCACGTCATACACATGCGCACACAGCCACGCTACACACATGGAACTGCTACAAGTAAACACACTACACACACGCCACGCTACTGCATCCCACACGTCCCGTCCGTCCCGCGCGTCATCGACACGCCCGACGAACCCGACGAGCCCAACGCTACCAGTGTGTCCCGCCCATCCCGCGCGCACCCGACGCGCCCGACGAGCCCGACAACACACGCCGTGGCTTATTCCAACAGAGATACCCGCATTCCTGTCTCTCGCAGACGTAAGAATTGAAGGGTGCAAAAATATATCAAGCCTTGAAGATTTTCTGCATCCAGGTTATGTACCAGGCATCAAGAAAATAGTGATTATCAATTGCAAGATGTTAGAATCAGTACCAACTGAAAAGTGTGGGGATTTTCATTTCCTTGAAGAAATGTCCTTATTCCGTTGTCCAAACATCCGCCTTAAAAGATTGGTTTCGCAGTCCCTTAAGAAGCTCGACGTGTGGGATTCTGGTCTCTTTTGCAATATCGACTGCTGCTCCCTCACAGAATTTAGTGTATCATGCAAGTCTATCACATCCATCCAATTGCAAACGTGGAGTCTTCCAGCACTACGAGAGCTGCATATTCGGTCTGAATCTCTTGCATCTATTGAAGGCTCCCCTAATAGTTCCATTTCTGCAGGAACTGGCAGCATTAGAGCATTCTCGTCCCTTACTGTCATAAAATTTGTTGACTGTCATAAATTATCAACCCTTCACGACCTGCTAACACAAGAGTATCTACCTGCCATTGAGAAAATTGAAATTTGGAATTGTTTGAAGTTAAAGTCCCTGCCAGCTGAAAGGTTTGCAAGTTTCCCTTCTCTTAAACATCTGAAGATTTATTCGTGCCCAAGTCTCAAGTGGCAAAGAGGTTTGGTGCTGCCAACATACCTCCAAAGCCTCCTCTTAAAGGAATGTGGGGAAATCTCTCCTTTTATTCCCGGATGCCTACAGAACCTCACATCCCTCGTCTCACTTGAAATTAATGGATGCAATGTTATAACATCCATTTCAGGCAGCATTTGGCGCACTAATCTTGTATCACTCGAGAAATTGGTGATTGAGAAATGTCAAGACCTAGTTTCAATTGGTGGAGTAGAGGCACTTGCAAATATAAAGGAGGTGAAGATATCGGGGTGTCCAAACTTGAAGGAAGTGAAGCAGGTCTATAGAAGATCCCGCCGAAGGTATTTGTGCTAAAACTTGTTTTCTGTCCAGCTTTTACTTCTCTAATGTCCAGAATACCCTATATACTGGAAATAACTCATGCATTGTGCAGTAAAAATCCAACTTGTATCATTTATTACTAAAGTACGCTGAACTTGTTGACCATACCTACCTGTATTCCATCATATGTCTTTTTTCTGCTTGTTAGTTCCCATGCTTAATTAGCCCGTATAGAATCCTGATGTTTTGAGTAATTCCATGCATGCAACATTTTGAAAAAAAATTCTAACCTGTTAATGTACTAGTGGTACCGTGCTGTGTGGGTTAAGTAGAAACTCTCCATTTTTATTTCCCAAATTTGCTTTGTTGTATTTGGGGAGACAAAATTGCTTTCCTGACAATTTTCTCTTCTTCAAGTACAAGCAGGACTGGATGACAGGCGATCGAGCTGGAACCAATAGCTGGACTACTTGGAAATTGGAAGATCTGAGGACAACGGTTCTATTCCATCTGCAATCCATATTTGTGCTCCTCCTTTTTTTTTACAGTTCCATTCCATCAATCTGCAATCAGTTTCCAGTTTGCACAATTGTAGCAAAGTTGTTGTAACTTCTGAAACAATAGTTTGTTATGTGGGGGCTCAACAGTAGTATTAGGGAGAAGGATTTGAATATGGTAGGGTTTTTGTCCCGGAGAAGGTTTCCCCACCATATCCAAGTCTGTTTCCCCACCATTCTGCGTCTGCCTGTTTGTTATTTTACCCCTTTGTTCTGTAGTTTTTGTTCTTAGCTCCGTGGTTTCTGCTTGTGCTCTCTTTCTTTGTTGGTTTCCCCTATCTCTCTGTTTCTCCCAATACCAAATGGCGCATATGTGAGAAAAAAATACAAATGATCTTAGCTCATCTGAATGAATAGGCAGGCAGATGGTCTCATTTTTCAAAAGCAAATACTGTATTACATAGCTAGTTTGCTGTAGGTGGTTGCAGGGCAGATTTCTAGGCCTCCTCTGATGGGTTAGTATTTCAGACTAAGTGACCCTTTCCAGCACTTGTAGATGCAGGCTGTACATTTGAGAATAAATTAGGATTAGCTTGGAAAAGGAGCCTCCTCTGACGGATTCAGACTAGCTAGTCTTTTGTGGTAGTTTCAGATTACAAGCAAGTTGAATGTGTAGAAAATATGGGTAAACATCTCAATCTCCATACATGGAGACCCGCAGGTTTATATTGATATGTTGAGAGGTTACAGAAGATGGCAGCATCGAGGCTAACCACATGAGATATTACAGGAGAGGGAGGTGAGAGGATAGAGATAACTTAAACAGAATATCTATCCTAACAAACCGAACGTGAGAGACAAGATAGCCTCGGCCGGCCCAAGAGTCCTCTGAATATAACTCTATGTTTAACATCCTCCCTTAATCTGAACTTCTCAAGTTTAGATTACGCTTGAACTCTTCAAACGGTCCTGCGGGTAGTGCTTTTGTAAACCCATCAGCAACTTGGTCCTTTGAAGGAATGAACCGAATCTCCAGTTCTTTGCTAGCAACTCTCTCTCTCTCTCTGACAAAATGATAATCTATCTCAATGTGTTTAGTCCTTGCATGGAAAACAGGGTTAGCAGAGAGATATGTGGCACCAATGTTGTCACACCAGAGACATGGAGTTTGTGTATGATATATCCCAAGTTCTTTAAGCAAAGATTTAACCCATATGATTTCTGCTGTTGCATTAGCTAGTCCCTTGTATTCTGCCTCAGTACTTGATCTAGACACTGTGACATGGTTCTTTGCACACCAAGAGATTAGATTGGGTCCAAAGAAAACTGCGAAACCACCTGTGGACCTCCTGTCATCCAAGCAACCTGCCCAATCAGAGTCAGAAAAAGCACTAACAAGTGTAGAGGTTGACTTGGTGAAGGTTAACCCAACATTCGGTGTGTGCTTCACATATCTTAGTATGCGTTTAGCAGCAGTCCAATGAGAAGATGTGGGTGCATGAAGGAACCGACACACTTTATTGACTGTAAAGGAAATGTCAGGTCTGGTGAGTGTCAATTACTGAGGTGCTCCCACCAAACTCCGGTATTTGGTGCCATCCTCTTGACTCAGAGGTATGCCCTCTGCAAGAGATAATTTTTCTGAGCTGGAGAGTGGTGTTGTTGATGGTTTGCAGCCTTGTAACCCTGCCTTGCTCAAAAGATCAGCTGCATATTTTGCTTGACAAAGATGAAGTCCACCTTCCCTGTTTCTTGCTACCTCAATACCAAGAAAGAAGTGCAAGTCACCAAGATCTTTTAGAGCAAAGTCTGACTTCAAATCCTTCAAAAGGGCTATGACTGCCTCATCAGATGAACTAGTAACAATAATGTCGTCAACATAAATGAGCACAAAGATAATTGTGTGTGAACGACGATAAATGAATAGAGAAGTACCAGACTTGGAGGGAACAAAGCCAAGAGTTTGTAGTTTTGAACTCAAACGGGAGTACCATGCTCGTGGAGCCTGTTTGAGTCCATAGAGAGACTTATCAAGCCTGCAAACATGGAATGGTTGATGAGGATCTGTAAACCGAGGAGGCTGCTTCATATATACTTCCTCTTCCAGAACGCCATGCAGAAACGCATTCTGCACATCTAGCTGACGGAGACACCATCCACGAGACACAGCAATGGACAACACAAGGCGAATAGTGGCAGCTTTAACAACGAGACTAAAGGTGTCCTCATAATCAAGTCCATACCTCTGCTTGAATCCTTTGGCAACAATTCTGGCCTTGTAGTGATCAATAGTACCATCAGACTGTCACTTGATGCGAAACACCCACTTACAGTCAATCACATTTGTACCAAGTCATGACGGAACGAGGTGCCATGTGCGATTTTTGTGAAGAGCTCCAATTTCTTCAAGCATAGCTTGTTTCCACCGAGGATCTGCAAGGGCTTGAGAGATAGTACGTGGTTCGCCTGGAGTAGTATCTGAAACAACCAAGCCATACTTAGTTTTATAATTGACAGGAACAAGTGTCCCTGTTTGAACGCGAGTGCGATGCGGCGTAGGAGGCACAGATGCAGCCACGGAAGATCCAACAGGAGCGGCTGCGCAGGGGCCAGCAGATCCAGAGGATACCGAGGAGGCTGGCGCATGCAGATCTTCTGTGGCTGACGCAGATGGCGGAGGAGGGGAACCCGGCGCAGAGGATCCAGAGGAGCCATCCAAGGCCGCCTCGACACGCGCGTCAGGCCCGCCTGGTACGTGGGAAGTGGATGCCGGGGCCCGCCGAGTGTAGACCCGCGGGGTGGGCGCGTAGCGCACGAGCAACCGGTCCGCGACCGGAGATTGGTGCACCGAGCCCGTGGGGTCAGCCGCTGCAGTGCGGGGCGCGTGGGAGAGGCGGGTTGGGCGGCCGATGCAGCGAGATCCTCCTGGCACGGGGAGGATCCCGAGGGTGATTCAGGCAGGTCTGTCGCAATCGGGCACGACGATCCCGAGGGAAATCGCGCCGGATCCCCCGTGATAGCATCAACACCAAGGGGAACAGTGTTTGGAGAACAAAACACGCTGTTTTCTGCACCATTTGAGCTGCAATTTTTTCTGCACCAAACTCAGGTAGATGATTAGGAGCATTAGCCAAGATATGATCATCACAATTATCATTACCCACACGAAAGATTGGATGGTAGTATAAGGATCTCTTTGCGAAGGAGAGCACCGGCGTTGGGATGAAGTTTTTCGAAAGGAAATTGTGTCTCATCAAAAAGAACGTCACGTGATATGTATACGCGACCAGTCGCAACATCAAGACATTTAATACCTTTATGTTGAGCACTGTACCCAAGGAAGACACACTGTTTGGAGCGAACATGAGCTTACGCGTGTTACAGGGGTGAAGATTGGACCAACATGCACAACGAAAGACACGCAAACTGGTGTAGTCAGGTGTAACATGCAAAAGCCGTTCAGTAGGAGTTTCATTGGATATCACGCGACTAGGACACATGTTAATAAGATGAACATCAGTAAGGAAGGCTTCCTCCCAAAATTTAAGTGGCATGGAAGCTGAAGCTAGGAGGGCTAAACCTACTTCAACAATGTGACGATGCTTACATTCTGCAGAACCATTCTGTTGGTGAGCATGGGGACATGAGACATGGTGAGATATGCCAATCTTTTGAAAAAAGAATTGAGTTTTTCATACTCACCACCCCAGTCCGATTGCATGGCAAGAATTTTGCTATCGAATTTACGTTCAACAAGAGCTTGAAAGTTGTGAAAAATTTGGAACACATCAGAACATTTTTTAAAGAGATAGATCCATGTATACTTTCTATAATCATCACCAAAGCTCACATAGTAAGTATGTCTACCAACAGAGGTGGGTGCTGGACCCCAAACATCAGAAAAGATAAGTTGCAACGGTTCGGTTGACACACCGGTGGAAACAGGATATGGCAACTGATGACTTTTTGCTTTCTGACATGAATCACAAATAGTTTCTGAGTTTCTCTCACCAACAACTAAGAGTTTATTTCTACTAAGAATTTGATAAACTATAGTAAATGATGGATGACCTAAACGATTATGCCACCGTTCAGCTGAAAGCTTGACGGCACCAAGCACTTGTTTATTGGACTGGCAGTATTAAGGAAGCAACGCATATAGCCCTTGCACACACACAGACCCCTATGAAGAGTTCTCCTCGTGGCCTGATCCTTGATCAAAAAGAAGAACGGGTGAAATTCTAGAAAAAACATTATTGTCAAGAGCAATGCGATGAACATATAACAAGGTTTTGGATGCATCCGGAACATGTAAGATATCTTTGATTTCAAGATTTTGGTGTGGTGTTTTGATAATTGCTTGACCAATATGACTAATGTCCATACCTGCACCGTTTGAGGCGGTGTATACTTGATCTTGGCCACGATATTGCTCATGCATTGTCATCTTCTCTAGTTCGCCAGTGATGTGATTTGTGGCACCCGTGTCCATGTACCAATTGGTGTCAACACCATAGGACATGTCGGCTGCAGCTGCAACTTTTTTCTTTTGGGAAGTATCATCGGCATAACGCCAATCACAATCATGTAGCCTTGGAAGTTACGCCCCATGTTGTTGCTGTTGCGGGGGGGGGGGGGTGCGCCGAGGGTTGTTGTTGCCGTTGTGACGGCCCTGGTGATAGTAGCCGTCGCCACCACCATGATAGCCCCCACCGCCGTCGCCGTCTTGTTTGTTCTGGTAGTAACCGCCGCCACCGTTGTGGCCGCCACCGCCGCCACCGCCGTAGCCACTAGAACCACGGGATCCTCCCCCGTTGCCCTTCTGGTTGGGATAGTTGCCCTTGTTACCTCCTTGCCGGCCGCGAGAGACGACGTTCGCCGACTACTTGAAGGCGCTGCTGTCGTTCCCATGGAACATCTCGACCCTCTGGTCGAAGCTGGCCACCATGGAGAAGAGTATATCGACGGTGATCGGCTCTGTGCGCACGTCCAGCGCAGAGACAATCGGCTGGTACTCCATGTCTAGCCCTGCGATGATGAAGGAGATGAGCTCGGGCTCTCCGATGGGTTTGCCCGCCGCCGCGAGTTCATCGGAGAGCGATCGCATGTGACCGAAGTATGCAGAGGCGGATTGAGACCCCTTTTGTGCATTGGTGAGTGCTGCTCGGATATTGTTGGCGCGGGACAAGGAGACGGCATAAAACATGTTTGCTAGGGCGCTCCAGATCGCATGTGATTTCTCAAGAGATGCAACCTGGACAAGAACCTCCTTGGACGGATTCCTAAGAAGGTATGCTACGATTTGTTGATCCTGGATCAACCAGGGGGCATAGGCAGGGTTCATGACGACCTGATCCTTGCCATCGGTGGTCTTGGTGATGATGGTTTTGGAGGGTTCTTCAGTGGTTTGGTCGAGGTAGCCGTATAGACCGGCTCCCATGATTTGTGATCTAGCTTGAGCACGCCATAGGATGTAGTTGGTACGGGTAAGAGGTTCGGATGTATTATTGTTGAGACCGGATGCGATGGTTGAGGAGGAAGACGACATGGTGGATGAAGAAATTGATGAAGGCGCTAGATGTGCTGGAAGGGATTAGGCTCTGTATACCATGTAGAAAATATGGGTAAGCGTCTCAATCTTCATACATGGAGACCCGCAGGTTTATATTGATATGTTGAGAGGTTACAGAAGATGGCAGCGTCGAGGCTAACCACATGAGATATTACAGAAGAGGGAGGTGAGAGGATAGAGATAACTTAAACAGAATATCTATCCTAACAAACCCAACGTGAGAGACAAGATAGCCTCGGCCGGCCCAAGAGTTCTCTGAATATAACTCTATGTTTAACAGAATGGGCCTTGTGGGAAGGACACACGATTTGAAGTTTCTGAAACAGACAAGGTTCCCCGCCTCTCACGGACGAATTTAGGTGGGGAGATGTCTCACCCCGTTCAATAGGCCACTCCAAGCTGGCATTGAGTGCATCTTAACTCTGGAATTATTGACAGATTATTTCAAAAGTAAAAAGGAATTTATTGTAGTGTGTTGCAGAGCTATGGCTAAGGTAGTGTACTCTGGCTCACTAATACAGTATGTGTGTGTGTGTGTGTGTGTGTGTGTGTGTGTGTGTGTGTGTGTGTGTGTGTGTGTGTGTGTGTGTGCTGCTGATGTCACTTGAGATTAACCCGTGGTTCAGAAGTGAGGAGACAATAATTTGGTTTGCAGGGTTGAGACTAGTCTTCTATGTTTGTTTCAGTTTCAACAAAGCTTCAACTTAGTTGTAGGAAGCACCAGCGGTTTCAAGTTTCAGAAGTATTAGCCAAGTACAAGCCTAAAATTTGCTCTAGTACGTACATTTGGTCAATTAGGAATAGACTGCACAATAATTAGGAACACTGAAAGTGGCATCTTGGTACAGCTTAATTACATTACAATGCATGCGTGCTGGTCAAGGGTTGTTTTGCAATTTATTCTTTAAATTTCGAGCTGCAACATCACTACAATTCAGTTGATGGCAAAGCTACTGATGTTGGTGCTGGTCCTTCGGGTGAACATTTTTCCATTTTAGGTTCATGAATTTTGGAAGAGGTCCTTTCCTGTGACACATAGTCGGAAGTGAATTTTCTGGCCTTTCGACTACCAGTAGGGTCAAAGGGAAGGAATCAGAAAAGAGGGAAGCGCTCTCAAGGTAGAATCAGTTCCAGGCAAGTATGTCCATTGAAAGGAAAGAGTCCCTAAACAGACAGGTTTTCAGCAACAAAACCCAAGTTAACGGATCGACCTAGGAATAGGATGAATAGTAGACGAAGGGAACGCGCTTCTGTCCTTCTGTCATTGGACTGATCATTTCTTTTGGCTTTCTAGGCCATAGATTAGTGGAGGAAATGATGCATTCAAAGTTCGCAGAATTGCAAGAAAGAAAAAATCCTTGAAAGAAAAACCAAACAAGATGATTGTACCTTCTAGGAAGATTGACAGTTTCAGGTTTCGAAAGTACTAGCTGGTTCAGTGTAGCAGTTTTGCAGGGGTCACATTTCAACGCCTCTGATGACAAGAGAAACTCTAGACAAAGGCGAGTTCTTTGGATCAAATTTACATTATTACGAACCAAATCGGTGGTGTTCGTTTCGCATTTTCTAAGCAAGCATCTGATCCCCTTGATCATCGGAAGGAATCAAGCTTGGCATTTTTGCATATTAATCCCTCCCCAGACCCCACCTTGTGTGGGAGCTTCTATGCACTGGATCTGTCCTGTTCCTACCGCAATAGCATAGAATACTCTGACTAAAGAGGAAGTTTGGTTTGCAACTAATTTCCTCTTCTACATCTCGAGCTTGAACATGGGATGAAAAGCTGCACATAGCCACCCAATTCATTATTTGTGATAAAATTGTAGGGCTCATTTTTTTTTGAAAAGGAGGAAGCCCCCCAGCCTTTGGATCCAAAAGTTGCATGCGGCCGTATTATTAAAAAGTGCTAAGTAAAACAAAGTCTGAGATCCAGTACAGCTCGCAAACGGAGCAAAAAAGAAAAAGACAAATGGATAAAGCCACAACTGGCATGTAAACAGGAAAAGATGACTAAACACCTATCCTATTAATAGACCGTCATTCAAACCGATTGAAGATATGCACATGTTATATGCACTCAGTAGTTGCACCCACTGGCCAAAATGCTCCCTGGAGTCCGTGGGATTGAGTAACAACCACGTACGAATACATGCCGTAGCTCTGAAGATAACTTATAAGAAATTTGGAATGCGTTGTCTGTTAAAGATTATATTATTACTGCAGTTCTATATAGCCCAAAGTAGGGCGCATAACGGTGACTTGTTCCACTCCAGTTAGCCAACTATGTTCACTCCACTAGCTTGTGTGGATATCGTCCCTTCCGCTGACAATTAGGGCGCCCCATATGCAGATTCGCTACTGTACACACAACTTTTCTTTAAGGTGTACACACAACTTTTGATGATAAAGGCAAAAGGCACATTGATACTATCAGCCTAGCCTCCGTGTGTCCGTCCTCTAGCTGCTCACTGTAAAACCCATCATATTACTCCTCGGTCCTCACCCACCCACCATGCATGCGTATTAGATTATGGTTATGGTTGTAACCGATGTGATGTTGCCAATGATTCCTCCTTATCAGATTCCACCGTGCATGAAGACATGCCTATTGACAACAGTAGGTGACGGCCAGCACAAATCTGAGCTCGGGGCCATGCATGAGCATGCAAGTGCATGGAGTGGCAACGTGAGATTATTCCTGGGAGGAAAAGGCAGGCAATTAAAAAGCCAAAGTTCACGTGGTAGCTACCTACTGTCTCAGGATACATAGGCCCGTGCATCCTAGAAACTGCGACTGAGCACTGAGCTCAGATGTGAACTCGAATGACCATCAAGTGTACAAGTATTTTTATATAGTATATATTGTAGTTGGACAAGCACCCAACTTCAACAGTAAGGGCATCGTCAACGGTGACCCGCAAACTTTCTCCGGTATGCGTCCACACCTTCTTTGAGGGAAGAACAGAGGAGAGGGCGGGCCGGGGTGGGGTATATATAGGCAAATTTGTAGTCTCGATTGGTGTCTAAAACCAGGACTGAAGACAGACCTTCATTCCCGATTGAAGACACCAACGGGGATTAAAGGATATCGCTCCTGCCGCTATCCCTTTAGTCCCGGTTGGTGTCTTCAACCAAGACTAAAGGTCCCATTCAAACCGGGACTAATGCTTGTCGAGCCCCGTCCGGCGTCGTAGCCGCTCGGACCGGGACTGATACTCACATTAGTCCCGGTTCTTAAGCAATTGGGACTATTGCTCCCATTCGGCTAGAACCAAAGCTCTGTTTTCTATTAGTGTGCGGGAGGCCGCCATCCAACCGTAGTAAGAGCTCAGGTATTATTTGTTCTGCAAATGAAGTTGTTTTTTTAACCTAAGAGCATCTCAAGCCG
>NC_041382.1:788330556-788423941 GCF_002162155.2 Triticum dicoccoides
TCGCCGCCGGCGCTGAAAAAACGACCCAGTCGCGCCCCCAGGACGCCGAAATCCGCCGGTTCGGCCCGTTTTTGGGCCCGGCGATCGTAGGCCGAACCCAGCGCACTGGGGGGCGCTCGGGGACTCCGGCACACTGGGGGCGCTCGGGGGCTCCGGCGCAAGGGAAAAGCACATCTGGCCCACACCGTCAGGCGAAAAATCAAGTCTTTCTTCCAGATTCGCCTCCCACCCCCCACGTGCTCGGCCGCCAACCGGCTGTATCCCGGTGCCGCCCACCGCCCGCCACTGCTAGATAGCCGATCCCCGCCGGAAAAGGAGCAAAGGTTTCGCCGAGGCAGCCCCTCCACCAGTAGCTGGGCAATTTTTTCGGCATTTCCGGCCGCGGAGGGGCAGTGTAGCGGCGGGTACGCGCCCACCGCGCTCGCAAGGTGTTCGGCGATTTGCCTTCCTCGGCAATGGACTCGGACGACGAGGAAGCGCTTGCTGCGCTGCTGGAGGACGAAGCCGAGGCCGACGTCCAGGAAGAGAAACATCTCATGGTCCTCGCCGCCCTCGCCAGCCTGCTGGCGAGCAATGAAAAGCTGCGGCGAGGTGGCTCGACGCCGGGGCGGATGAAAGCAAAGAAACGGCATCGTCTCGAAGGCTACTGCATGCTCTACTCCGACTACTTCGCCGACGCTCCACTTCACGGTGACAAAACATTTCGGCGACGTGATCGGATGAGCCGAAAGCTTTTCCTCGGGATTGTGAATTCCATCCGGGAGTTCGACAGCTACTTCAAGTGCAAGAAGGATTGCACCGGCAAACTTGGATTCACCTTGATCCAGAAGTGCACGACAACGATGAGGATGCTTGCATATGGAGCTCCCAGTGATGCTCGACGACTATGGGCGCATGGCCGAGTCCACCACCATTGAGTGTTTCTACAAGTTCTGTCGGGCAGTGGTGGCAGTGTTTGGACTGAAGGAAATATGCCCTAGAGGCAATAATAAAGTTATTATTTATTTCCTTATATCATGATAAATGTTTATTATTCATGCTAGAATTGTATTAACCGGAAACATAATACATGTGTGAATACATAGACAAAACAGAGTGTCACTAGTATGCCTCTACTTGACTAGTTTGTTAATCAAAGATGGTTATGTTTCCTAGCCATAGACATGAGTTGTCATTTGATTAATAGGTGGGAGACATAGAGATTTGCAAGATACATACGGATCTGAATGTTGCAGACCCGTTGACTAAGCCTCTTCCACGAGCAAAACATGATCAGCACCAAGGCTCCATGGGTGTTAGAATCATTACTGTGTAATCTAGATTATTGACTCTAGTGCAAGTGGGAGACTGAAGGAAATATGCCCTAGAGGCAATAATAAAGTTATTATTTATTTCCTTATATCATGATAAATGTTTATTATTCATGCTAGAATTGTATTAACCGGAAACATAATACATGTGTGAATACATAGACAAACTTAGTGTCACTAGTATGCCTCTACTTGACTAGCTCGTTAATGAAAGATGGTTATGTTTCCTAACCATGAACAAAGTGTTGTTATTTGATTAACGAGGTCACATCATTAGTTGAATGATCTGATTGACATGACCCATTCCATTAGCTTAGCACCCGATCATTTAGTATGTTGCTATTGCTTTCTTCATGACTTATACATGTTCCTATGACTATGAGATTATGCAACTCCCGTTTGTCGGAGGAACACTTTGTGTGCTACCAAACGTCACAACGTAACTGGGTGATTATAAAGGAGCTCTACAGGTGTCTCCCATGGTAGATGTTGGGTTGGCGTATTTCGAGAATAGGATTTGTCACTCCGATTGTCGGAGAGGTATCTCTGGGCCCTCTCGGTAATGCACATCACATAAGCCTTGCAAGCATTGCAACTAATGAGTTAGTTTCGAGATGATGTATTACGGAACGAGTAAAGAGACTTGCCGGTAACGAGATTGAACTAGGTATTGGATACCGACGATCGAATCTCGGGCAAGTAACATACCGATGACAAAGGGAACAACGTATGTTGTTATGCGGTCTGACCGATAAAGATCTTCGTAGAATATGTAGGAGCCAATATGGGCATCCAGGTCCCGCTATTGGTTATTGACCGGAGATGTGTCTCAGTCATATCTACATTGTTCTCGAACCGTAGGGTCCGCACGCTTAATGTTACAATGACAGTTATTATGAGTTTATGCATTTTGATGTACCGAAGTTAGTTCGGAGCTCTAGATGTGATCACGGACATGACGAGGAGTCTCGAAATGGTCGAGACATAAAGATTGATATATTGGACGGCTATATTCGGACACCGGAAGTGTTCCGGGTGATTTCGGAGAAAACCGGAGAGACGGAGGGTTACCGGAACCCTACCGGGAGAAGTAATGGGCCATATGGGCTTTAGTGGAGAGAGAGAAGGGTTGCCAGAGGTGGCCCGCGCGCCACCTCCTCCCTGGTCCGAATTGGACTAGGGGAGGGGGGCGGCGCCCCCCCTTTCCTTCTCCCACTCCACCTCTTTCCCCCTCCTAGTAGGAGTCCTACTCCTACTAGGAGGAGGACTCCTTCTGGCGCGCCTGTAGGGGCCGGCCGGCCTCCTCCCCTTGCTCCTTTATATACAGGGGCAGGGGGGCACCTCTAGACACACAAGTTGATCCTTGAGATCGTTCCTTAGCCGTGTGCGGTGCCCCCTGCCACCATATTCCACCTCGGTCATATCGTTGTAGTGCTTAGGCGAAGCCCTGCGTCGGTAGAACATCATCATCGTCACCACGCCGTTGTGCTGACGGAACTCATCCCCGAAGCTTTGCTGGATCGGAGCCCGGGGAGCGTCATCGAGCTGTACGTGTGCTAAGAACTTGGAGGTGTCGGAGTAACGGTGCTTGGATCGGTTGGATCGGGAAGACGTACGACTACTTCCTCTACGTTGCGTCAACGCTTCCGTTGCGATCTACGAGGGTACGTAGATAACACTCTCCCCTCTCGTTGCTATGCATCACCATGATCTTGCGTGTGCGTAGGAAATTTTTTGAAATTACTGCGTTCCCCAACAGTGGCATCCGAGCCTAGGTTTTATGGTTTGATGTTATATGCACGACTAGAACACAAGTGAGTTGTGGGCGTAAGTCATACTGCCTACCAGCATGTCATACTTTGATTCGGCGGTATTGTTGGATGAAGAGGCCCGGACCGACATTACGCGTACGCTTACGCGAGACCGGTTTCCCCGACGTGCTTTGCACATAGGTGACTTGCGGGTGACTGTTTCTCCAACTTTAGTTGAACCGAGTGTGGCTACGCCCGGTCCTTGCGAAGGTTAAAACGGAGTCAAATTGACAAACTATCGTTGTGGTTTTGATGCGTAGGTGAGATTGGTTCTTGCTTAAGCCCGTAGCAGCCACGTAAAACTTGCAACAACAAAGTAGAGGACGTCTAACTTGTTTTTGCAGGGCATGTTGTGATGTGATATGGCCAAGACATGATGCTAAATTTTATTGTATGAGATGATCATGTTTTGTAACCGAGTTATCGGCAACTGGCAGGAGCCATTATGGTTGTCGCTTTATTGTATGCAATGCAATCGCGATGTAATGCTTTACTTTATCACTAAGCGGTAGCGATAGTCGTGGAAGCATAAGATTGGCGAGACGACAACGATGCTACGATGGAGATCAAGGTGTCGCGCCGGTGACGATGGTGGTGATGATGGTGCTTCGGAGATGGAGATCACAAGCACAAGATGATGATGGCCATATCATATCACTTATATTGATTGCATGTGATGTTTATCTTTTTATGCATCTTATCTTGCTTTGATTGACGGTAGCATTATAAGATGATCTCTCACTAAATTATCAAGAAGTGTTCTCCCTGAGTATGCACCGTTGCCAAAGTTCGTCGTGCCCAGACACCACGTGATGATCGGGTGTGATAAGCTCTACGTCCATCTACAACGGGTGCAAGCCAGTTTTTGCACACGCAGAATACTCAGGTTAAACTTGACGAGCCTAGCATATGCAGATATGGCCTCGGAACACGGAGACCGAAAGGTCGAACGTGAATCATATAGTAGATATGATCAACATAACGATGTTCACCATTGAAAACTACTCCATCTCACGTGAGGATTAGAGGGATGTCTATCTAAGTGGGAGTTCTTAAGTAATTTGATTAATTGAACTTAAACTTATCATGAACTTAGTACCTGATAGTATCTTGCTTGTTTATGTTTGATTGTAGATAGATGGCTCGTGTTGTTGTTCCGTTGAATTTTAATGCGTTCCTTGAGAAAGCAAAGTTGAAAGATGATGGTAGCAATTACACGGACTGGGTCCGTAACTTGAGGATTATCCTCATTGCTGCACAGAAGAATTACGTCCTGGAAGCACCGCTGGGTGCCAGGCCTGCTGCTGGAGCAACACCAGATGTTATGAACGTCTGGCAGAGCAAAGTTGATGACTACTCGATAGTTCAGTGTGCCATGCTTTACGGCTTAGAATCGGGACTTCAACGACGTTTTGAACGTCATGCAGCATATGAGATGTTCCGGGAGTTGAAGTTAATATTTCAAGCAAATGCCTGGATTGAGAGATATGAAGTCTCCAATAAGTTCTATAGCTGCAAGATGAAGGAGAACAGTTCTGTCAGTGAGCATATACTCAAAATGTCTGGATATAATAATCACTTGATTCAGATGGGAGTTAATCTTCCAGATGATTGCGTCATTGACAGAATTCTCCAATCACTGCCACCAAGCTACAAGAGCTTCGTGATGAACTATAATATGCAAGGGATGAACAAGACTATTCCTGAGCTCTTCGCAATGCTGAAAGCTGCGGAGATAGAAATCAAGAAGGAGCATCAAGTGTTGATGGTTAACAAGACCACTAGTTTCAAGAAAAAGGGCAAATGGAAGAAGAAGGGGAACTTCAAGAAGAACGGCAAGCAAGTTGCTGCTCAGGAGAAGAAACCCAAGTCTGGACCTAAGCCTGAAACTGAGTGCTTCTACTGCAAGCAGGCTGGTCACTGGAAGCGGAACTGCCCCAAGTATTTGGCGGATAAGAAGGATGGCAAGGTGAACAAAGGTATATGTGATATACATGTTATTGATGTGTACCTTACTAGAGCTCGCAGTAGAACCTGGGTATTTGATACTGGTTCTGTTGCTAATATTTGCAACTCGAAACAGGGACTACGGATTAAGCGAACACTGGCGAAGGACGAGGTGACGATGCGCGTGGGAAACGGTTCCAAAGTCGATGTGATCGCGGTCGGCACGCTACCTCTACATCTACCTTCGGGATTAATATTAGACCTAAATAATTGTTATTTGGTGCCAGCGTTGAGCATGAACATTATATCTGGATCTTGTTTGATGCGAGACGGTTATTCATTTAAATCAGAGAATAATGCTTGTTCTATTTATATGAGTAATATCTTTTATGGTCATGCACCTTTGAAGAGTGGTCTATTTTTGATGAATCTCGATAGTAGTAACACACATATTCATAATGTCGAAGCCAAAAGATGCAGAGTTGATAATGATAGTGCAACTTATTTGTGGCACTGCCGTTTAGGTCATATCGGTATAAAGCGCATGAAGAAACTCCATACTGATGGACTTTTGGAACCACTTGATAATGAATCACTTGGTACTTGCGAACCGTGCCTCATGGGCAAGATGACTAAAACACCGTTCTCCGGTACTATAGAGAGAGCAACAGATTTGTTGGAAATCATACATACCGATGTATGTGGTCCGATGAATATTGAGGCTCGTGGTGGATATCGTTATTTTCTCACCTTCACAGATGACTTAAACAGATATGGGTATATCTACTTAATAAAATATAAGTCTGAAACATTTGAAAAGTTCAAAGAATTTTAGAGTGAAGTTGAAAATCATCGTAACAAGAAAATAAAGTTTCTACGATCTGATCGTGGAGGACAATATTTGAGTTACGAGTTTGGTGTACATTTTAAAAATTGTGGAATAGTTTCGCAACTCACGCCACCCGGAACACCACAACATAATGGTGTGTCCGAACATCGTAATCGTACTTTACTAGATATGGTGCAATCTATGATGTCTCTTACTGATTTACCGCTATCGTTTTGGGGTTATGCTTTAGAGACGGCCGCATTCACGCTAAATAGGGCACCATCAAAATCCGTTGAGACGACACCTTATGAACTATGGTTTGGCAAGAAACCAAAGTTGTCGTTTCTTAAAGTTTGGGGCTGCGATGCTTATGTGAAAAAGCTCCAACCTGATAAGCTCGAACCCAAATCGGAGAAATGTGTCTTCATAGGATACCCAAAGGAGACTGTTGGGCACACCTTCTATCACAGATCCGAAGGCAAGATATTCGTTGCTAAGAATGGATCTTTTCTAGAGAAGGAGTTTCTCTCGAAAGAAGTGAGTGGGAGGAAAGTAGAACTTGATGAGGTAACTGTACCTGCTCCCTTATTGGAAAGTAGTACATCACAGAAAACTGTTTCTACGACACCTACATCAATAAGTGAGGAAGTTAATGATAATGATCATGAAACTTAAGAACAAGATACTACTGAACCTCGTAGATCAACCAGAGTGAGATCCGCGCCAGAGTGGTACGGTAATCCAGTTCTGGAAGTCATGCTACTAGATCATGATGAACCTACAAACTATGAAGAAGCAATGGTGAGCCCAGATTCCGCAAAGTGGCTTGAAGCCATGAAATCTGAGATGGGATCCATGTATGAGAACAAAGTATGGACTTTGGTTGACTTGCCCGATGATCGGCAAGCAATTGAGAATAAATGGATCTTCAAGAAGAAGACTGACGCTGATGGTAATGTTACTGTCTACAAAGCTCGACTTGTCGCAAAAGGTTTTCGACAAGTTCAAGGGGTTGACTACGATGAGACCTTCTCACCCGTAGCGATGCTTAAGTCTGTCCGAATCATGTTAGCAATTGCCGCATTTTATGATTATGAAATTTGGCAGATGGATGTCAAAACTGCATTCCTGAATGGATTTCTGGAAGAAGAGTTGTATATGATGCAACCGGAAGGTTTTGTCGATCCAAAGGGAGCTAACAAAGTGTGCAAGCTCCAGCGATCCATTTATGGACTGGTGCAAGCCTCTCGGAGTTGGAATAAACGCTTTGATAGTATGATCAAAGCATTTGGTTTTATACAGACTTTCGGAGAAGCTTGTATTTACAAGAAAGTGAGTGGGAGCTCTATAGCATTTCTGATATTATATGTGGATGACATATTACTGATTGGAAATGATATAGAATTTCTGGATAGCATAAAGGGATACTTGAATAAGAGTTTTTCAATGAAAGACCTCGGAGAAGCTGCTTACATATTAGGCATAAAGATCTATAGCGATAGATCAAGACGCTTAATTGGACTTTCATAAAGCACATACCTTGACAAGATTTTGAAGAAGTTCAAAATGGATCAAGCAAAGAAAGGGTTCTTGCCTGTGTTACAAGGTGTGAAGTTGAGTCAGACTCAATGCCCGACCACTGCAGAAGATAGAGAGAAAATGAAAGATGTTCCCTATGCTTCAGCCATAGGCTCTATCATGTATGCAATGTTGTGTACCAGACCTGATGTGTGCCTTGTTATAAGTTTAGCAGGGAGGTACCAAAGTAATCCAGGAGTGGATCACTGGACAGCGGTCAAGAACATCCTGAAATACCTGAAAAGGACTAAGGATATGTTTCTCGTATATGGAGGTGACAAAGAGCTCACCGTAAAAGGTTACGTTGATGCAAGCTTTGACACTGATCCGGACGATTCTAAATCGCAAACCGGATACGTGTTTACATTAAACGGTGGAGCTGTCAGTTGGTGCAGTTCTAAACAAAGCGTCGTAGCGGGATCTACATGTGAAGCGGAGTACATAGCTGCTTCGGAAGCAGCAAACGAAGGAGTCTGGATGAATGAGTTCATATTCGATCTAGGTGTCATACCTAGTGCATCGGGTCCAATGAAAATCTTTTGTGACAATACTGGTGCAATTGACTTGACAAAGGAATCCAGATTTCACAAGAGAACCAAGCACATCAAGAGACGCTTCAATTCCATCCGGAATCTAGTCCAGGTGGGAGACATAGAGATTTGCAAGATACATACGGATCTGAATGTTGCAGACCCGTTGACTAAGCCTCTTCCACGAGCAAAACATGATCAGCACCAAGGCTCCATGGGTGTTAGAATCATTACTGTGTAATCTAGATTATTGACTCTAGTGCAAGTGGGAGACTGAAGGAAATATGCCCTAGAGGCAATAATAAAGTTATTATTTATTTCCTTATATCATGATAAATGTTTATTATTCATGCTAGAATTGTATTAACCGGAAACATAATACATGTGTGAATACATAGACAAACTTAGTGTCACTAGTATGCCTCTACTTGACTAGCTCGTTAATGAAAGATGGTTATGTTTCCTAACCATGAACAAAGTGCTGTTATTTGATTAACGAGGTCACATCATTAGTTGAATGATCTGATTGACATGACCCATTCCATTAGCTTAGCACCCGATCGTTTAGTATGTTGCTATTGCTTTCTTCATGACTTATACATGTTCCTATGACTATGAGATTATGCAACTCCCGTTTGCCGGAGGAACACTTTGTGTGCTACCAAACGTCACAACGTAACTGGATGATTATAAAGGAGCTCTACAGGTGTCTCCAATGGTAGATGTTGGGTTGGCGTATTTCGAGAATAGGATTTGTCACTCCGATTGTCGGAGAGGTATCTCTGGGCCCTCTCGGTAATGCACATCACATAAGCCTTGCAAGCATTGCAACTAATGAGTTAGTTGCGAGATGATGTATTACGGAACGAGTAAAGAGACTTGCCGGTAACGAGATTGAACTAGGTATTGGATACCGACGATCGAATCTCGGGCAAGTAACATACCGATGACAAAGGGAACAACGTATGTTGCTATGCGGTCTGATCGATAAAGATCTTCGTAGAATATGTAGGAGCCAATATGGGCATCCAGGTCCCGCTATTGGTTATTGACCGGAGATGTGTCTCAGTCATGTCTACATTGTTCTCGAACCGTAGGGTCCGCACGCTTAACGTTACGATGACAGTTATTATGAGTTTATGCATTTTGATATACCGAAGTTAGTTCGGAGTTCCAGATGTGATCACGGACATGACGAGGAGTCTCGAAATGGTCGAGACATAAAGATTGATATATTGGACGGCTATATTCGGACACCGAAAGTGTTCCGTGTGATTTCGGAGAAAACCGGAGAGCCGGAGGTTACCGGAACCCTACCGGGAGAAGTAATGGGCCATATGGGCTTTAGTGGAGAGGGAGAAGGGTTGCCAGAGGTGGGCCGCGCGCCACCTCGTCCCTGGTCCGAATTGGACTAGGGGGGGGGGCGCCCCCCCCCCCTTTTCCTTCTCCCACTCCACCTCTTTCCCCCTCCTAGTAGGAGTCCTACTCCTACTAGGAGGAGGACTCCTCCTGGCGCACCTGTAGGGGCCGGCCGGCCTCCTTCCCTTGCTCCTTTATATACAGGGGCAGGGGGCACTTCTAGACACACAAGTTGATCCTTGAGATCGTTCCTTAGCCGTGTGCGGTGCCCCCTGCCACCATATTCCACCTCGGTCATATGGTTGTAGTGCTTAGGCGAAGCCTTGCGTCGGTAGAACATCATCATCGTCACCACGCCGTTGTGCTGACGGAACTCATCCCCGAAGCTTTGCTGGATCGGAGCCCGGGGAGCGTCATCGAGCTGTACGTGTGCTAAGAACTCGGAGGTGCCGGAGTAACGGTGCTTGGATCGGTCGGATCGGGAAGACGTACGACTACTTCCTCTACGTTGCGTCAACGCTTCCGTTGCGATCTACGAGGGTACGTAGATAACACTCTTCCCTCTCGTTGCTATGCATCACCATGATCTTGCGTGTGCGTAGGAAATTTTTTGAAATTACTGTGTTCCCCAACATGGACCGCAATACTTGCGAACACCCAATGCGGAAGACACTTCTCGGATCCTAGCACAGAATGCAGCAAGAGGATTTCCTGGGATGCTTGGAAGCATCGACTGCATGCATTGGAAATGGAAGAACTGCCCATTTTCTTGGCATGGGATGTACAAAGGCGCCAAAGGCAGTTTCAGTGTGGTACTTGAGGCGGTGGCCACACAGGACCTCTGGATTTGGCACTTCTTCTTTGGTATTCCAGGAACTCACACTGACATCAACATGCTGCAGTGCTTCCCTGTCTTCGCCAAGCTTGTTGAAGGTCATTCTCCTCCGGTCAACTTCGAGGTCAATGGGCGGCACTACAACAAGGGGTACTACCTAGCTGATGGCATCTATCTGAGATGGTCTACATTTGTGAAGACTATCTCAAACGTTGTGCTAGGAGGCAAGAAGTCCCACTTTGCCAAGGTGCAGGAGGCTTGCAGGAAGGATGTCGAGCGGGCATTTGGTGTGCTCCAATCTCGATTTGCTGTTGTCCGGTACCCTGCTCAGACCTGATCAAAAAATCAAATGTGGGAGATCATGACTTGCTGTGTCATCTTGCACAACATGATCATCGAGAGCGAGTAGGAAGAGCCAGTGTTTGACACTGAACCATACTACAGGCAGGGTCCTCTAGCCGAAGTTGATCACCAGCTACCGGCAACCTGGACTGCCTACTTTAGTATGCGTCAGGAGATCCGAGACCCACAGGTGCATCATCAACTACAGCAGGATCTAGTGGAGCACCTATGGAGGATCAAGGGTGACGCCTAGCTCGACGTGTGGTGAGTTTTTATTTGTTGAACTATATAATTTGTATTGGACTATTTGTTGTTGCACTATTTTGTTGAACTATTTGATTTTCTGTGATGAACTATGTGATAAAAAATATATTTATGTTGAGAATTCAACGTCGAACCACGACGAACCATGCCGAATATGGGCCGATTCTCGCCCATGTTCGTCGAAAGTGGGCCGAAAACTGAGCCAATATCAACGGCTGAAGGCGACCTTGGGGCGACGTCTGGATGCCCAACCGCCCCCAGCGCCGATTCTACCGCCAGCTCACCCCCAGACAGTGATTTTTATGCCTCCTGAGGGGCCAACGGCTGGAGATGCGCTAACTAACATCAGGCATTGCAAGGCGGCCCATCGAGCGACTTGAGCGATGCAACGTCGACAGTGTGAACAAAGCGCCATATTCAATGGTAGCGGGGCCATGCAGATGCAGGTGGTGGTGACAACGTGAGATTATTCCTCAGAGGAAAAGGTGACTAAAAAGCCAAAGTTGACGTGGTACCAACCTTAGCGCGTCCAAGGATGGCTGGATGCATCCGGGAAACTGCGACCATCCCCCATGAGAAAGTAACAATGAGCGCACCATCCCCCATATCATATGTATGTTATCTCCACTAGCTCGCGTGGATATCATCGTCCCTTCCGGTGACAATGAGCGGTGGTTTTCCTACTCAACATCGATATATTTATGCTATGTTTAATTAATCGAAAGACGGAAAAAAGTACGTTGGCCACAGCATAGCGTGGGTCTCTATGCTATAGCTAGTTTGGCAAATACTCCCTCTAAAGTTAGTAAAGTTGAGTCGTTTATTTTTGGACAGAGTGAGTACATGGCAGGATGAACTTTTGTGGAACGTGGAAAGTAAACAATGCCACATACTTCCTCAAATATTTTCCTATACATAGCACCATCGGTGCTTCCTAGTCACATTCCTAGATCATAGTATTTCGTTGACGCCACCAACCATCTTTAGTTCGGCTCAGACTCTACTAAAACATTAAACAGTCCACACCATTTCTCCTTGCTTGTTCCACCTCCCAGTCCCGACGGGCGGAATAATGGCCTCCTCGTCTTCCCTTCGCCGTAGACTAAGAACCAGCCTCCTGGCCATGTTCCGCAGAATCTGCAAGGCCTTTGACGCTGGGGATATTGTCATCTCGTGGCTGATATGTAAGCTTGACCTTCAAAGCATCCCCAACCTCATCTCGATAGAGATATGCAAGCTGCGCAGTGGGAAAACTGCAAGCCACCGCCTCTTCATCGCTGTCAAGAATGCCATCGCCAACTTCTCGTGGCTGAGATGTAAGCTGGGTATGGCCATGTCTAGGGATAATTCGCCTCCTGCTCCTGCGGAGGACGGCTCCGCTTGCCTCTCAGATTTCCTCACTGGCATCCTCTTCATTTTCCTCTTGCTGCCAGCTTACTCCATTGTGTTCATCATCATTATGTTCTCTGGCATCATTTTGGTTACAACAGCAGCCCCCATTGCATTCGTCATTGACATGATAGCCTCCATGCACGACCACACAAAATCATGCCGTCGCCCAACCACCTTCTTCCACCACAAAAAACCATGCCGTCGTCGAACCATCTTATGTCGTGGCCATCGCGTTCATGTCCTCCCGTCCGGCGGTGGCCACCGAAGTAGTTTACTCCTGAGCTTCCGAGCTTTCATTGTCAGAAGAAAGGTGCGTGTGTTATCAAGACCTCCACACCACCCAGGTACGTCATGTGTAATCTCTGAACCTTTTTTTTTGCGGGAATAATCTCTGAACCTTTTGATCCAATGAATCAATGATGATGCCATCGATTGCTGAACTTGGACAACCTGTTATCTTGTTCTTTTCAGAGTCGCAGCAGGAACGTAAACACAGCGGAGTGACATTTCTTTTGTTGTTTTTCATCATGTTTGCCTCTGTTTTACCACATACAAGCGTCCGTCGGGTATCTGTCTATCGTCACTAGTCAATGTATATAGCATACTCTAAACTCTTCAAAAAATTCACAATTCTTTTTGTCAACGAGTTTGCAGGTTGGGGATCGATGTTTCTCAGATGCCAACTGCAAGTCGGGACTATCTTGCCGCAAGTGGACTGGAACTGGATGCAACAGTAAAAGATGTGTCCGCACAATAGTCGCTAGCCCGTTCGACACAGTTGTATGTTTTGTTGTGCATTTTTGTTTTGTCATTTGATTATTCTTTTTAGAAAAAAGTCCATATTACAACCTCGAACTACCACCATTGTCTAAAATACAACCCTGAACTACGAAGCCGTCTAATATACAACCCTGAACTTTCAAATCCAGATAAAAAAAAAACAACGCCCCTCTTGACTGGTTTTGACCAATCAACAACATAGTCACCGCCAAGTCGTATGCCATGTCACCATCACCTGAATCTAAAATTTGCTTCTATTTTTTATCCAGTGGGCAAAACTACTTGAAACTTTCACAGACTGAATCTAAAGGTTGTGTGGATTTTTGAGAATTTTTCATTTTTTTCTGGAAAAATATTTTTGCCCAAAATTTGAAACAAAAAGGCTCTGAATTTGAATTTTGGCTCTAGTTTTTTTATACTTGGTAGAACTTGTTGAGACTTCCCCAGATTAAATGTAATGGTTGTCTGGATTTTGAGATTTTTTTTCAAATGTTTTTATGCCAAAATTTGACCTGAAAATGACTTGGCGCTGACTAGGCAGTTGGGTAGTCAAAAACCATTCAAAATCAGTCAAAAACCACCCCCAGGGTTATTTTTTGTCCGGTTTTGAAAGTACAATATTGTAAATTAGACGATTTCGTAGTCCAGAGTTGTGTTTTAGACTTCGATGATAGTTTGAGGTTGTTATATGGACTTATCTCTTGTTTTTATCCTGACAATTTGTTGATACCATAGATATCACTCACTAGTCATGTACTACACATTATCAGTGAAAGTAGCAAGTATACCACAAATAACGTAGATAATTACCCATATGGTGTCACTGCCCTACATCAACTTTAACATAAATGGCTATGTGCATCACATTAATGCATAGGCCGTGGGTTCCAACCTCCTTTCCTAAAAAAGAAAACATAAACTGGCGAGTATTCCTGACAAAGCTAATAATGCAAATTCACCAGGACAACTCACTGCCATTCAACAAGTACGCGTTCCTCACGACGCACAACTCATTCTCAATAGTAACAGATATTCCACTCTTCACATTGTACAACCAGGAAGATTCGGTCACCGGTCAATTGAATGTAAGAGTCCCTCGTGCTTGCCAGTTGATTCTGAAACTTTTGCGGTATGATTCTGAATAATGCAACTACACACGGCACTTTTTGGCAGAATGGCGTCAGAGCACTGATGCTGGATGTATACGACTTCCAGGACGACATATGGTTGTGCCATTCATTCGGAGGAATGTGCTTGGACGCCACCGCCTTTGTGAGTGAGCAGAATTGTTCTCTGAATGGATGGCCATTAAAATGTTTCAGAATCATATATCCTAATGTGACCAGTAACTATTTACGTAGGAGCCCGCCATAGGTACCATGAGGGAAATAGAGGCCTTTCTTGTAATGAACCCGTCAGCGGTCGTGACACTCATTCTCGAGGACCATGTCAAGTCTCACCGCGGCCTCTCCAAGCTGTTCATCAAGACAGGCCTCACCAAGTACTGGTTTCCGGTATCGAGGATGCCACGGAACGGGGAGGACTGGCCCCGTGTCAGCGACATGATCAAGCTCAACCAGCGTCTCCTTGTCTTCACCTCCAACCCATTCAAGGAGTCAAGTGAAGGAATTGCGTACCAATGGAACTATATGGTCGAAAACATGTGTGAGTTTAAGCTTCAGACTTTTATTCAGTTACTGTCCCAAGATAAATATGATTTGCTCTAGTAGTTTACACGTTTGCCTTCTCTTAATTATCACAGATGGTGATGTCGGAATGAATTCTCGTGTCTGCCGCAATCGCTCCGAATCGGCTGTCCTAAGCGACAGAACTAAATCATTGGTTCTTGTCAACTATTTCCGCACGCGGCCGGTCCAAGGGACAGCATGTATGGAACACTCGCGAGGGCTCGTGGAGGTGCTCCACACATGCCACGCTGCTTCCGGCAACCGTTGGGCTAACTTCTTGGCTGTGGATTACTACAAGGTAAGACCAGCAGCTGGAACTCACTAGGACATGCTAGAATCTTGAAATCCCGAATCGAAATGATGATTCGTTGGTTGGTTGCCTAATTTCAGAGAAGCAATGGTGGGGGCGTCTTCCAAGCTGTGGACATGCTGAATGGGATGCTAATCTGCGGCCACGATGATGTGCATGCTTGCGGCGGGCGGACAAGTCCACACTTGTTCTTTTTTCGTTTCCTTCTTGGCTTGTTCTTGAAGCCTGCTGCCTACTTATGGCGGGCTGTTCTCTTGTAGTAGAAACGAACTCTCAAGGGCCGGCATGCTTCGCAAACTTGGAGAGTTGAGGTATGATGCAAACACGAAATGACAAGTCATGCTCTAAATGGAGTTTACAAATGGTCTCTACATTGGGCTACTTGACTATTATTAACTGCACTGTTGTACGTATTTGCAATCTAGACACACTGCACGATATTGTAAACATGTCAATCCACATTGTATCTGCAATCCAGGACATATATATTGCACGGTCCTATCTTATATTTTGTAATTGGATGCATCACTCAAGGCTCCAAGTTAATTCTCTTGTATTGATTACTTGGATGCACCATTCGATGCTCGACGTTAATTGTTAGAAACAATGCTAACTATCCGTACAATCTCTGTATTAATATATCCTTAGGAGCCCTTGCCCATTGTCACACGTCCAAGCCTCTGGAGTAAATCTTTCACGGGATGCCAAAAAACCACACATCTTTTTCTCTTTGCAGGAAAAAAAACACCTCTCTAGCAATTTTCTTCCTCCCCCGATCTTACGCCGCCGACGCACCTAGGGTCATTTACTGACCCAAAGTACAGGTCTTTGCCACGATCCAGCAAGCTTCTTCCCGATCTCCGTCTTCTTTACGCAGCAATCTCCATGTTGGAATAATCCATACAATGCCTAGTAGGTTAATTAGTTTCTAGATAAGTCGATTAGTCCGGCTAGGAATCGTGTTTGCATGTTACGTGACTTAACTGTTGCTTGGCGTGCTGCTGGGAGTATTTGGTTTTCTGCTTTCACACAGTATATGCGTCGTCAAGGATGTCGGTATTCGGCTCGCTTCATCTATTCGTTAATGCTATAGACAGTGACACTAAGGCTCAGCCGCCACTGCCTACAATTGCCAGTTCGCTGGTTCCTTCACCACCATGCACTTTGACAAGCTCTGGTCGGCCAAGATTGAGCCCAAATGCCTCTTCTTCATGTGGGTCTGGCTGCGAGGTAGAATTCTCACCAATAACAATCTGGAGACAAGGGGAATTCCGCACTCTGAAAAATGCAACCTCAGCGACCAACAGGATGAGACACCCCTTCACCTTATCCTCCAATGCCCCTTTGCCCGAGCCGTCTGGTTCCTTGTGGCTACTGAGCTGGGAACCCCATCCCTTTTTGCTGCGGCCCAGCAAGCATCCTCCATCACTACTTGGTGGAATGATTTCGCCTCCAGCCTGGGCAAGAAGGCGAAAAGTGCAGCCATCTACACCGCGTGGAACATATGGAAGGAGAGGAATCGCCGGGTCTTCGATCACAAGTCTCTACAAGAGTCTGCTATTCTACAACTTATCAAACAGGACATTCTACAGCCTGCCCTCTCTACTCATTGGCTCTCGATGTTGAGAACAACCCATAACCGGAACCAGATTAATGTAATTTCCCTTTTCATGGTGGAGGTCACCTTAAAACCTGGTCTGAAATGCAACCTTTGTAGCACTTTCTTCCCTCGTTCTTAATATATGGGCAGCACAATCTGCCAATTCCTCAAAAAAAAAACATATGATTTAAGAGCAGGCGGCATCATCATTTTTGTATGCAACAAGGAGCAGGTAGCATCAGGAGTTTAGCATAACAGCAAGGAGCAGGTAGCATCATGAATTTAAGATATGTTGGTATCATAGCTTTACACCTCGGTACAACGGCAAGCGGACAAAGCTGGGAACTCACCCGGGACCATGGTTGCTTCTTCCTAGAAGCTTCCGAGAAGCTGTGAGGGTTGACTCACTGTAGCTTGTTAGGCTCCCCTCCCTCACTCTTATCCAAGATTGTTACCTACATTTCTCCCCTCCTCCTGCTCCTCCTCCTGTGCATTTGACAGTGAGCGCTCCTCCACGCCAAGCAGCACCGATCCAGGTGAGCAGCCCCCTCTTGAACCTTTTGCTTTCTTCTACTGGGTTCCACGCACCATTTTTTGTTTTGGTTTCTGTGTGTTGATAAGAGTAGAATCCAGCGAGCTATTTTAGCTTACAGCAAGCCTTCTTTTTTGAAGAGAAAGATCGGGGGAAATTCAGCAAAGCTGAGGAAGACAGAACTAGAGCAGAGAGGAAGCGGGACAGAACACTCTGTTATGAGGATGTGAAGTAGCTAGGTGGTGAATATGATTTGGTCTTTTCATGTACTGCTTCCAGACTCGTCTAAATTAATAAAAAGAGGGACATCTCTTTCATGTTTCAACTGCATCATTTTTCTCTCAGTTCAGTTCCATATGTGAATAAATCTCGACTGAATATCCCAGTGTATATTTCACGACATATATATTGAGTAAAGTAACGCGTGCATGATTTCTACTCAAAAGTAAAGTACCATTTTAGTAATTGCAAAGCCATATTGAAATTGAAACTTTTTAGCTTTATTTTCACTTCATGGCTATTCATTCATAAAGTTCGTCTAACTCGCTGATTGCTTAAGTAACCATTCAAACTGATTTCATGCCAACTTTTGGTGGAAACATAGTGTACTCTGACTGCAAATTTACTTCCAAAACTCCAGTTGCATCTATAATGCTAATTGCTCCAATGCTTGCTCACAGGACGATGTCCAAACTCTAACCGCCATGAACTTATCTACCATTGGGGTCATTGGTGCCATCAGTGAATGTGTCAGCTTGTTTCAGTCGACCAAATCTGCCATTTCATCTATGCGAACAAAGCTGTGAGCTCACCTGGGTCCATGGTTGGTTCTTCCTGGAAGGTCCCCAGAAGGTGTGAGAGTTTACTCCTGTAGATTGGTAGGCTACCCTTCATCAATCCATCCAACATTATTAGGTTCAATTCTCTCCTGCTCCTCCTGCGCGTTTGAAAGCCAGCGCTTGTCCATGACAAGCAGCATCGTTCCAGGTGAGCACAGCTTGATATCTTTCCACATATGAAGCTCATTTGGTGACCATTATACCTTTTTTTCTGTGTTGTTAAAATTACAACCCAGCAAAATATTTTAGCTTAGAACCAGCCATTTTTCTTGAATTAAAAATTGAGGGGAAATTTTTTCAAAGCTGAGAAAGAGACAAGCAGAGCCCTCTGTTACAAAGATGCAGAAAAAGCAGAGAAAATAATTTGGTTTTTTCATGTACCGCTTCCAGGGTTACAGAAATTCATAAAAGGAGGGACATATCTTTAATGTTTCAACTCCAACATGTTCCGCCTCAGGCTCTTTATCTAGTTCCATATATGAATAAATCTCACTTGAACATCAAAGTGTATATTTCACAACATATATATTGAGTAAACCGTCCATGATTTACAGTAAAGTAGAACATAGTTGTTACTAAATTGCAAAGACATATCAACACTTTATAAATATATTTTTACTAAACAATCTTTCTCTAACTTGCTGACATTTGATGGCAATTTTCGGTGAAACATATCTGTAGAAAATAAGTACTACAATAGTCAAGTTATTGTATATGAATAGTCGTCTTGATTTACACTTTGACTGCAAAATTTACTTCCATAATGCTAATTGCGTCTTATTTGATTGCAGGACAAAAGTAGCTGTCCAGACTGCAGCCACCATGAGCTTGTTGGCCATTGGGATTGTTAGTGCCATTAATGACTGCGTCACTTTGTTTCAGTGGGCCAAATCTGCCATTTCATCTATAAACTCTAAATGGAGTGGCTCACAGGAGCAAAGTCTCCAGGACAGTGTATTAAAGTTGGAGAGTGGCCTACAACTTCTCAAGGATACCCTGCCTGCAATGTATGACCTCATTAATAAAGCAGAGTGGAGAAGCCATGAACACTATGTGGCCAAGCTCCTTCCGAGTCTCAAGGATGCAGTGTCTGAGGCCGATGACCTTATTGATGAGTTCAGATGGTATGAGATGAAGTTGCAAGTGGAGGGCAATGCAAGCCAATCTCCTTTCATTGACTTCTTGGATACCATCATCCAAGGCAGCTTCAACAAACTGAATGATGTCCAATTGAGGTTGAATCATCTTTCAAGTCAACTGGACAATATGGGGCTTCGTGGAGTTACACCACACTTTGACAAATTAGTCAGGCCAGAGACCACTTCTATGCCAAATGAAGCAAAACTGTTTGGTCGTAACAATGAGATGAAGCAGGTATTGGGACTTCTCAAGGTACCTACAAATTTAAGACGCAGGCTCATGGCTATTTCAGAAAATCCATCAACAAGCGCATCAGCAAGGAACCAAGTTAGTAAGTCAAGAATATTGAGTCTTCCTGTTTTGCCTATAGTTGGAATTGGTGGTGTTGGAAAGACTACTTTGGCCCAACATATCTGCAGTAACAAGCGAGTGGAGTCATACTTTGAACCGATAATCTGGATTTGTGTGTCAGATGACTTCGATGTGAAGAGGTTAACTAAAGAGGCCATACAATCTTGTACTGAAAAGGAGGTAACAAGTGATAACTTGGATTGTCTTCAGCGTGCTCTTTTTAATCATGTGAAAGATAAAAGGTTATTGGTAGTCCTTGATGACATCTGGGATGATGCCTTGAAGGAAAATGGGCAATGTTGGAAGAGGTTTTGTGCACCTTTTAGAAGTGTCCAAGAGGGAAGTGCGATGTTGGTCACCACTAGATGTTCAAAGGTTACTGAGGTAGTGCGCACACTGGAGCCCTTCATATTAGAAGGTCTAAAGGATGACATATTCTGGAATTTCTTTAAGTCCTATGTGTTTGGATCTCAGAGTTCTGAGAATTATCCTGAGTTAGAATGCATTGGTAGAAGAATACTTCCTAAACTGAAGGGCTCTCCTTTGGCTGCCAAAACTCTGGGACGCATGTTAAGCATGGACCTTCAAGAATCACATTGGAATTTTATACTTGAGAGTGAATTGTGGCAGTTAAAACAAAAGGAGACTGAGATTTTGCCCGCCCTTCGGTTGAGCTATATGTACTTACCATTTTATTTGAAGCAATGCTTCAGATTCTGTGCTGTGTACCCTAAAGATTACATATTCCAGAAGCAACACTTAGCTGAAATTTGGGTAGCAGAAGGCTTTGTAGAGCCTCAAGGTGGTGTTCCAATTCAAGATATTGGTTGTCAGTATTTTGAAGACCTTGTAGCACGGTCCTTCTTTGGAAAAGTTAGTGGTGGATACGTAATCCATGACTTGCTGCATGACATGGCACAACAAGTTTCAGAGCACGACTGCTTCATCTTAAGAAACGAGAGTGACTTTGATAAAGTTCCCCAGAATGTCCGTCATCTATACGTACTCCCTAGCAGTGACTTTGACGATTCCAGCTTGTTGAGACTATGCAAGTACACAAAGCTGCGTACCCTAATTTGCAAGAAGGATTTAGAGGGAAAAACAAGCTTTATAATGGACCAATGGTGTACTAAACTTTTGTGCATGCGTGTGATTTCTTGTCCCTTCACAAATGAGTTTCCAGATAGTATCGGCAATTGGAAGCATCTTCGGTACCTTAAAATCTACAGATCTTGTCCTTTGAAGAGGATTCCTTTAACTTTGTGTTGGCTATATTATCTGACGTTTTTTTATGTTGGGGAATGCATTCTAGAAAGCTTGCCCAATGACTTCGGTAAGTTGGTCAATTTACAGAGCTTCAGTTCACATGGATTTTCATATTATGCTGGGCTGTGCATGAGACTTGATGCTGAGGCAGAGGGACGCGAAATTAGGTTAATGAAGAATCTGAACCAATTTCGTGGACACTTGGAGATATATAATGTTGGCAGCCTAAGTAATGATCATACAGTAGAAGTTGAATTGAAGAATAAGATGTATCTTGACGAGTTGAAACTGAGGATGCATTCGTTTGTAGGCTCCCCTGAGTCTCAGTCCATCCATCATAAAGAAGTGCTTGAAATTCTGCAACCTCATATCAGTCTCAAGTCTCTGATCCTTGAGAATTATCATGGTGTCTCGCTCCCAAGCTGGTTTCAGCCACAAAACATGCCAAGCTTGAAATCACTCAGTTTTGTTGATTGTTCTTCTGCCATGATCTCACAGAGCATAAGCGTAAATGGGACACCTGCAGTTGGTATTTTCCTATCCCTGGCAAACGTAACGATATCTGGGTGTTCAAATATGTTAGGCGTTCTGCATCCAGACTATGTACCAGCCATCAGGAAAATAAGAATTGAAAGTTGCCAGATGTTAGAATCTCTACCAATTGAAGAGTTTGGGGAACTTAATTTCCTTGAAGAACTGGACGTGTGCAATTGTCCAAATATCCGCCTCCAGAGATTGTTTTTACCGTCCCTTAAGAAGCTACAACTGAGTAGTGCTGGTCTCCTTTGCAATATTGACTGTTGCTCTCTCACCAACTTTGTTTTCGGATGTGATTTTGTCACGTCCATCCAACTACAAGTGTGGAATCTCCCAGCTCTACAGAAGTTGCAAATTCAGTCAAAATCTCTTACATCTATTGGAGACAGTATTACATCATTGTCGTCCCTTAATGTCCTATTAGTTGCACTTTGTGATAGCTTGTCAACTCTTGATGGCCTCCTAACACAAGAACTACCTGCTATTCAGAAAATTGACATCTATTCTTGTCCCAAATTAGTGTCCCTGCCAGTTGAAAGGTTTGTGAGTTTTCCTTATCTGAAACATCTCAAGGTTTGGGATTGCGAAAGTCTGAACTGGCAAATGGGCTTGGTGCTGCCATCGTCTCTCCAAAGTCTCAGCTTACAGAAATGTGGGGATACCTCTCCATGTGTTCCCAGTTGCCTAGAGAACCTCACATCCCTCGTCTCACTGCGCATTAGTGGGTGCAAAAGTATAACATCCATCCCAAGCAATATTTGGCGCACTACTCTTGCATCACTCGAGGAATTGAACATCGAGGATTTTCCAAACCTAGTTTCAATTGGTGGAAGAAAGGCAATTGCAAAAATAAAGAAGGTGACTATATACAGTTGTCCAAAGTTGAAGGAAGTGAAGATGATCCGGGGATGCTACGTAAGGTATTTTTGCTAACACTGTATCCCATCCAGCTTTGACTTCTCTTTTGTTTGGAAGTCCCTATATACGGGAAAGAACTCGTGTATTATGCAGTAACTATCCTATTTAAATCATCATCATTAAAGTATGATACAGTTGTTTATGACACCTACACATATTGTATGTCTTGTTTCTGCTTGTTAGTTCCAGTGTTTAGTCTGTACTTAACCCTGATATGTTAGGATTTTCCGAAAGAAATTTGTGATGCTTTCAGAATTACGTACATGTGACCAAACTTGCTACTTGTAGATACAGGTGAAGAAATGACAGGCGAGCACGGAGGAACCGGTAGCTGCATGGAAGGAAACTGAAAGTTGGAAGACCCGTGGACAACGAGACTTAAATTGTCGGCCACGATGAATGAAAGGAAATTGTGATGTTTACTGCATATCTTGGTCTCGCTGTCTCTTTCTATCTCTCCATGCGTGCCTGCTTCTTCAGTTGTGCAGTTTTATTCCATCAATTGTTTCCCGTCCCATATTTTTGCTGAAAACTATGAGTTTCTACTTAGTACTACAATCGTAGTAAATTTTCTGTAACCAATAAAACGACGCCATGTTGTATATAATGGCATTGGCGGTCCGAGAACTTGCGCTGCGGGTGCACTTAAGTCACGGTACTTGCAAACCGGAAAAATCCGTCATAGAACTTGCATTACAGGTGCGGATAGGTCACCCAGGTCATCTGAACCGGCCAGCTGCCCGGTTTTCACCCTCTAACGGTCAAGAGCGATAAATTTGTTCACGACTTTAAAAATATATGTGATTCGTGAACTTAAACAAATGTTTGTGAATGATAAATTTAAAAATACTTGTTCACGACTTTAAAAAAATGTTCACGAACGTTTAAAAAAATATATTTGTGATCAGCGACTTTAAAAAATGTTCACGAACAATAAAATAAAAAATATTTATTAAAAATATTTGTCATTCGTGACTTTAAAAAAATGTCCAGGAACGAAAAATTTGAAAATATTTTCGAATGATAAATTTAAAAATGTTCATTAATGATTAATTTGAAAACTATTTGTTCACGACTTTAAAAAATGGTCGAGAACAATAAATTTGAAAAATATTTATGATTCACAAACATGTTTTTAAAGTTGTGAACATTTAAAAATTTGTGATTCACAACTTTAAAAAAAGTTCGCGAATGATAAATTAAAAACTATTTATTAAAAATATTTGTGATTTGTGACTTTAAAAAAATGTCCACGAACAAAAAATTTGAAAATGCTTGCGAACGATAAAGTTGAAAATGTTCATGAATGATTAACTTGAAAACTATTTGATCACGACTTTAAAAAAAGTTCGAGAATGATAAATTTGGAAAATATTTGTGATTCGCGAACATTTTTTATAAGTGTTGAACATTTAAAAAAAATTATGATTCGCCACTGTAAAAAACGTTTGCAAGCGATAAATTAAAAAATAATTTTTAAAAATATTTGTGATTCGCAACTTTTAATAAATGTCCACGAATGAAAATTTTGAAAATGTTTGCGAACAATAAATTTGAAAATGTTCATGAACGATTAATTTGAAAATTATTTGTTCACTAATTTTAATAAATGTCCGCGAATGATAAATTTGAAAAATATTTGTGATTTATGAACATTTTTTTAAGTTGTGAACATTTTAAATATATATTTGTGATTCGCGACTTTAAAAAAATGTTCTCAAATGATAAATTTAAAAATATTCATGAAAAATATTTGTGATTCGTGACTTTAAAAAAAATGTCTAGGAACGAAAAATTAGAAATGTGACCTATCTGCACCCGCAACGCAAGTTCTATGATGGGTTTTTCTCGAAAATAGGATAGCTGGCCGGTTCAGATGGCATATGTGACCTATCTGCACCCGCAATACGAGTTATATGACGGATTTTTCCGGTTTGCAAGTACCGTGACTTAAGTGCACCTGCAATGCAAGTTCTCGGACCACCAGTGCCATTTACACTATGTATGCAGTTGTGTGTTTTGGTGCATCGTAACCCTGTTCACCTGCCATGCATGACCTCTGTATCTGACTATCATGATCTTTCCGTCTTGTTCTGTGGTTTGTGCATGTGATCTTTTGCATTCCTTTTTTTTTTAGGGTTGGTCTTTTTCATTCCTGGTTTCCCCTTTCTCTCTGGTTCTTTGCTTGTATAAAGACATGCGTCACTGTCTCGATGCTTTCTCGTAATAAATTGGCACGTGCCTGGGAGGAAAAAAAAAGGAAACAATCTTACCTTGTACTACTATGAACAATGAGGAAGCAGACATATGGTTTCAGGTTTCAGAAGTAAAGAATAGATTAGCTCGTGCCACAGAGTTGCCGAAATTAGCTCAGGTTTCAGGTTTCAGAAGTAAAGAACATCTTGCACGGGAGCGGGCGCCTTGGATGACTATTTCTGACTGCCACAGAGTTGCCGAAATAGGCTTGTGCCCCACTATATGAATATAGCAACCACCCGATACAGCCAGAAGTTCATCGCGGGGGCAAACAACACAATCAAGCCCAAAAGAAAAACAAGAGAAAAGCAAGAGAAAGATATGCCGGCAGCACCGGATGAAAGAAAGCTGAAGCATCCCGCAAGTGTTGCGCCCACCGGAAACATCCACCACGCTCCAATGCCATCGAGTCGCCGCGAACCAAGCAACACCTTCAAGAAGGACTGCGATGATGACGACGCTGCTGCCCGGACGAATCCTAGGATTTCTCCCGGTACACGGAGGGAAGGTTCCCCAATAAGTCAATAGCTATCCTTCATTATCTGGGGCGGGCGAGAGGTACTCCCGACGCCCTTCAAGAAGGTTGATGGCACGCGCAGGCATCACCGCGTCGGTGCCGATCGGACCCGAGAGGGATTTCGCCCTACCCCTCATACCCACAACCCAGGACCAACCGGCGGCTCCACCACGCCAACCGCCCACCAACCTGCACCACCACAGTCACGAGGACACCACCGTCGTCTCTCCACCGCAGACGCTGCGAGGCCGGCCGAACCAAACGGGACCACCACCGATAGGGACCGGGAGCACCACAGCCACGTGGGAGGGGACAACCTCCACTGGCACAAGCCGTAGCAGACAGGACGCAGGTGCGAGAGTACGTCGGACCCCCTGCCCCGTCGGGCCCAGATCGGGCCCGTTAAGCTCCAGCTGCCGTGCTGCAGCCGACGCAACGCAGAACCGCCGATCCCAACGACCGCATCCTGCTAGCCCAATTGGAGGAGACCCGCCGGAGGCCAGACCAACCTGCCCTGACCCAGATCAGGCCCAAAAGGGCCTAGATCTGGGCCTGCAGGGCTCCGCCGGCCAACCCCCGCCGCCAAAGGGCCTTGTCGCCGTCGTATCTGCGCCCGATCTACACTAGAGCACCGCCCACCAAGGTGTACCGTCGCCGGAAACCGCGAGGGGGAGAGGAAGAGGGCCGCCACCGCCAGCCTCACCACGGCGCCGTGCGGGCAACTCCCGGCCGCGTCAGCCGTCAGCAGCGGCGGGAGGAGGGGTGGGAGGTGGGGGCTGGGCGGCGAGGGGAGGGAGGGCCGGCCCGGTCGCCCCGCTCGGGGGGGCGGCGCGGGGGGTACGGGGAGGGAGAGGAGACTCTGAAGATCTACTACAATGCCCTGTTCAGGTTGTCTGATGGCTGGTTGAAAGCTGGACTTTCAGAGGGAATTGCAGTTTGCAGCATAGCTAGTGTGCTTTATTTGACTCAATAGGGTGTGCAGTGCAGTGCCCCCCGCGGCGCCCCTTGTTGTGATCCCTTGTCCGCCATTTGCAATCACATGAGCAAAGGACTTGGATAGGGGCACTAGTACAGAACCGGCCTTTAGTGCCGGTTCGTGACGGGCTTTAGTGCCGGTTCTTCAACCGGCATTAAAGAGTGGGGACTAAAGGTCCCCTCCCTTTAGTACTGGTTCGTCACGAACCGACGCTAAAGTGCCACCACGTGGCACGAGCCAGGCCCGTTTGCGTGTAGGGCATTAGTACCGGTTGGTAACACCAACCGGTACTAAATGTTTGGGTGTTTTTTTTTAAAAAATTTCTTTAATTTTGTGTTTTCAATTAATTTAGCGATTGTTTTACATTATAATGAGTTGTTAAATCATTAGGTGAAAATACCGCGGATTAGTTTCGACTGGATGGATATATCTCTAGCTAGCTAGCTAGCTAGCAAAGTGATCAAGTATATGTCATATCCATATATATTATACTTGATCAACTACAGTGATCTGCGGTTTCTTTCATTAAATGATATAATAATTAACTAGCTGATCACCACCAGCACTAGCTACTAGCTTAAAGAAGAAACATTCACTTGTACCAGAAGCAAAAATATCATCGAGTTCAACATGATTGTCATGATATTATAAGCGTTCATATATAACACCACAAAAGCAAATCACTTAAGTTCAGAACGAAGAACACGGACATGAAAGGACAAGTACTAATTAAGAGCAGCATGAAACTAGCTAAATCACTCCTGCTAGTTACTCTCTCTCTCTGGTAAAATAGCATAGAACATGTCTGGTCTCTGCATAGGACGTTACACAAAAAAATGGATTTTGTAATAAATTTGAGATCGATGCAAGTTCGTCATCATTTGATACCCTGCACGTTGTTGCGGGGATATTTTGCAACATAACTCAATGTGATTCATTGTATGAAACATGAATATTTCAAGTAATAATATAAAAAGTTAAAACTAAAAAATACATACAATTTCTTATGTTTGATCACTATATAGTTGTAAAATGTTTATTAAATATATATATATATATATATATATATATATATATATATATATATATATAACATACTAGAATGAAAATGCTCATGTTTGATCACTATATAGTTGTATTTTTTATTAAATATATATGACATAATAAAGTGGAAGTTGTCATGTATGTTTGCATGTTGAGATGAGTCCTTTTCCCATGCATTTTATGATGAAGTGACACCGCTTGCATGTTGAGAGACATATGGCAGTGGGGGTGAGCTTTTTCTCATGTTGTTGAGCAATGATGTGGCATATGCTTGCATGTTGGAAGAAATAGTTAGTGGGGGCTACCAATTTAAATATAGATATTGGCAAGTATCCTGCGTGATATTCCATAGGAAAGTGCCTTGCAAAAGAATCATCCTAGAAAAACAGATCTAAACAGAGAGAAAGTCATATATACATAAATAAAATACTGCATAATACTCCCTCCGCTTCGATAATACTTATATATTCATTTCTTCGACAAGTATTTTGTGACGGGGGGAGGAGTACTATAGCATGAGTAGTTAAGAGAAGAAAAAATAATGTTGCATGCATCAACCTTATAGCATCTCGTCTTCCATGGAGGGCAGACGACTGAACAAGTTGAAGAGCAGGTTGGTCCTGCCTCGGAACCACGGCGGCCGGAGGAAGTAGAGCCCCATCCCCATGGTCAACATCCGTACCGGAGTCAGGTACAATACGACGGACATCACCAGCGAGAGGGCCATGAAGACGGGCGTCAACCTCGGGTCGCGCCAGCGGAGCAGCGACTGCGCACGCTCCCCCTGCGCAGCTAGGTCTCCGAACACCGTCTGCACCATCCCAGCCAAACTCTGGATCCGCTCGTATCTCAGCCTCACGATGTCATCCGGCTTGGATGTCGGGAACGTGTCAAACTCTTCGTCCAGCTCGTCCGCCCTGCCGAGCCTTTTTGCCACCACTTGCACCGCCTGCAACCGGAGGTAGTCCAGCTTCAGCACGGAGATAGGGCTCGTGTAGTGCATCTCGGGCAGCAATGGCCACCCGTACTGCGCCAGCATGCTTGCCCACGCCGTGCAGGTGAACCGGACGGCGAGGTGGAGCTCCCCGGTTTTCTTCAGTCCGCTCGGGCTCAGCGCCATGAGCGGGTAGTAATGCGTGTACACGCGGTGGCTTTCTAGTGTCGCGAGCCGGATGCGCACCTTGCCGATCGGCTGGTCCTTGCTGGTTGATCCGTTGCCATGGCCGGAGAGGTGGTTGTTTTTGAAGACGACGACGGTGATGATGGTGTTGAGGTCGAACACCTCCCAGGTGTACGGCTCGTTCCACATTGGCCCCACCGTGCGGAGGAGCAACGTGCGCGTGCGCACCCACTTGACGCCGTACTTGGCCACGCAGTAGGGGTACTTGTTGTCGCCCAGGTCACGTGCGCCAAGGATGCCCACCTCCAGCACGCCGATGGCGCTCTTTCGGAACTTCTCCGCCGCCGGCTGCAGGTCGCCGCTATAGTACGTTGACTCCATTGGCACGTGGTACGCCAGCTCCAGGCTCATCCTCAGGTGGATCTTGCTTTCGAACGCCATGGGTGCCGACTCCTTCAGTCCGCTCATCCACCGACTTGTCCTTGGCGTGGATCTTGCTGTCGAAGACGACGCGGCCGACTATTTCGTCGCGGAGCGTGGCCTTGGCCTTGGCCTTGACGATGACCTCCACGTCGTTGGAACTCAGGTGGACGAAGGAGAAGGCCAACTTCATCACTACTGGGTTTGCCTCCTTCGCCTACCTTCACCTCCACGTACGCGTCCATCGCGCCGGTGATGTCCAGGTCGCACGCCTTGACGACGCTCACGTACAGGTACTGCATCCGCTCCACCATGTCATACATCGACGATACCCTCGTCGCCATTGCCGCGCCGCGCGCGCCGAGCAGAGGCTTCGTCTCAACCAGACTGTACGCCGATCCCCGAGGAGAGGCTAGGTTCAGAGGAGGCAGACACGGAGCGGAACACGTCTTTGCTCTTCCCCTTGGATTCGGACGCCGCCATCCCTGAGGTACAAGAGGCAGCCTCCCCTGTCTGAGAGCGGATGCATGCGCATGAATTAGTCTTTTATTTTTATTTTTTACAATAAAATAAATAGTGGAGTAACATACTAAGCAAAGCAAAGAGGACAACAAGAAAAGTAAAAGTATACCAGTTTTGTTAAAACACACCTAGATGTGCTTTAACTATTGCACATCTAAGTTACGCGCCACTGATTTTACACAAAGATTCGTGCAGGCATTTTCATTTCAGTTTGTCTAATTCACATCTAGATATTTATTAAGAATGTCACATCTAAGCTCAACAAATATATAATGCAGCAATAAAAAAAACTAGGACAAAAAAAAATTGACCACAAACAGAATGGAAATCAGTTTAGATGTGACATAACTAGATGTGTCTTAGACAGACCGTTTTCTTTTGTCTTTTTTTTTTTAGTTTAATCGAGTCATTTAGATGTGCAATAACTATGGCACATCTAGATGTGCCCTAGGCAACCCAAAATATATATCCTTCAAAGTAATTTTCAAAGGTGGTACGACAATTATTTCGAAATGGAGGGAGGACATAATATATAGCATTCCTACATATGGAACTCCTACAACTTTTTTTTTTGGTTGATTGTTGGGTTAACGTTGAAGATGCCCAATTTGCTTTAATTTTTCAATATTTTGAATGAAGCGGGCATGTTGTTTCATACATGTAAATTAATTGATTATTATGAAAATATATCTCATAACATAACTAGTAATATAGTTTGATGTTTTTGTTGCTAATTACTTCCATATATTTTGATGGTCAAAACTTTAAAGTTGCTCCATTGACAACAGTCCAAAACTAATAATAGCAGGGATATGCGACTAAGGCCCTATTTGTTTGGGCTTTTGTTTCTGCTTTTGCAGCCTTTTCACTTTGACAAAAAGGTCATGAAAGCTCTTAAATAGGGTCCTTTTGCTTCGGCTTGACTTATGAATCAATATTGTTATATGCTGGTATAAGCGAAAAGCCGAAGCTAAAAAGCATCAATTTAGGAGCTTTTTTGGCTTTTATTTTTCCATAGTGAAAAAGCTGCAAAAGTAGAAGTAAAATCCAAACAAAACAAGCCTTAAACAGGATTCCTAGCCTAGTCCTCAATGGAGCACCAAAATCCATACTCAGTCAACTCAAATGGTTCTATTGCAAGTATCCTAGTGGTACCCGTGTAGCCTGTCAATTATATCTTGCGTGCTAGCAGGTCTCTTCTTTGGATTGAAGTCTCTGCACTCTAAAGCTATCTCGTAGCATACTCGTATTTGTTTGGATAGTCTGTCTTGTTGTGATCTCTCCCACCTATCACTCCAACTTTCAAGCACCTGAAAAATTTCAATGGTGGGTTATGGTCTATGAAATGGATTGACAACATCTTTCTATATAGGAAATAATATGTATACCATATACCGACCACATACGTTCAAGCATCAAACAAAGAACACAAATTCTCTAAAAAGTAGACCATGTCCCAATAGATTCAAGCCACGTCTATCTCGATGTAAATTGCACTTTCAGAAATGATTCGTCATATTAAGAAGAAAACTTCTTTAAAAAGAATTTTGTTGTTTCTATTCTTTTGCAGCCAAAACTATGCTTCCACTACTAGGTGTGCTTCCACAAATAACACTGCTATACATCCCATGCTAAAAATAGTGATAATATGCATATTAAAACGGTGAAAATTATTTTAAGGTCGGTCCTTCTTAGCAATAAAGGAAGTTGATTGTTCTTACATTCCCAGTCCCTAGATACCCTTTCTGCCCGGTCAGTATTTCTATTATAATAACACCAAGACTATACAAGTCAGTAATGGGTGCGATTACACCCCCTTCACGAAATTCCGGCGCCAAATATCCCCTATATAAAAATAGAAAATATTTGACCGATTAGTGGACAAGGAGAGTGGGGTTCAACTCACAGAGAAACTTACAAGAGGTGTTTACTAGCTTACATTGTTCCTAATATGGTTTTGGTAATATCCCGGCTTTGATTTTCATCAAAGCATCTAGAGAGGCCAAAATCAGTAATTTTTCGGCACCATGCTATCGTCGAGTAGTATATTGGCGGGTTTCAGATCCAAATGAATGATATGATTGTCATGAAGGAACTTGATGCCCTCACAAATACCTTTGATAATTTTATAGCAGTTTCTCCACTCACGATATGCATCTATAAACGGGATAGGAGAAAAAATGTTATCAACATACTTGATGTCAAAATGTTATATGACACATTAGATAATTTCTAGTATATAGAGAAAATGGACAATGATGTTAGAGGCCGCATAGTCATACCAGTGATATACTTATCAAGACCCCCTTTAGGTATATACTCGAAGCAAAGCAATCTTTGGTGGATATCTGCCATGACAAGTTTACCATTGTATGTTGCCATACTTCCTTGTCTGTCAGCACAATATCCTAGAAATCTAACTACATTTTTATGCTTTACCCGCATCAGGCATTGAACCTCTCGGTGAAACTCTTCTCATCCATAAAAGCGTTGGACAACCTCTTCATAGCAACCGCCCTATCACCAATGATTCCCTGCTCCCGGAACATGTGTTAGCATAATATGGCCAGCTTGAGGTTTTGAATCAAGCATGATTAAGATTGGAATGTATATACCTTATAAACCACTGCAAACCCTCCTCTTCCAATCTCTCGATCGCCAGAGAAATTGTCTGTGATTTCCTCTAGGAGTAATAATGGTAGGGCCTTGGGCTCGGCTGTTTCCACATCTAACATCTGCTCTAGGTCGCTTCGCGTAGTACAAGCTTTGCGTTCCATTTATGGTCACTTTGTAATTATAAACTAAAAACAAGAGAAAACTCATTATGTATGTATGAGCCTAGGTGCCAAAGCTACTAGCTAGACCCAAATCCCCGGTTACTCACGTAGCCAGTTAATATGCTCAAAGAAAACAGAAAGGTAGCCAATGAATTGGCATAGTGACTTCTGTAGTATATTACTTCTTTTGTATCTAAATATAAGACATTTTTGCATTTCAAAGAGTACTTCATTACTCCGTCTTTCCAAAAATATAAGGCATGATTGAGTTTGCACAATCTTTAATGCACAACTTTGACCACTCATTTATACAAAATTTTATGGATTTAGCATGCATAAATGGCATCATTGCATTTGCCTTCCAAAATAGTTTTATTTCTTATATCTTTATAGTAATTCTGTAGACATACTATAAGTGAAAATTATAGTCAAAATTGTGCAATGCCTTATATATTGGGAAGGAGTGAGTACGTAATTTGTTACTTGGGGGAAAAACACCATGTTTGGAACGACTTCATGGTCAGATTCGACTATCATTATTACAATAACAGAACATAGCACGTACAGTTCAAGCATCATGTTGCAACCGAAATAAGAATTACGTCTAGGCCAGATCGAGTAGAAGGTACTAACATAACAAACAAGCAGATGTAAGCTTTTTACATCCAACGCAGATGTAAGCATTGGCAGTAGTTTTGGGCGAATAGGCTTCCAGCCCCTGCTTTTATAAAGATCAAATTTCACTAGGCGCTCTCAGATCTTGGCAGTACTAAAAAACAGATGAAAACCAAAATAAAACAACCTCACAGCCAACCAAAACAGTTATGCAACTCCACATCGGCGACCCAAAATATTTCCTAGCAGCAGCAGTCCCTCTAGCTGCTGCTTGACAGCGCAGTCTCTCTAGCTGCCAATTAGTGGTAAATAAATCTGCAACCAAATGCCAAGTACATACATATATACAGATTCAGATTTACAGTGTAGGAGGAAGAGGGCATGAGCTTCGCAGGTCAACGCCCACTCTGAGTCATGTGAAGCCAAGCTATTAGTAACGAATTCCCACGTCTTTGCTGCTAACCTAATCTCTTTGTTGGGCTGGGCTGAGCTGGGCTGCGCGTGTGCACAAAACCTCTTAATTTGTGAGTGATCGAGATTATGATGTGGGCTTTTATGTTCTACTGTAGTCCGTACTCACATCAGCAACCCAACCAAAAGGAGAAGGACCAAAGCTCACCAAGGCTCTAGATATCAATTGTTGGCGTAGGTCTCGACCTCTACACTGCAACCCGCTGAGCACCTTCTAACGAGTCGCACGTACAAGCTAGCCACGTCCTGTTAGAAATAGAGATGTAAACTCAACTGTTTATCTCCTTCCTCCCCCTCGTAACAACTACAAACTCTATCCTCATGTAACAACATGTATCCTAGCGATCAGGTACAACTTGTACGCCACGGCAAGGGCTCTTCTTGCCTCGATCAATATAACCCCACGCGGCTCTCTACGGAGAGTAGGAACGCTTCCCATCTAATATGGTATACAGAGTCATCCTCTTCCCATCGATCTAGCCAGCAGCCTCCTTCCTTGCTTTACCCTCGCCACCATCCTCGATCATCGTCACCATGTCATCCTCATCCACCATCTCCCTCAACCTTGGTGCTCTCCCATCAGAGAAGCTCACCAAGACCAACTTCATCTTGTGGAAGGCACAGGTCATGCCGGGCCTGCGAGGAGCGCAGGTCACCGGCCTCCTGGATGGATCAGATACAGCGCCACCAAAGACGGTGCAGCAGCAGCAGGCGGACAAAACTACCGCCGCAGCACCAAATCCTCTGTACGCACAGTGGATATCGAAGGATCAGCAAGTCTTCAGCCATCTCCTGAACTCTCTTTCAATGGAGATTCTCGCCCAAGTTGCAAGCAAGGAGACGAAGTTCGAGCTTTGGACTGCCATCACCACTCTGTTCGCCTCGCAATCCCAACCGTGCATCACCAATCTACGGATCGCCATCACCAACACAAAGAAGGGCTCCATGTCCAGCAGTGTCTATATCTCCAGGATGAAAAATCTGGGGGATGAGCTCGCAGCGGCAGGTCATCCCATCTCGGATCCAGAGATGGTTGACTATGTGCTTGCCGGCCTTGACAGAGACTACGATCCTGTCGTGGCAGCCATCGGAGCAGTGAAGAATCAAATCTCGGTAGATGGTCTGTTTGCTCAAATCGCAACCTTTGATCAGCATGTGGAGATGCTCGGCGATGGCCCTGACGCAGGTTCCAAAACTTCAGCAAACCTAGCCTACAGGGGGCGTGGACGCGGTTACAGTAGAGGCCACGGATGCAGCAATAGCAAGGGGCACGGCCGAGGCAGGCGCTCCTCCCCAGCTCCATCTGGTGGAAACGGGGGCGGCGGAGGTGGCCGCGGTCGCCCACAGCAACAACGCCAGCAGCAAGTACGGGACTATCCAGAGTGCCAAATCTGTTACAAGCATCATCCAAGGTGCTCGTGATTGTTGGCATAGGTATGATGATGAAGATGAAGATAAGGAGAAGGGGGCCAACATGGTCACCGACTCCTACGGCGTTGATACGAACTGGTATGCAGACACCGGCGCCACAAATCACATCACAGGGGAGCTCGACAAGCTGACGATCAGAGACAAGTATCGTGGACATGACCAAGTCCATACTGCAAGCGGCTCTGGTATGAAAATCACTCATGTTGGTAGTTCAATTGTCAAAAACCCCATGAAAAACTTGCATCTTAACAGAGTTTTATATGTGCCCACAACATCAAAGAACCTTCTTTCTGTTCATAGATTTACTCTTGATAATCGTGTTCTCATTGAGTTCTATCCATATTTCTTTTTGGTAAAGGACTTGGACACGAGGAGAATCCTTCTTAGGGGCAAGTGTGTGGGAGGTCTCTACCCGATCATATCTTCGTCAACACCATCAAATAAACAAGCTTTAGTTGCAGTCAAGCCTTCATCATCAAAGTGGCATAGTAGACTAGGTCATCCTTCGTCAGTTATCATTAAATTTGTTCTTAGCAAGAATATGCTTCCGTACTCTCATGAGTCGAATATTGAGTCTATTTGTGATCCATGTCAACAAGCTAAAAGTCATCAGTTGCCATACCCCATATTTACTAGTATTTCCACTGCACCATTGCAACTTGTGTTTTCAGATGTGTGGGGACCAGCTCCTATTTCCGTTGGTAGGCACTCATATTATGTTAGTTTCATTAACGACTATAGCAAGTTTACATGGATCTACCTCCTCAAGAAACGTTCTGAAGTATTTCAAGTCTTCAAGAACTTCCAAAATCTTGTTGAGCGCAAATTAAACACTAAAATCGTTGCCATGCAAACCGACTAGGGAGGTGAATACAGAAAACTAAAATCCTTCTTTCAAGAACTTGGTGTTTCACATCATGTTTCATGTCCTCATGCAACATCAACAGAATGGCTCCGCTGAACGGAAGCATCGCCATGTTGTTGAAGTAGGACTAGCTCTACTAGCCAATTCATGCATGCCACTAAAATTCTGGGATGAAGCCTTCTTGACTGCCACGTACCTCATCAACTTGCTACCTAGCAAGGTCATAAAATTTGAAACTCCCATCACACGTATTTTTGGCACATCTCCTGAATATAAGCCGCTACATGTATTTGGTTGTGCTTGTTGGCCCAACCTTCACCCATATAATACACGCAGGCTTTCCTTTCGCTCAAAGAGGTGTGTGTTTCTCGGGTACAATCGTATTCACAAAGGAGTCAAATGCCTAGATGTCTCTACTGGCCGAGTCTACATCTCTCGTGATGTAGTTTTTGATGAGTCAGTTTTTCCCTTTGCATCACTTCATCCTAATGCCGGAGCACGCCTCAAACAAGAAATTCTTCTTCTTCCACCACATCTCCAAAACTCTGATCATGGGGGCGACGATTGTACTAACCTAACTGATGATGATCCTATCGGTAGGACTGTGCCTCCATGTGTGCAGGGTCATGCAGGTCATGCAGCAGAAAACAATGCAGAAAATGGTGAAGAAAATGATCAGAATTTTGCTGAAAATGAGCCAATATTTCATGCAACAGAAGAAAACGAAGCCGGCACGGAGCACGAGGTGAATCTGGAGTCTCCTGGAACTCCTGTTCGCCTGATCGCCTCGGATCTGGGGCACAGATACGCGTCGAACCGCGCGCCCGGTGGATTTCTCCTGCCGCGCCAATCCGCGGGCGCCACGTCACTGCATGCGGACGAGCCGCGCCCCGCACCGCGTCCGACGCACGGGCAGACGACAACGACAGCAGATTCGGTGGGGTCTGCATCGGGATCTCCGCCACATGCGTCTGCATCAGCGACCAGCAGCGGATCTTCTGCGGCTGCCTGCTCTAGCGGACCAGACACACATCAGGCCACACAGTCTGGCTCGGGATCTATTGTGGAAAGGAAATATGATGATTCATCGGGATCTTCTGTGCAGAAGTCATCTGCACCATCTCCTGTAGCATGACCGTCACGCGCACATCAAAGTCAACCCCAACTAGTCACAACTTCACGTGTCATGACAAGGTCGCAAAAAGGTATAAGAAATCCAAAAGTCCGAACTGATGGTACCGTTCCATATGGTATGTTGTGCATTGCAGGAGAACCAACAAGAGTAGAAGATGCACTTGAAGATCCAAAATGGAAAATTGCAATGGATGAAGAATATTCAGCGCTTATGAGGAACAAGACTTGGCATCTTGTACCAGAAAAAAGAGGTAAAAATATCATTGACTGTAAGTGGGTTTATAGAATCAAAAGAAAGGCAGATGGCTCCATTGACAGGTATAAAACTCGTTTGGTTGCAAAAGGTTTCAAACAGCGCTATGGTCTGGACTATGAAGATACTTTTAGTCCTGTTGTCAAAGCTGCAACTATTAGACTTGTGTTAGCTATTTCTGTGTCCAGAGGATGGAGCTTGAGACAGCTAGATGTCAAGAACGCGTTTTTGCATGGTGTTTTGGAAGAGAAGGTTTACATAAGACAACCACCTGGGTATGTAAACAAGCAGGTGCCCCATCATGTGTGCAAGCTTGATAAGGCACTTTATGGCTTGAAGCAAGCACCAAGGGCATGGTACTCAAGGTTAAGCTCTCAGTTAAGGTGTTTGGGTTTTGTTGCATCTAAGGCTGACACTTCACTGTTTATCTACAACAAAGCAAACATAACTATATTCTTGCTAGTATTGTTGATGATATAATAGTTGCAAGCTCCTCACAAAGTGCTACTAATGCCCTTCTGCATGATTTAAGCTCAAAGTTTGCTTTGAAAGATCTTGGTGATCTACACTTCTTCTTGGGTATTGAAGTAAAGAAGATTCAAGATGGTATAGCACTAAACCAGGAAAAATATGCCACTGAACTTCTAGCTCGTATGGGGATGAAAGACTGTAAGCCTTCACCTACACCATTGTCTTCTTCAGAAAACTTTCAGCTTTTGAAGGGGAACTGCTTAAGGAAGAAGAAATCACAAAATACAGAAGTGTAGTAGGAGCCCTACAGTACTTGACACTGACAAGGCCTGATATTTCCTTTGCTGTTAACAAGGTCTGTCAATATCTGCATGCACCTACTAATGTACATTGGACAGCTGTCAAAAGAATTGTGCGGTATATAAAATACACTGTAAGTTTGGGCCTTCAAGTTAAGCGCTCCTACTCCACTCTTGTTAGTGCATTCTCTGATGTTGACTGGGCAGGATGCAGTGATGATAGGAAGTCAACGGGAGGATTTGCAGTATTTTTTGATTCCAATCTCATTTCTTGGAGTGCTAGGAAACAAGCCACAATATCCAGGTCAAGTACTGAAGCTGAATATAAGTCACTAGCTAATGCTACTGCCGGAATCATTTGGGTTGAATCGTTGCTTAATGAATTGAGAATCAAACAGCATCGTCTGTCATGTTTGTGGTGTGACAATTTGGGAGCCACGTATCTTTCTGCAAACCCAGTGTTTCATGGCAGAACCAAGCATATAGAAATTGACTTTCATTTTGTAAGAGAAAGGGTTGCAGAAAAGAAGTTAGACATATGATTCATTCCTTCCAGAGATCAAGTTACAGATGGATTTACCAAAGCTTTGCCAGTCAAGCCATTTGAAGAATTCAAAAAAAAATCTTAATGTAGGATAGTTGAGATTAGAGGAGGATGTTAGAAATAGAGATGTAATCTCAACTGTTTATCTCCTTCCTCTACCTCGTAACAACTACGAACTCTATCCTCATGTAACAACCTGTATCCTAGCGATAAGGTACAACTTGTACACCACGGCAAGGGCTCTTCTTACCTCGATCAATATAACCCCACGCGGCTCTCTACGGAGAGTAGGAACGCTTCCCATCTACTCCCTCCGTTCCACAATACATGTCTTCCATTTGTCAAAATATAGATGTATCTAAACATATTTTAATATATAGATACATCCATTTTTAAACAAATGAAAGTCAAGTATTTTGGAACGGAGGGAGTAATAGATTTCTTTCCGGCTGGCCGGTGCAACGGCGTGGAGGACCACTATCGGCGCCACGAGGGCTAGCTCCGTCACCTGCTCCTCCGTGTGATTCCTTACTTATCCATTCAGACTATATAATTCAGAAGAGCTGCAACGAAGCTAAACAAGCTGCACTTGTCTTGCACAGTGCACAAGGATAGATAGATTATTCAACGACGCTTGACAAGCTTCCGGCCGGTCTTGCCGCCGACGAGCTGCACTCATCAACGTGCATCCTTCGAGGGGTCCTTCCGCCAAGCTTCCCATGCAAGTGGCAATTTCTTTTATTATCAAGTGTCTGTCGATTCCGCTTCAGTTTTCAGCAGATCCACCTAAACCGCGCGCATCAGAAGATTGTGGATTCGATGGAGGTCCCAATTAAGTAAGAAACATAAATATATTTTTTTGAGCATCAGTACAGACATAAGCGCTCATATACACGCGCATACACTCATCCATATGAACGCACGCACACACACCCTACCCCTATGAGCACGTCCGAGAGACTTGTTGGGGAACGTAGTAATTTCAAAAAAATTCCTACGCACACGCAAGATCATGGTGATGCATAGCAACGAGAGGGGAGAGTGTGTCCACGTACCCTCGTAGACCGAAAGCGGAAGCGTTATGACAACGCGGTTGATGTAGTCGTACATCTTCACGATCCGACCGATCCAAGTACCGAACGTACGGTACCTCCGAGTTCAGCACACGTTCAGCTCGATGACGATCCCCGGACTCCGATCCAGCAAAGTGTCGGGGATGAGTTCCGTCAGCACGACGGCGTAGTGACGATGATGATGTTCTACCGGGACAGGGCTTCGCCTAAACTCCGCGACGATATGATCGAGGTAGAATATGGTGGAGGGGGGCACTGCACACGGCTAAGGAACGATCACAAAGATCAACTTCTGTGTCATGGGGTGCCCCCCTGCCCCCGTATATAAAGGAGCAAGGGGGGAGGAGGCTGGCCCTAGGAGGGGGCGCGCCCAATTCAGACCAGAGGGGGGGGCGCAGGCCTCCTTCCTTTTGGCCTCTCTCCTCTATTCCTGTATGGCCCAATAAGGCCCATATACTCCCCGGCGAATTCCGGTAACTCTCCGGTACTCCGAAAAATACCCGAATCACTCGGAACCTTTCCGAACTCCGAATATAGTCGTTCAATTTATCAATCTTTACGTCTCGACCATTTCGAGACTCCTCGTCATGTCCCCTATCTCATCCGGGACTCCGAACTCCTTCGGTACATCAAAACTCATAAACTCATAATATAACTGTCATCGAAACCTTAAGCATGCGGACCCTACGGGTTCGAGAACTATGTAGACATGACCTAGAACTATTCTTGGTCAATAACCAATAGCGGAACCTAGATGCCCATATTGGCTCCTACATATTCTACGAAGATCTTTATCGGTCAAACCGCATAACAACATACTTTGTTCCCTTTCTCATCGGTATGTTACTTGCCCGAGATTCGATCGTTGGTATCTAATACCTAGTTCAATCTCGTTACCGGCAAGTCTCTTTACTCATTACGTAATGCATCATTCCGTAACTAACTCATTAGCTACATTGCTTGCAAGGCTTATAGTGATGTGCATTACCGAGAGGGCCCAAAGATACCTCTCCGACAATCGGAGTGACAATACCTAATCTCGAAATACGCCCAACATGTACCTTTGGAGACACTTGTAGTACTCCTTTATAATAACTCACTTATGTTGTGACGTTTGGTAGTACCCAAAGTGTTCCTCCGGTAAACGGGAGTTGCATAATCTCATAGTTACAGGAACATGTATAAGTCATGAAGAAAGCAATAGCAATATGCTAAACGATCAAGTGCTAGGCTAACAGAATGGGTCAAGTCAATCACATCATTCTCCTAATGATGTGATCCCGTTAATCAAATGACAACTCTTTTGTCCATGGCTAGGAAACTTAACCATCTTTGATTCACGAGCTAGTCAAGTAGAGGCATACTAGTGACACTATGTTTGTCTATGTATTCACACATGTATTATGTTCCGGTTAATACAATCCTAGCATGAATAATAAACATTTATCATGAAATAAGGAAATAAATAATAACTTTATTATTGCCTCTAGGGCATATTTCCTTCAGTCTCCCACTTGCACTAGAGTCAATAATCTAGTTCACATCGCCATGTGATTTAATACCAATATTCATATCTGTATATGATTAACACATATAGTTCACATCTTTATGTGACCAACACCCAGAGGGTTTACTAGAGTCAATATTCTAGTTCACATCGCCATGTGATTTAATACCAATATTCATATCTGTATATGATTAACACCCATAGTTCACATCTTTATGTGACCAACACCCAAAGGGTTTACTAGAGTCAATATTCTAGTTCACATTGCTATGTGATTAACACCCAAAGAGTACAAAGGTATGATCATGTTTTCCTCGTGAGAGAAGCTTAGTCAACGGTTCTGTCACATTCAGAGCCGCATGTATTTTGCAAATATTCTATGTCTACAATGCTCTGCACGGAGCTACTCTAGCTAATTACTCCCACTTTCAGTATGTATCCAGATTGGGACTTAGAGTCATCTGGGTCGGTGTGAAAGCTTGCACCGATGTAACTCTTTACGACGGGCTTCTTTTATCACCTCCATAATCGAGAAATATTTCCTTAGTATATATTCTTGACCGCTGTCCAGTGATCTACTATTAGATCAAAATTGTATTCCTTTGCCAAACTCAGAGCAAGGTATATAATAGGTCTGCTACACAGCATAGCATACTTTATAGAACCTATGACTGAGGCATAGGGAATGACTTTTCATTCTCTTTCTATTTTCTGCCATAGTCGGGTTTTGAATCTTACTCAACTTCACACCTTGCAACACAGACAAGAACTCTTTCTTTGACTGTTCCATTTTGAACTACTTCAAAAATTTCTGGTTGCATCATATACAACTCTTCTTTAATAAATCCATTAAGGAATGTAGTTTTGACATCCATTTGACATATTTCATAAAATGTGGCAATTGCTAACATGATTTGGATAGACTTAAGCTTCGATACGAGTGAGAAAATCTCATCGTATTCAACACCTTGAACTTGTTGAAAATATTTCGCAACAAGTCAAGCTTAGTAGATAGTAACACTACTATCAGTGTCCGTCTTCCTCTTGAAGATCCACGGCTTGCTGATCATCGAGCAAGTCAATCAAAGTCCATACTTTGTTCTCATACATGGATCATATCTCAGATTTTATGGCCTCAAGCCATTTCCTGGAATCTGGGCTCATCATCGCTTCCTCATAGTTCGTAGGTTCATCATGGTCTAGTAACATGACATCCAGAACATGATTACCGTACCACTCTGGTGCGGACCGTACTCTGAAATACCTACGAGGTTCTGTAGTAACTTGATTTGAAGTTTCATGATCATCATCATTAGCTTCCTCGCTAATCGGTGTAGCAATCACTGGAACTGATTTCTGTGATGAATAACTTTCCAATTTGGGAGAAGGTACAATTACCTCATCAAGTTCTACTTTCCTCCCACTCACTTCTTTCGAGAGAAACTTCATCTCTGGAAAGGATCCATCTTAGCAACGAATAACTTGCCTTCGGATCTGTGATAGAAGGTGTACCCAACAGTTTCCTTTGGGTATTCTATGAAGACGCACTTCTCCGATCTAGGTTCGAGCTTATCAGGTTAAAACTTTTTCACATAAGCATCGCAGCCCCAAGCTTTAAGAAACGACAACTTTGGTTTCTTGCCAAACTACAGTTCATAAGGCGTCGTCTCAACGGATTTTGATGGTGCCCAAAACGATAGTGGTAAATCGGTAAGAGACATCATAGATTGCACTATATCCAATAAAGTACTGTTATGACGTTCGGACACACCATTAAGCTGTGGTGTTCCACGTGGCATGAGTTTGTGAAACTATTCCACATTGTTTTAATTGAGGACCAAACTCGTAACTCAAATATTTGTCTCCTCGATCAAATTGCAGAAACTTTATTTTCTTGTTACGATGATTCTCCACTTCATTCTGAAATTCTTTGAACTTTTCAAATGTTTCAGACTTGTGCTTCATTAAGTAGACATACTCATATCTGCTCAATTCATCTTGTGAAGGTCAGAAAATAACGATACCCGCCACAAGCATCAACACTCATTGGACCGTATACATCAGTATGTATTATTTCCATCAAGTCAGTACCTCGTTCCATTGTTCCGGAGAACGGAGTTTTAGTCATCTTACCCAAAAGGCACGGTTCGCAAGCATCAAATGATTCATAACCAAGTGATTCCGAAAATCCATCTTTATGGAGTTTCTTCATGCGCTTTACACTGATATGACCCAAACGGCAGTGCCACAAATAAGTTGCACTATCATTATTAATTTTGCATCTTTTGGCATCAATATTATGAATATGTGTATCACTACGATCGAGATCCAACAAACTATTTTCATTGGGTGTATGACCATCGAAGGTTTTATTCATGTAAACAAAACAACAATTATTCTTTGACTTTAAATGAATAACCGTATCGCAATAAACATGATCAAATCATATTCATATTCAACGCAAATGCCAAATAACATTTATTTAGGTTTAACACTAATCCCAAAGTATAGGGAGTGTGCGATGATGATCATATCAGTCTTGGAACTACTTCCAACACACATCGTCACTTCACCCTCAACTAGTTCCTATTTATTCTGTAACTCACTACAAGGATTCCGGTCTATTGCAACAAAATTTATTGCTACAACTACGTTTTGATGCAATAAAACACAATATTATCACAAATTCTCTCGTTGTGGTAATAGGTAGCACATATTGCCATAACTTAGTTTGGTCACGATAAATAGTAACTTTGTTGCAATAGAGGCCTCATATTGCAACAAACTGTATCGGCGTTGCAATATGACAGCAGTATTGCGACAAACAGATTCTGTTGCGTGAGGGCAGTCATTTTGTTGCAATAGAGACTAGGTATTTCAACAGAATAACTATCTGTGGCAATATTCAGAAAGATATTGCAACACAGGCATGACGTTGCATTTTACAAAAATTGTTGCAAAAAAGTGGCTAGCTATTGCAACAAACTAAATCGGCGTTGCAATATGGTAGCGATTGCGACAAAAAAATTATGTTGCGCGAAGCAGTCATTTTATTGCAATAGAGACTAGGTATTTCAATAGGATAACCATTCGTGGTAATATTCGAAAAGATATTGCAACATCAGTGTAACGTTGCATTATTTACAAGTAAAATAGTGAAAAAATATATTATTCAAATTTATAGATATTCAGTTGTATTTTTTGCAAGCTCTAAGGAGTAATTAAATTATTTTTAAATTGCACCAATTTTAATTAATCAAGACTATGGAAAAACTTTATAAATGGATAGAACACACTTTCTTGATAGGAATAACTATTTAACTCATTACATTTGGATTTGAAATGGCCAAGAAATGTTCGCCTATGTAAAAAAAAATACTTGTTGACAAGTTCCAAAAAACATGTACGCAATTTCAAAATGTTTGTGAATTCAAAAAAGATTCAAGAATTTGTAAAAAAGTTCATGAATTTAGAAAATGTTCGCAACTTCAAAATTATGGTGAACTTTTTTCAATTTGCTGAACAAATTTTAAATTCGAAAAATGTTCACCCCAATTTGTAAAAATGTTTACCATTTCGAAAAAAAATCATGAATTTTAAAATATTTGCAATTTCAAAAAAAATGTACGTACTGAGTGCAGGGGGTTACACACCAGGCCGCTCGCACCAAATAGGAGATCGCCAAAAAAATGAACACGAACAAAAAACTAGAGCACACAGAAGACAACTGGGCCGTACCTTTAAAACAAAAAATACAGGCCCCTCCAACCCAAAAGAAAAGACTATGTATACCTAAATGGATTTCTGTTGCTAAAAAAAACCTAAATGTATTTCTTTTCTCAAAAAACTTAAATAGATTTCTTTTCACCGAAAAAAAACCCTAAATAGATGCCTAATAGAAAAGACTAATATATAAGAAGTGCATCTCCAGATATCTAGGACATACATGCTTTGTCTGGTGGTTAGCACGTGCTTTACCAGCGCACAGGTTTCAAGTTCGACACCCCCGCGTGCTGTTTTTTTTCTTTTATTTCTCATATTTCCCACTAAACCTAGGCAAACGTCGGGCCGGGCCGGATTTCGGGCCGGGCTTGTAAAAGCCCGACCTTGATTTCTCAAGCCCGAAATACTCCACATTTTTAAGCCCGAGCCCGGCCCGAAATCAAGCCCGAAGCCCGAAAGCCCGGCCCGAATGCTATTTTTTAGTACGCGCACGTGCAAGCCCGGCCCGAAATACGGAAAAATTGAAGCCCGAGCCCGGCCCGAACTATCTTTTGGGCTGAAAAACAAAGCCCAAGCCCGGCCCGAATGTCAAGCCCGGCCCGGGTTTTTTGGGCCGGGTCGTCGGGCCGGGCTGCCCATGCCCGGGTTTATTTCCCACTGACATATGGGCCCATTCGGACGAGCAGGACCGGGCTAACTGTCATACTCCAGAATACACTGTACATGGTTTGCATTGTTTGACAAAATTCCCAACAATGTTTAGAAAATGTTTATTCCCATTCTAAATATAAACGTGACATTTAACGGAATACTCACATATTTCCAAATAATGTATGTGAAATTTTCCAAAATGTTTATACAATGTAAAAAAATTGATAGTTTACAAATAATGTTTTTACAATGTAAAAGAAAAGTTTGCGTAGTTTGATAAAAATTCCAAATAATGATGGACTAATAATTATTTTGGAACTCGTCGACAAGTTTTTTTTTGCATAGGCGAACATTCCTTGAAATTGGGGAACAACTTTTGAAAATCAGAAACATTTTTTGTGAAGAATATTTTTTAAATTCACGAATTTTATTTTGAATCGGCGAACATTTTTATAAAATTGAAATATTTTAAAGAAATTCCGAAAAATTGTTTTGAATATTTTGAAAAACTATAATGGACATTTTTTGTGGACAAGAACTTTATTTTTCTATCATGATTTTTTTGGAAGCGATGAACGTTTTTTATAAAACTCATGAACATTTTATAAATTTACGAAACTTTTAAAAGACAAGTATATCTATATAATAGACAATGCATCCCCATATTAAACATATCACGGATTTGGCATGGTGGGAAGCGATGAATGTTTTTGAAAAAACTCATGAACATTTTTAAAATTTATGAATTTTTAAAAGACGGGATATCTATATAATAAACGATGCATCCCCATATTAAACATATCACGGATTCGGCCTGGTGGCTTCCTTGCCCAACGATGGGGCAGAAGCTTAAGCGTGCGAATCCCCACGTCGTGTTTTTTCCTTTTATTTGTCGGCACGCTTTTTTCTTTGTATTACTCGACCCACAAACGAATGGGCCTGTTAGCTATAGAAATACGAGATACTATGCAGCGTGTAGAGTCAGGACTGTTGTTTCAACCTCAGAGACCGTATTGAGCACGTATTTTTCCTGTGCCGGGACCGTATTGAAGCACTTTGCAACCACCAGGACCAAGTTGGACCTCGCCAGCCAACGACTACGAGAACGATAGATGCAATTATCTCGACTATAAATCAGAGAGAAAGATTTCTATTCTGGAGGATGCGGAACTTAATCAGGAGCAATAATCTACACTGCAAGAGAGTGAGAGTATCAAATAAAGGATTATTACTTCAAAGCAGGAAAGTGACCAGGTGGCAGCTCGCAAAATCAAAAGCCCCAACCCAATCAAATCACGAAGCACTACATAACATATGGACGACTCGAAGATACAGAAGAATCCTGTGTGATCGACACACAAAATACATGTCTAAACCAGCTTGGGTTGTCGCTTCCTGGCGCTGATGGACAGGGTCCACCACACGACCATAGCCCGGAGCGCTCTCAGCGCCCCAATTTGAGGGAGCTTAGAAACATAGAGGATTTGCACACAATTTTCTTGCTGGCCGGATGAGATTTAGTTTGTGTGTGAAATGCTAGGACTAAATTTAACTTCATTGCAAAGCAATATTTGTTCTCAAAGTTTGAATTTTGTCATGGCAACTAGGAAATAAACAAAGATATACAATTGTAGATCCATGATGTAACAACACGTTCCTAACACAAAAGATCTCATAACGAAATTGGTTTGGTTATTAATTTACACAGTTTAATCTCTATTTTGTTGGACCTACTCTACCGCGGAGGAACTCTCCATGGATTGTTCGGTAAGATGAAAGATGTTTAGATCACCCCATCTCAAGATCAAAATGTGAGATCAAGACAAACATAGATCGACCATCTCATCAACCCATCCCATCTGTACTTGTGTTTCAAGGCAAGAATATAACCTAGTAGTTTTAAAGTGAGGGTCACATCAGGTTTCTGTGTGCTATAGTTCAAAATTGGCCAAGGTTTTGCTACTTTCTGAAATGATTTTCTGAAATTGTAGTGCAAACCTGGTTGTACCTACAGCCGGGTCGTCCGGCGACAATGCTCTAGCACCAGTCGCAACCCCTACTTATGTGGGACGGCAAGCCCCATCCAGCGAGCCGCCCCTCTGACCTTGCACGCCGCTCCTTGTCGGCCATGGCTACCGTCGCCCTCTTCCTCCATCCTCGGTGTTGACCAAGCAGTTCCTATGTCCCTCTTCCCGACCTTCGTCCGCGAGCTCGAGCCTCTCCACCAGCCATGGATGCGAGCTTCCCACACGCCGCCTACCGCCGTACTTAGGAAGAAGACAGGCGTGAGACGATTTCATCGGGAATCTCCCGATCTAGTTCAGAAGGAAGATGACAGTCGTGAGACAATTTTGTCGGGACTTGAAAACACTCAATGACAACAACAATGCAAAATACGGTATCCTCTAAACATATGATGCCCTGGATTGGTTACGTTGAACTACTTATACGTACCATACATGTATACTAAATAACCGGGAAACAATGTATAAATAAGAAATATACAAATATCGACGGCGAGAAAGTTAGAAGGGAAGGCGCCGGATCGCGCCTCCATGATTCTCGGATTTGGTGGTCTTTTCAACAAGAAATAACTTTTGACAAACATATTTTAGTAACATTATTTTTAGGAGCATATATATCTCATATTGCTTTGAAATATTCCTTTTTCAATTTATTTTATTATTCTAAACATTCCATCCAAAAATAATTACTTTCCCACCACCTAATTTTGGTTTACTGTAGTTTGCGCCAATATTTTGTGTTCCCACCAAAAAAAATAGAGTTCTATTTATCCTTGCCTTCCTAACTACCCATGATTATACAATTCTAAACCAAATCACACGGCGTCTTCACGGGTGATTGGATCTGAGCTCTCGTCCTGGTTCTTCCGTCACGGCGTCAACACAACAAACCACACCGGAGTCCACTGCAAGACGAGGATTCGTCGTCCTCGATCTCGCCCTCTCCTCCGTGCCCGCCGACGCGGGCCGCGTCTCTGTATCCTCGGCCATGCTGCCAGCGGCAGCGATGCGGTCTGGCGTCGGCGCCGACGGAGTTCCCGTCTTCTTCCTTGCATCGCGAGCACAGTGCCGGCCTGCCTACGTCGGGGCTGCTCGCCACATGGCCGACCCGGAGGTGGAGACGCCGCGACCAGGTTCATCACTAAGCCGCATCCCTGAACCTCCATAGCGAGCGATGTAGATCGATCTTTTTTTTGTGTGTGTATTCCCTACTTTCCTGCTTCAATTGGAAGCCAATTTGGCTGCAACTTGTATAACCCTCCAAGTTCCTGGCACCTGGACCGGCATCTCTCTGTAGTTTTCGCTAGATTGCCTAGGCTGAATTGAAGTCCGCGTCATGTGGCTTCAGATAAAGTTCCATCTACTCCTAGATGTGTTTTCTGTTAATATGTATCTGTATGATCCTGTTCTCGTCTAAATGGATAATTTTAAATCGAAACAAAAGGTATTAATTATTGGCTCGGCGTCCATAGAAACAAGCTGTGTACCCTGGAGGTTAACTGAAGAATTGTTCACCCAAAACAATCGGACTCAAAGAAGCAGAGTAGAGATGTGAGAAACTTGAGAGAAAAGTGAGAAGTAATTGACCTAGTGTGGTACAATCAGGACCTTTGATAGTGCGATTGGATCATGGGGAGATAAATGAATCTGCTCCAGAAGAGAAATAGAACAGAGAGAATAGAGGAGGAGACGTGTGTGAGGGGCTCGATCCTGCACATTTATCATAGGAGGAAGTCCACCCGCCTTTTCCGATTTATGAAAGTTTAAGATGGTTTTGGACAAATCAAGCTTAAAGAATATATCTTGCAAGTTCGATAACTGTCAATACATCTTGATATTTTTGATTTTGGACTTGGGCTTTGTCGATTGGAAAAATAGCAATGTAGTCTTATGGACGTATGAGCCATCTCACTGTATGTGGAACTTTTCTCTTGCGCCCAACTACTTTATTTTATGCTCTGTCACTGTAATCTCCAATTTCGTTCCCAGGTATACCATTACTATGGTCACGGTCTTGCAAATGCTTCATGTGTAGCTTTTCAGCCTTGAAAATTAGATATTTTGATTGCTACATGCATATTGTTGAAATATTGGTGCGTTGAAAAGATATGGGTGGAATTAACAAACTGACTGGACATATCAAACAAATTCATGATGCATTGTCAGATCCTCTTGCTTTTGCTAATTTGAACAAGGTAGTATTTAAGATTTATTACTATCTTCTGTTTCATTGTTTTAGCTGAGTCTTATCATTAATACTATTGCACAAAATGTGCAGGATTAACCAAAGGAGGAACTTGAAGAATTGGAGGTAGCAGTGTATGTCTTGTAAATAAGCAAGCAATTCTCCCTGCTCCACAGAAAGCTATAGCTGAAGATGAAGAACTTGCTACACTACAAGCTGAAACTTTGCTATGACCAGGGTAATGTTTGATCTTTTGTTAGATCGATTTGTAAAGTTTATTGTATATTTGCTGATTTCACACGATTAATTCAATGGTGCACGTTGAATACATACACAAGTGAAGTTTCACATATGATTGTAATACTCACTCCGTCCCAAAATTCTTGTCTTAGATTTTTCTAAATACGGATGTATCAAGTCACGTTTTAGTATTAGATACATCCGACAAATCTAAGACAAGAATTTTGGGACGGAGGGAGTATTAGTCAAGACGTGCATTGCACATGCACATTTACTAGTACATTGCTAAAAGTGCACTTCTATTTGCAGGTGACTATGAAGAGGATTGAGAAAGAAAATAGTAGTACAAACTTGCAAAATACTCTTTTACAGAGATCTAGTCCTAATAAGACTCAAGGTGGAAGGCTAATTGTTATTTCTCCAAATGCGCTCATACAAGCTGCAACAAAGAATTCTCAAATGTTTAAAACAATGGTAAGTCACAACATTGCTTTCTCTTCATGTTTACCTGCATTTTATACTTACGTCATTGCCCTTCCTAATTAACTAGCTGCTTCTTCTCTTTCACCATGTGTTGTTGCTGCATCGAGTCACAACTTACACAAAACGAATATGTGCTAGCTAGGGACATGAACTTAACTGAAACTCTAGATTGAGTCACAACTTAAATCAATAGGTGAAGCTTTTAATACATGTACTTGTGTTTATGCTTTAGACATTTACACTTGTAAAACTCTGATCCCTCATTTACATGCTTGCTGACACAGTATTACTCCAGTTAGTCTAGCAATAGTTCTTTTTAACAATGGGTCTGGAAAAATTGTATGGCATATGTTATGTTGGACTCATTAAATAGAACTATTTTTTATTTCTTGATTGCAGGATCCAAAGAACTAGCTCGACTGGACTCTAGATCACGGATAGTTTAGTCTTGGCACTTAATTAGGATGGCTAAATTACATTTGAGTTTCATTTGATGGATATTTGCTATGAGAATTATGAATTTGTATGAATCTACATATTATAGGTATGGTTTCGAATATTATATTTGAATTCCTCTATTTTTTTTACGGTTGCAATAGGATATTACCACAACCCACTTTTGGTTGCCACATGTTAGCACCACGAAAACTTATATCGTCGCAATAGTTTCTCGCTACAAACAGTTCACCCGTTGTGATATCTATTTATCACCACCAAAACTAGTATGTTGCAATTTGCTGTTACGACAACTGGAATATTTGTTGACATAACTTAATGCCACAAGTGTAGCGGTTCCTTGCAAAATGCCTAATGCCACGAAAGCAAGGATTGTTGCCATAGTTTATTGCAACAGTTGACTATTGCCATGGAAGAGTATGCGCCACGAAACAAACATCGCTGGCATAGTGTGTTGCCACAAATGTCTATCGCCACGAGCTACTAGTCGCCATGATTTGTTACATGTTGCATTAAACCTATCTCCACAAAGCAAATTGTGGCATCAGGTGAGTGTTGCCACGGGAAAACATGTGGCAACTTCCCACATGATTGTTGCAATAGCACACTTTATTGCCAAAGTTGCTTTTTTGTGGCAATAACCTATTACCATGTGTCCAGTCGCAACGGCTGCCAACGAATGTTGTTTCGTTGCAATAGGTACTTATCGCCACAAATCAGCATGTATTGCGACGAACGATTTTGTTGCAATAGACCCGAATCCTTGTAGTGACTCCTGTTTCGAGTTACTAATCTTAGCAACCGAACAAGTATCAAATACTCAGGGGTTACTATAAACACTAGTAAGGTACACATCAATAACCTGTATATCAAATATACTCTTGTTCAGTTTGCCATCCTTCTTATCCACCAAATATTCAGCGTATTTCCATTTCCAGTGACCATTTCCTTTGCAGTGTAAGCACTCAGTTTTAGGCTTTGGTTCAGCTTTGGGCTTCTTCATGGGAGTGACAACTTGCTTATCATTCTTAGTTGAAGTTCCCTTTCCTTCCTTTTGCCCTTTTCTTGAAACTAGTGGTCTTGTCAATCATCAACACTTGATGCTCTTTTCTTGATTTCTACCTTTGTCGATTTCAGCATCACGAAGAGCTCGAGAATCGTTTTCGTCATCCCTTACATTATAGTTCATCACGAAGTTCCAGTAACTTGGTAATGGTGACTAGAGAACTCTGTCAATCACTATCTTATCTGGAAGATTAACTCCCACTTGATTCAAGCGATTGTAGTACTTAGACAATCTAAGCACTTGCTCACTAGTTGAGCGATTCTCCTTCATCTTTTAGCTATAAAACTTGTTGAAGACTTCATATCTCTCAACTCGGGTATTTGCTTCAAATATTAACTCCAACCCCTGGAACATCTCATATGGTCCATGACGTTCAAAACATCTTTGAAGTCCCGATTCTAAGCCGTTTAAGCATGGTGCACTAAACTATCAAGTAGTCATCATTTTGAGGTAGCCAAACGTTCATAACATCTGTATCTGCTCCTGCAATAGGTTTATCACCTAGCGGTGCATTAAGGACATAATTGTTCTGTGCAGCAATGAGGATAAACCTCAGATCACGGATCCAATCCGCATCATTGCTACAAACATCTTTCAACACAATTTTCTCTAGGAACATATCAAAATAAATATATGAAAGCAACAACGCAAGTTATTGATCTACAACATAATTTGCAAAATACTACCAGGACTAAGTTCATGATAAATTTAAGTTCAGTTAATCATATTAGTTAAGAATTCCCACTTAGATAGACATCCCTCTAATCCTCTAAGTGATTACGTGATCCATATCAACTACACCATGTCCGATCGTCACGTGAGATGGAGTAGTTTCAACAGTGAACATCAATATGTTGATCATATCTACTATATGATTCACGCTCGACTTTTCGGTCTCCGTGTTCCGAGGCCATATCTGTTATATGCTAGGCTCGTCAAGTTTAACCTGAGTATTCCGCGTGTGCAACTATTTTGCACCCGTTGTATTTGAACGTAGAGCCTATCACACCCGATCATCACGTGGTGTCTTAGCACGAAGAACTTTCGCAACGGTGCATACTCAGGGAGAACACTTCTTGATAATTTATTGAGAGATCATCTTAAAATGCTACCGTTAATCAAAGCAAGATAAGAAGCATAAAGGATAAACATCACATGCAATCAATATAAGTGATATGATATCGCCATCATCATCTTGTGCTTGTGATCTCCATCTTCGAAGCACCGTCGTGATCACCATCATCACCGGCGCGACACCTTTGATCTCCATCGTAGCATCGTTGTCGTTACGCCATCTATTGCTTCTACGACTATCGCTACCGCTTAATGATAAAGTAAAGCAATTACAGGGCGTTTGCATTTCATACAATAAAGCGACAACCATATGGCTCCTGCCAGTTGCCGATAACTTCGGTTACAAAACATGATCATCTCATACAATAAAATATAGCATCACGTCTTGACCATATCACATCACAACATGCCCTGCAAAAATAAGTTAGACGTCCTCTACTTTGTTGTTGCAAATTTTACGTGGCTGCTACGGGCTTAGCAAGAACCGTTCTTACCTACGCATCAAAATCACAACGATAGTTCGTCAAGTTAATGTTGTTTTAACCTTCGCAAGGACCGGGCGTAGCCACACTCGATTCAGCTAAAGTGAGAGAGACAGACACCCGCCAGTCACCTTTAAGCACGAGTGCTCGTAACGGTGAAACCAGTCTCGCGTAAGCGTACGCGTAATGTCGGTCCGGGCCGCTTCATCTCACAATACCGCTGAGCCAAAGTATGACATGCTGGTAAGCAGTATGACTTATATCGCCCACAACTCACTTGTGTTCTACTCGTGCATATGACATCTACGCATAAAACCAGGCTCGGATGCCACTGTTGGGGAACGTAGTAATTTAAAAAAATTCCTACGCACACGCAAGATCATGGTAATGCATAGCAACGAGAGGGGAGAGTGTGTCCACGTACCCTCGTAGACCGAAAGCGGAAGCGTTGTGACAACGCGGTTGAAGTAGTCGTACGTCTTCACGATCCGACCGATCCAAGTACCGAACATACGGTATACCTCCGAGTTCAGCACACGTTCAGCTCGATGACAATCCCCGGACTCCGATCCAGCAAAGTGTCGGGGATGAGTTCTGTCAGCACGACGGCGTGGTGACGATGATGATGTTCTACCGGCGCAGGGCTTCGCCTAAACTCCGCGACGATATGATCGAGGTGGAATATGGTGGAGGGGGGCACCGCACACGGCTAAGGAATGATCACAAAGATCAACTTCTGTTTCATGGGGTGCCCCCTGCCCCCGTATATAAAGGAGCAAGGGGGGAGGAGGCCGGCCCTAGGAGGGGGCGCGCCAAGTGTGTAGTCCTACTAGGACTCCCTAGTCCTAGTAGGATTCCACCTCCCTTATTGGAGTAGGAGAAGGGGAAAGAGGGGGAGAGGAAGAAGGAAAGGGGGGCTGCGCCCCTTGTCCAATTCGGACCAGAGGGGGGGCGCAGGCCTCCTTCCTTTGGCCTCTCTCCTCTATTCCCGTATGGCCCAATAAGGCCCATATACTCCCCGGCGAATTCCCGTAACTCTCCGGTACTCCGAAAAATACCCGAATCAGTCGGAACCTTTTCGAACTCCGAATATAGTCGTCCAATATATCGATCTTTATATCTCGACCATTTCGAGACTCCTTGTCATGTCCCCGATCTCATCCGAGACTCCGAACCCCTTCGGTACATCAAAACTCATAAACTCATAATATAACTGTCATCGAAACCTTAAGCGTGCGGACCCTACGGGTTCGAGAACTATGTAGACATGACCTAGAACTATTCTTGGTCAATAACCAATAGCGGAACCTGGATGCCCATATTGGCTCCTACATATTCTACGAAGATCTTTATCGGTCAAACCGCATAACAACATACTTTGTTCCCTTTGTCATCGGTATGTTACTTGCCCGAGATTCGATCGTCGGTATCTAATACCTAGTTCAATCTCGTTACCGGCAAGTCTCTTTACTCGTTATGTAATGCATCATTCCGTAACTAACTCATTAGCTACATTGATTGCAAGGCTTATAGTGATGTGCATTACCGAGAGGGCCCAGAGATACCTCTCCGACAATCGGAGTGACAAAACCTAATCTCGAAATACGCCAACCCAACATGTACCTTTGGAGACACCTGTAGTACTTCTTTATAATCACCCAGTTACGTTGTGACGTTTGGTAGCACCCAAAGTGTTCCTCCGGTAAACGGGAGTTGCATAATCTCATAGTTACAGGAACATGCATAAATCATGAAAAAAGCAATAGCAATATACTAAACGATCAAGTGCTAGGCTAACGGAATGGGTCAAGTCAATCACATCATTCTCCTAATGATGTGATCCCCTTAATCAAATGACAACTCTTTTGTCCATGGCTAGGAAACTTAACCATCTTTGATTCGTGAGCTAGTCAAGTAGAGGCATACTAGTGACACTATGTTTGTCTATGTATTCACACATGTATTATGTTTCCGGTTAATACAATTCTAGCATGAATAATAAACATTTATCATGAAATAAGGAAATAAATAATAACTTTATTATTGCCTCTAAGGCATATTTCCTTCAAGACTGAGCCAGCATTATCATCTTGAGATTTACGAAGTCACCGTAGCGCCTCGTCATCGACGTGAACGTCTCCTCCCACTGAAAGCGCATCGACGAAAATCCTGAAATTAATCCAGGAATAATGCGAGCATCGGGATTTGAATCCTGGTGGGTTGGGGATACCACTGTCCACCTAACCAACTCAACCACAGGTTGATTCGCAAGGAACATATCTATTTGATTAACCACAGGTGTGTCATCTTCGTCCCCGGCAACACATCGTCTTCTACTCCTCCCAAGCTCCGGTCCGGAGGCAATTTACCCACATATTCGCACGAGTGATGGTACCATCCCCGCAATATTGGCATGGCTCAAAGGTAATCACCATGAGATGGAGAGTGGAGAAACCTCTGGAAGTGACACTACTATATCTGGGTACGTAAATGAATCTGTTCTACTCCTTTCTTGCGATGCTCATCAGGCCATAATGGTACCTGCTGTGCAAGTTCATTTTCTTGTGCTCATCAAACTCATGACAACATTTATCCTCTGTTCCTCTACCTGACCACGCTCTATTGAATATGTTCTATTTTCAAACATTCTTAAAATGAATTCAACTTTAATGCATGCATGTGGAGAAAGTGAGACTGTTGTGCATGCATGTCAGGAGACTTTAATGCATGAGAAAGAGAGACGGGGAAGAGAGTTCTTTGTCCTTTGTTCGCATGCGAACAGGATACAAAAAAGAGCCTACTGCTACTACAGCTAATCACCTTGCATGGCTTCCAAAAAAGTCTGTCACAAGCACCAATCTCAAAGGCATTGAACGAGCTGGATAGAGGGTACCGTGTAGCTTGAGCTATGCTAGAACTTTGCGCAAATTGTTTCTCTTACTTCTGATACCCCATATACCACTATCTTCAAAAAAAAGTGCAGTAAGCCGGTTTCAGGCTGTCAAAATCACCCAAAGCACCCAGCACCAACATGAGCAGCAACCCTACATCTCAAACTGCAGCTTCCTGCCACCCATCATCAGAATTAAAAATGGCATTTAGTTTAACTTTGTGGCAGCAGAAATCCCGCCCTTGCAAAACTATCTAGTGGAAATCCTTCCTGAAACTGCTCCTTGTTGCATATGTGAAATTATATTTGTTTCCCAAAGTGTTCTCTTTAGTTGTTACTGAAACCTCAGTATGTATATATCTTGAGAAAAGTGCAGTAAGAAAGCCATGCTCTGTTGGTAAGAGAAAGCAGAGGATGCTACTCCGATAACCACAGAAATGGGCAAAAACCACAGATTGATTCCTTTCAATAATCAAAGGCATCAAATGCTTGCTTAACAAGCCAAAATCGAACACCATCGGTTTGGCTGGAAATGTAATGTGCCCTCTCAACACCCCACACCTCAAATCTGCATGATCATCAAGAGGCGTGATCATGCATGCTATGAGTAGCACTGTACACAACGGAATGGAATATGATCGAGTGGAAACATGAAAGAGATGTCCTTATATTCTTTTTAATTTACGACACAGTTGAAGCAGTACATGAGAAGACCAAATTATATCTTCTCTACCTTCTCCACACCTTCGTAACAGAGCCTTCTGCTTTGCTCGATTTCTCAGTCTCAGCTTGCCCATGTTTTCCTTCAAAAATAATTGCTTGTTCACAGCTAAAATAGATTACTGGATTCTATTTTAGCAACACAATAAAACACAGAGTTGTGTGTGGAACGCATGCAGAAGAGGAAACCAAACCAGAGTAGAATAAAGAATTATATCCCTTGGAGACCTTGCTCATCTGGCTACTCGCGGCCAAATGCATAAACTGTAGTACTCCCTCCGTTTCTTTTTGTCTGCATATAAGATCTGGTCAAAGTCAAACTTCGCAAAGTTTGATCAAGTTTATTTGAAAAAATATCAACATCTACGATGTTAAAACTATATGGTATGAAAATTAGTTTCATGATGCATCTAACAACATTGACTTCATATCGTGAATCTTGATACCTTTTTCTACAAACTTACTCAAAGTTGACAAAGTTTGACTTTAATCAAATCTTATATGCAGACTAAAAAGAAACAGAGGGAGTATTAGCAAGTTAAATAAGGTAAACTACCTTAGCTTGCTCTGCCGCACACTGCAATTCCTTTCGAAATAATCAATCAACAATTCCAGAGTAAAGATGCACTGCAGATACCACATGTCTTACAGATGCACCCTCGGTGCAGTGAGATGGTGATCTGCTGGTAAAAAAAACAGAGGATGCTGCTCCAGCAGTAACATAAATGGGCAAAAACGACAGCTTTCTTAACAATGCAAACCAGATGCCACCGATTTGCCTGGTAATGTAATGTACCCTCTCAAGACCTTACCCCTCAGATCTGCCTTCAAACCCTAAAAAAATCTACCTTGATCGTCAACAGGCGGCCGAATTCACTGTTTTGACCTTTTTTGAAAACTTTACCACGATCTGACCCTGTTTTGAATTTTTTTCGTGATCTGACCCTTTTCCTACCGCCATCGTCCTTGGCGGTAGGGTAACACAGCCTACCGCCGGGGGCTATGGCGGTAGGACATGACGGTGCCGTCACGGTCACCAAATGTTGAAAATACCCTACCGCCATAGTCTTTGGCGGTAGGGTAGCAACGTATAAATTACGTGTGGCGCCTTATAAAACTGAAGCTCTCTGCTGATGAGTTGGCTAGCGCGTGATGGTTAGCTTTGGTCGGTCTTGTGTTCGAGCCTTCGTAAGGCCTTATTTTTAGTTCATTTTTATTTTGCCCAATGAAAATAAACAATTTGTCAAATTAATCTGAGGATATGGATTATTGATAAAAATATTTTTTTACTTATTTGTAACTGCTTTATAAAGAATCCCGCAAAGATATAAATGAATATGATAATATCAGTGGAGAAAGAACTTTGGTAATGTTGTGCTGATCATGCATGTTAGTGGACCTGTAGATCGTGTGGCCTTGGAGTGGAGGCTGCTATATGGACGGATATTCAAGACAGTTATCATTCTTGCCGAGGAGAGCAATGCATATCTTGCTGTTGACCGGTGCACTCTGTCACACGCATACAAGTGAGTGCTTATTACCCCCAAATAACTCTTCTTTTACTTGCATTTATAGATGTTCTCCAAAATATAGTCACCACTTACAGTGTTGAACCTAGTGCCACTTAAAATGAATGATTTCTAATAGATGATGTTCCTATTAAGTTATTAACTCGGGTTCTTTGCGAAAATACAAAGGTGAATAGCAAATTCATAAAAAATACTAGAAAAGATTAAAAAACCCTGAAATTTCGCAGATGAAACTTAGTCGATCATTCTACTCACTTGTAAAGTTTCATGATGTATTGACACCCATGGTGTTCTTAGTGAAGAAAATACAAATACGACCATACTATTCAGTAAACAATGTTTTTTAATATTGCTTCAATTTTGTCTTTTTGCCAAGATTACCACGGATGTGATTTCTTCGTGAAACTTCATATGCGAGTATACCGGTTGACTATGTATATTACAAAAATAAATTCAGATTTTTTTTGTTTTTTCAAGCATTTTTTTGAATTTACTATTCATAAAGGATGCACACGCATCCATGTTCACCAAATCCGCGTCCGGTTCTTTGCAACTACACACATTTTTGCTCAGTTAACTATGGTATGCTATTATAGTCCCCTCAACCAAAGGGTTGCATGACGAACCTGGTATGCAGTAGATATTTGCTTTAATTAACAGAATTATTGACAACAATAGATGGTTACTAAAGCAAATCAAATGCAACAGAAAATCCCCAATTTCCGTTTTCAAGTTCAACTACTCGGCATAAAAGATACCGATGAGCTTTATATCATCGTGATATTTTCATCATTATAACTAGTCAGGAGATATGACATTTTATTGACTTCACTTTCCTTCTTGACGCTCTTTTAATTATATCTTGATATATGTACGGTATCACCTTACGCGAATTTTGCTAATCATATGAACATCATTTTGCAATTTGTCATTAGGTGTTTGGAAGATATGGTGGTGCAGATGGATTTCTCTTCCTACAATACCACATGATTCTTAACTACTCGAACCTTCCACAAGCCGACAAGGAAAAACTCTGGATAACTAATAAGGTTACAGATAAGTAAAAAAATGTTTTACCAATAATACAGTTACAAATAAGTAAAAATAATGTTTTTACCAACAATCCATATCCTAAGATTAATTGAGCAAATTTTGTTTTTTATTGGGCAATATAAAAATAAACCAAAAATATGGCCTTACAAAGTATCGAACCTAAGACTGACCAAAGCTAACCCTCACGCGATAGCCAACTTACCAGCAAAGTGCTGAGGTTCTATGGGGCGCCACACGTAATTTATACCTTCGCTATCCTACCGCCAAAGACTATGGCGGTAAGGTATTTTCAACATTTGATGACCGTGACGGGACCGTCATGTCCTACCGCCATAGCCCCCGGTGGTAGGCTGTGTTACCCTACCGCCAAGGACGATGGCGGTAGGAAAAGGGTCAGATCACAAATTTTTTTCAAACTAGGGTCTAATCGTGCTAAAGTTTTCAAAATGGGTCAAAACAATGAATTCGGCCCAGATGCAGTTGGTTTATGATGCATGCTATAACATGGTTGAAGTTTGAAGCAATCACAAGACAGAACAAACACCAAATTAATACACTAGTCTGAACCCTGCAAACTATATTGTTTTCATACTTCTGAAACCCCACTGTCTTCAAAAAAATGTCACCCAAGCATCAGGAGCAATATCATCCACAGCACCTAGGCAGGGGATGGTGTTGATGCCCGGGGGCGTGCCCTGCTCACTGGTGACCCGGTTGACGATGTGCAGCCAGGCCTCGTCGGTGGCGGTAAAGAGCCAACCGCAAGAAGAGGAGGAGCCCAGGACGACGTGGTCGTGCCCGGGGCCGCACACGGCCCCTAGCTTTATTCTGCAGTTCTTGTGAACGATGTAAACATTTTTTGAAGTAATAAAATGCGTCATGATGGCTTTCCCTCAAAAAAAGGTGTTTTTGTTTCTGCTTTTTTTTTGGCATACTCTGCTTCTTTTACCAGCAGACCATCACTCCGCATAGCATACTCTGTTCTGCACATCTTTGTAGTCCTCCATACTCCACATCTTTCAACAAGTTGGGGGGGTCCAATGGGAGTACTGAAAATAACTTGCTGGTCAGGAGGAAGCTCGGAGGCAAGGATTCCTCGGCACGGTGTAGCTGATGGCGGCACAGACTGTAGAAAATATAGAACCTAACAACGGATATTGTAGGTTCTATATTTTCTACACAGACGACGAACGTCGCCGGTCGCGGCGTGCCCTGGGCGCCGATGTGGTTCTCTTCTCACCAAACATTAGACGGGCTGAGGTTTGGGTTTGAATTGAGGCTTCCGGCGAATGGTCCTACTGGCGCCAGGCAAGATGGGGAGGTGGCATATAAAGGCGGCAATCGTCCGCAAGGTAGGCGGTGACAATTCTGTTCGAGCTCGATCTCGTAGCACATAATGTACAAATCGTGGTGCGAAATGCAGGGATGGAATCTACATTCCACTGCGATCATTACGGTGCGAACAAACATTCAAAATACCAACAAAGGACGGAAGCAGGAGATGACACGAACGTGTTTCCAGCTAGCTAGCCTGATCGAGGTAGAAGACAACACGCTAGTGCGCTGGGCTTGGCCCAGCATGCAAGGGATGTTGTTTTCTTCTTTCCTTTTTGTTATTTCTGTTTTTATTAGCCTGAATTTTTTGCTTTTATTCAATTCAAACAAATTTTGAATTGTTTGGACACCCAAACTGAGCTGAAACCTTGTGAAGAAGTTTATGAGGCTCACTAAGGAAATATCTGTTTTGTATATATTTTTACGGACCCCAATATCTGGCATCCATGCATTGGGGAGCCCCCCCCCTCCTTATCGAACATTTCGTTCGCCCGGGGGGCAGGCCGGCGCAATCCCCCACTGACCCAAAATACCCTTTTAGCTTTTTTATATCATAAAATGCAATGAACCCCAAAAATTATTTTTTTATAAAAACACATAGGAAATATATAAAAAAATGCCATGCTCTAAATTTATGAAAATGTTGTCCTCTAACATTAAAAATTAATTGTGGATGTTGAAAAATATAAGAGAATGCAGTGGCCCAACAATTTGAATTGCCATGTGAACACAAATGAAAGAAACAAAAATGACATGATAAAAAAATGGCATCTCCTCATAGAAAAATGACATTTAAAAAAACAAAATTCCATCTCTTAATGAAAAATTTCATCTCATAACAATAAAAATGTCATCTCTTAATAATAAAAATTCCATCTCTTAATATGAAAAATGCCATCTCTTAATAAAAAATCCCATCTCTTAGTAATAAAAATGGCATCTCTTAATATAAAAATTCCATCTCTTAATATTAAAAATACCATCTCCTAAATAACTAAAAATGCCATCTTAAAAAATGAAATATCTTATAATAAAAAAGAATTAAATGTCATGTGACATAGTTTGAAATTTTAAACTATCATGTTGATTTTTCTTAGAGAAAATGCCATCTAATGAAAAAAAGAAAAACGGGTAAGACTAGGATTGAAACCCAGGGGTCTGCCAGCTCTGTGTTTTGAAACTTAGTCCGTTATCTTTTTTCTTATAGTGAACTGGTTTGGAAATCCAACGTGGTTTGGATCCCACGCCGGGATTTGTGAAAACGAATCCGACGGAAAATAGGGTGTTCGCTGGAACAGCCCCCCTGGCTGACATTTTCCCACTAAGATTTCCAATTTTCATTCCTGTAATATAAAGCCAATATTAATTAAAAAAAAGGCTTTGAACTACAAGTGTGTTATTTATCTTTACAAAATTCTTGATAGTTTACAGGGAGACTTCTAAAGGACACATATCGGTGCACTCATTTTTGGGATGTATTTTGGAATTTATGAGGTTATGAATTATCCTGATTTTCACAATTAAATAATGATGCTATTAAATGATCATGTGCACACGATAACTCCTAATTAATAAGTGATAAACTAGGGTTGTGGCATAACACATAGCTCGGGATACAATTTGCAGAAGCTTGTATTGTGTCCTTTCCGTCACCGATGATAATATTATTGCGAAGATGCCAAGCTCTCCGCCATATGAATCATCGTGAGTTGTTTTGTCCAAAAATGACGACTGCCCACTCACAACTAGATTTCTCAAGTTACTGTTCAAGAGGAAAAAGCCTACACTTCGTGCATCACTCCTCGGAGCGCCCTTGCCTTGGTACACCTTATGACCATATACGAAGAGAAACTTCATCTGAAAAATCAAGACCTCACATGCATAATCCAGGCATGCTTTTGAAATACCTAGGAGCGCTTGTCTAATTAATTAAATTAAATCAAATCCTAGTTTTTCTGTTTTGTTTGTAATTGGTCTTTGCGCCAAAGATACAATGGGTCAACTAGTGACTATAATCGATGGCCATACCTGTGGGTTATCAGACTGCGAGCATCTAGTTTTTGTGCCCTCTTTTCCTATCCCTACACCGCCGCCTTCGTGTGCCATTGTCGGCTTTGCCACCTCTATGTCTGGATCTTTGGCGACGACGTGGACGAGGTGTTGTCTAGGCGGCAGCGACCAATTATCGGAGGACATCAGCCACAAGAGTCGTAGGAGCCTTCGGAGGTGAGGGATCCGGACTCCAAAATGATGTAGTCCGATGCGAGGGTCGAGGTGCCATCCATGCCGTCGGAGGCAGGGGACCAGGGACAACCGGAAGCTGTGAAAGGCAACGCGGGCGAGGATAGTAGCGGGAATGGAAAATACCCTTGGCGCCAAACCATTTTTGGGATCGAGCACACTCCAAACTAACACCCCCCAAACCCAATGCGGCCAGTCTCACGGGCTAGCGCGCTCAAAGAAAAATATGGCAATCGAGGATAGGATGACTAGGGTAACGCTTTTATATTATGGGACGGAGGGAGTATATATTAGACTATAATAATCGTATCTTTACCTAATAATAAAGAAAATTGGGTCCGTCGTCGTGGCAGTTTTATAAAAAAGCCCCTCAGTTTACATGAAATCAACCCGCAATCCCTGTTTTAGTGGCGTAGTAGAAAAACATTTCACATTTACAAAAAAGACCCTATAGTTATTTGAATTCAGCCCGCTATCCTCTTTGTAGTCTTATCCATTCGGTCCTGCGCCGGCAGCCACCGTGCCTCGCGTGGGAGGATGGAGCCAGGGCGTGTGCGGCGGAGACGGCGCGGCGAGGCGGGGCACTGGCAGTGGTTGTCTACTTGGTGAGGCCCTTGGCTTTTCTGCGCGCCTTGTCGGCCTCGGCGCTGGCCTTGGCGGGCTAAGGCGTCGCGGCAGAGGACGATAGGCGGCCGGCGTGCTCTTTTTGGGCGAGGCGTCGCGGCACGCCGGCGAGACGCGAGGGCGGTGCGACGAAGGAAACAAAAAGAGGGACATAGAGAGCAGACAGGGATCTTGAAACCTCACTAGCCCAATGCAGGGTGAGGCAGACATTCGAGGGAGATGGAGTGAGGAATAGGACCGAAGGAAACCTGGGGCGGCCAAAAAGCTGCACAAGATTTCAGAGAATGACCAAAGGAAACCGGGGCTGCCCTTGAAACAACAGACTGCTCGGCTGCATTGGTAGAGCAAGCTAGATGCAGACATCACAGGAAGATGGAGGGAGAAATAGCGGCCTCCCTTGCCGTCCGGCAGTTGTAGCCCGTCATCTCCATCGTGGCGGCGTCACTGCCCTAGGCAGTAGTGCCCTTGTAGAGACGGCGGCAGCGCCTTGCAACACCCCCGTCCTCCTCTTGCAACGGCGGCCCCACGGCGTCTCCGGCTTGGTTACTCGGGATTTGCAGCCAAGGGGGCTATATGGGATTTGGGAAGATGGAGATACATGAGGATTTGTGAAGGGGAGATGGAGGAGATCGAGATGGGGGGAGAGAGGAGAGCAAAGGGGATCGACTGGTTTGGGGCTGGTTAAAGGAGACGAGCCGCGACACGTTTCCAGATCCAAATGAAATGAATGTGAATCGCTGAGACGTGTCGCTGCTTGGGCTTGGGTTGGTCGTGGTGTTGTATCATCAACTGGTTGGATATGTCTAAGAAAAATTCAACTGGTTGGATAGCCTCTTTCTTTAATTAACTTCTGTGATGCGGCCGGCGGCGAGGTTTTCCTTTTAATTGCAATTATGGATGGGATGTGCAGTATGTCCAAACTGTGTTTTTGTTTTAGCGGAACAGCTGATGTCCACGTGAAATGCTTGTGTTTGGGCAAAGTTCAAATAGTACAACAAAAGGAATAACCAAATAAATAAAAGTTTCTAGAAAAATCATCATTGTAAAACCCGCTTGAATTTGAATTTTTAAAAAATCTATAAAAAAACCATTTTAATATATCACCACTCTTTAATCCGATAACAGTGGGGAGCTGAATGAGACATTGTAAGAGGACATGAATGCGGCTTTGTAGAAAAAAAAAGCACTTACAAACATCAAAATCATACCATTATCAACGACAGTGGCGAACATGAAAAGTGACAACATAAATGAGTCACTAGAAATCATTCGACGATTAAATTGCTGCATTCAAAGGGTAAAGGAAAACATTTTACTCAAACACAATAACAATAGATGCAGACACATGCATACACTCACTCTTATAAATGCATACACATGCACATATCCAATCTATTTGGGCACATTTGAAATACCGTGTCGGCAAGTTTTAAAAATAATGAAGCCACCACAAGCGTCTCGCTACCGACGAGAACATCGCCTCCTATTAAAAGAATATTTTGTCTTTAAAAGACACAAAAGCGTCAAACCTGGGGCTTTATCTCTGGTGGGGACTAAGGTAGCACTGCCCTACGAAAATGCACACACGCACATCGTACCTATTTGAGCACATTTGAAATATCGTGTTGGCGAGTTTTAAAATTAATGAAGTCACCGCAACGTCTCACTATGGACGAGAACATCGCCTCCTACTAAAAGAATATTTCGTCTTTAAAAGACAGAAAAGCATCAAACCTGAGTATTTATCCCTGGTGAGGACTGAGGTAGCACTGCCCTGCTAACTATTCAATCAGATGCTGGTTCTCAGGGCTAAAGCAAAACTAACCAATCCATGTAACTGCCCCGTCCCTATTTATTCAGTGGCCATGCATGCATGGACTACAAAAATGGATATTAAAGCATCTATGAATTTCCTTCTGTACCTCGGCACCCGCAACCCTGCTTGTCGGGCAACGTTGATAGGTGCTTTGATGTATATTTTAGTTTTTTCTCCCGTTGCAACGCACAGGCATCTGTGCTAGTAATAACTATAGGTGGCTGCTACGGATCAACCGACTGATTTCCTAGGAAATCAGTCGGGTCACCAGCCGTTCAATGCATCCCCGAAAGCCGTTGGATTAGGTCAACGCAAGCAAGTACCGCATCGCCGTAGGGATGCAGGGCCACATGCTCGCAGCAGGAGCCGCGCCCCCTCGCCGGCAGTGCAGCGACGCTACATTGCAGCGCCTACCCCACGGCATCGCGGCTCTCAGGAAGCCGGTGAAGCTCCAACGCATCCGCCGATGAAGCTACAATGCAGCACCGCCCCTTGCAGTGCAGCTCCGGGCTCGCCGGTGAAGCTCCATTGCAGCGCCGATGAAGCTTCATTGCAGCTCCGAGCGCCGGCCGGTGAAGCTCCAACGCATCCGCCGGTGACTCATCATTGCAGCACCGAGCTCCGGCCGCCGCGCGGGCGCTGAATCGCAGCACCCGGAGCTGCCGGCTGGCGCTCCACTGCAACACCGCCATGCGCATGCTACGACAGTGACGGGCTGCTCTAGGCTTGTCGTTGAAGCCCCATTGCAACCTTCGGACGCAGATGAAGAGGCATCAAGAGCATGGCAGACGCTAAGAGGCCCTGACGAACCAATGAAAACAAGAGAGAGCCTCAGATGTGACCAAGACAATGATGCCACTGCTAGAATGACGCAGATGAAGAGGCAGCAAGAGCATGGGAGTTGGCAGAAGTGATGGCAGCGGAAGGAACACAAAGCCAGTCAACCTCCCAAAGGCCCTCTGACTCAAGGCACCGGGGGCCAGCACCAACCAAAGCCTTGGTGCGACAATCCTGAATGGAGCAAGATTCGGTATCAAGAATGAAACGACAACCGGAATTAGTGAGTTGGGCAGCAGAAAAATGGTTCATGGTAAGGCGAGGAACATGAGAAACACTAGGAACGGAAAAGGATGGAGTGGAAAGAAGACCACGACTAGGAACAAGAAGAGGTGTTCCATCGGCGGTAAGAACATTAACAGGTGAATCAAGAGGTCAGAGAGAAGACAACAGAGAAGAATCAGAAGACATATGAAAGGAAGCTTCAGAATCCAGAACCCACGAGGATGTACCTGACTATGTAGAGGCCTGCGGTAGTGTAGAAGGGGATGCAGTCATAGCAGCAGCTGAACCAGTCGACGACGAGCCAGAGGATGCAAGTAGACACTTGAGGCGTACGATGTCCTGGTCAGTGAGTGACTGAGTCGAGGAAGACGTAGGAGGGCCACTGGAAGAGGAGCGTCTCTGGTCTCACTTCTTCTGGCGACAATCAGACTCTGGGTGACCTGACCGGGAGCAGTATCCATAGAAAGTGTCATGGCGCGACGTACTCTTTTCTTCATAAAGTGGATGGCTCACCACCCCTGAAGGAGTGGGCAGGAGTGGTGGAGCAGTGAGGCGAGCAAATGACACAGGAGCCCATGTGGCCAACACTGAAGGAGCCACAAGTAACCCCAGCAGAGCGAAGACGGGTCTCCTCGGCACGAAGCACAGCAAGCACCTCCGAGATAGGAATACGACCACGAGCAAGCAAGTGAGCCCGTCGGGGCTCAAACTCGGAGCGGAGATGAGATAAGAACTCATGAACCCGCTGAAACTCCAAGTCAGACCGCGTAGTCTGACAGCAACGGCAAGTGCCACAAACAACTGTCCGCAGTGAGTCAAGCTGATGCCAGATGGCAGAGCACTGTGAATAGAACTCATCAACAGACGAGTCACCCTGCTGAAGAGCATGCTCCTGACGCACCACAGAAAGGTATAGAGCATTGCCAAAGGGCTGATAGCGCTGACAAAGATAGGACCACATCGCTGCAACAGTGCCAAGGCCCATGAACTCCAAAGCAAACTGAGGGAGGACACTCGCAGTGAGAACAACAGCAGCTCGAGCATCATCATTGCACCACTGAGTGTAAGCAGACAGATCATCCCGGTAGACAGAAAGAGCATCAGAGTATGCAGATACCTGCTGATCATAGGCATCAACTGCAGCATCATCAAGAGCCTTGGATGCATCCCGATCATCCCGAAAAGCATCAGGAGCAAGCACCAGTGGTACCGGCGGAATAGGAGCCACCGGACTAATAGGGCAAGGTGGACAGGGTACCTCGCCAGAGAGAACACCCCACAGGAGGAGCCCGCGCATATGGATACGCATGAATCCCACAAATTTAGCATAATTTGTGCCATCTAAGATCACCGAGCACCGAGGAACAACCACATAGCTAGACGAAGACATGCTGATTGTCTCTATGTTTTTTTTTTGAGAAGTCAACGGACCCAGGCAGCCCGATCTGGATCAAGCAAGGGGTCGAGCGAGGCAGGGAGGGGCTCTCGATCCGGATCGCGCAGAGGCTCCATCGAGCCAGGAAAGAGAGCAGCGATGGGCGCCAACAGCGGCCAGAGCCGACCGGCCGAACAGGCAGCAGAGGCTGCAACCGGCGGAACGAGGGCAGCGATGGGCGGACGGAGAAGGCGGGAGCGCTCAAGCGGGAGGGAGGGAGCGCTGTCTGGCTAGGGGACCGCACGCGGGAACCGGAGTGGAGAAGCAGCCGGGCACGGCGTCAGATGGACAGGACGGGAGCAGCTAGTTCCCGACTGACCGGGGGTGGCAGAGCAGCCGAAGAGAGGAAGGCGAGGATGAAGCCTGACAGCAGGCGCGCGGATCCGGCGGGACAGAGGAGAGGACGGCCAGGAGCGGCCAGAATAGAGCCGGAGACGAGGCTGGGAGCGGGGAGCACGGAGTGCTGGTGGCGTGCTTTGCCTGCCGAATACCGACATCCTCGGTATCAAAAACATAATATTGCGTACGATGGAGATAATAACAATAACAATAGCACGGTAAGACATAGATAAAAAAGAGAGCAAGTTTTAACCAGTTATTTCCCATGCTCCCATTGAGCTCCCAACTTGCTGAAAAATATGGAGTATGAAGGGCTAGTAGAGTAGAGGTTCTACCTTCAACCGCAAATTGCAATTCCTTGTGAAATAATCTGTTTTGTCCTATCCTGAAGAACATGTGCAGCTTTTCTAAAATGGCGACCAGATCAATTCCCATGTTGCGGCTCGAGGTGCAGACCAAACTGTTCTCTTTACTTACTGACCCTAACCTAATAAGTGCAGTAAGAGTGATGCTCTGCTGGTAAAATTAAGAAGCAGACGATGCTACTCTACTCCAGTAGTCCAGTATCAACAGGAATGGGCAGAAACGGCAAGCTTGATTCCTTTGAATGATCAAGGGGATTAATTTCTTGCTTACAAGGGAATCAATTTGTCTAGTAGAAACTCTAGACCATGCGGGGGGCGGCTTGTTCCGGTGCGGCCCAAGGCCCTCGATCTTGTACTCCCTGCCATCCTTGACCTCCCTACTTGCTGAAAAATGTGGAGTATGAAGGGCTAGTAGATTAGAGGTTCTCCCTTCAACAGCAAATCGCAATTCCTTGTGAAATAATCTGTTTTGCTCTATCCTGAAGAACATGTCAGCTTTTCTAAAATGGCGACCATACAAGTAATGTCCATTCAATTCCCATGTTGCGGCTGGAGAAGCAGAACAGTTAGCTTGTTGCAAACCAAACCGTTCTTTTTACTTACTGACCCTAACCTAATAAGTGCAGTTAGAGTGATGCTCTGCTGGTAAATAATCATCGGAGGCATCGAAATTTGAGCCCTGCAAAACTGCAACATTGATTAAACCAGCTATTATTTCCGAGAGGGGCGATTTGGCTCCTGAGTCCATCCACACCCGCCATGAACAGTAAAATCAAAGAAAATACTAATTTTTTTTAAATAATTGCGATTTTTTTACATGATAGATGTTTCAGTGCGTGAGCTCCATGCCAAATTTTAGTTCATTTTAATATCTGAGTAGCTTTCAGCAAAAAAAGACAAATTTGAGGTCTGTGAAACAGTGTACTGTTCATGTATTGTTCGGACCAAATTTGTTTTTTTTCTGAGAGCTACTCGAATGTCCAAACGAGCTGAAATTTTGCACGAACCTCACGCACTGAAACATCTTCCATGCAACAAAAACATATTAGAATTTTTTGAATTTTCATAATATTTTATTTGATTTTACTATTCATAGGGTGCAGACGAGCTTGAGCTCAGAAATTGATATTCGATTATTTCCTCACTTCTGAAACTTGGAAACAATCGCAAGGTAAAACAAACACAAAAGAGCAGTCTAAAGTCTAATCTGCAAACCAAATTGGTCTCCTAACTTCTAAACCCCAAAATCTGTCTTTGGAAAAATGTGCAGTAAGCAGGCTACAGGTTCTCAACCCATTCTAAGAGTATTGTTAATAATATAGCTAGCTGCTAACTATATAGACATGCCATGTCATCACTAGTTAGCATTCATAATTACTCATGCAATAGAGTTGGCTATAAGGCTGGCTATAAGTTCACAACTTCTTTTCACTTTCTCTTTATCTCTTTCTTCTCATTAAATGCTTTTACCTTGGAGGTTGGCTCTTGCATGAGAGTCCACTCCTTCACTTTTTCCTTGTGTCTCCTTCACATAGACAAAAGTGTCATGTAAGCGGGCTTATAGCCCGCTATTGTATTTGCTCTAAGCTCCAGCAGCGCATGCATACACTGTATTAGTGCGTTAAATATGGTACACTACCTTAGCTTTGCTCTGTTGCACACCGCAATTTCTTTCAGAATAATCAATCAATAACTAGAGATGCACCAAAACAGAAAACGACATCTTGGTTCCTTTTGATAATCCAAGGCATCAAATGCTTCCTTTACAATGCGAACTGAACGCCACCTATTTGGCTGGTAATGTAATGTACCCTCTCGACACCCTACCCCTCAGATCTGCCTGCAAGCTAACCTTGATTATCAACAGGGAGGCAGATGCATGTATGGTTGGTAGGCAAACATCACTACACCATGCACCAGAATTCCCTACCGACGTTTGTTTGGAAAAAGTCGGTATTGCCAACTGATAATCTATCAGGAAAATTTCTAACGGACTGTGGGTCGGGAAACCTCTATGCAGTGACCCATTGTTGGTCGGGAATACTACAACATACGGCGTCCAACAGTCAGTCAGGAATTCTTTTATGGCCCACAAACCATCGGTCGGGAAATAACCCCGACCAACAATCGGACATTAAATGGGCCTTGCGCGTGAACGGCCGAAAGTTTAGCACCAATAACCGGCTCGGCCCGCGAAGATTTACCCCCAAAATCAATAGCTTCTCATTTCGTTCCCCTCGCACGCGCAAAGGAGCCAAGTCCCTAGCTCTTCGTTCCCCACGCGCGCCGCCTGGGGCTCCGGTGGTCGTTCCCACGCCGTCCCACCGCCGCCACACATCGCCCGAGGCTATCGCCGTTCGATCCTGATGACATCCCACCCCGCCCTGCCTCTGCAGCGCCGCCCCATGCCGCCCTCCCTCTGCCGCGCCGCTCCAGCGCCGCCCAACGCCGTCCGGCCTCTCCATCGCCGGCCCCACGCCCTCGTGCTACATCCAGCAAAGCTGCCGCCCCCTCCCTGGCCGGACCTCCCGCATCTCCACCAAGAAGGGACACGCAGCGGCGGCGGCGACGAGTTGGATCTGAGCAGAGTGCTGCTGGGCAAGGGCATCGATACGGGCATACGACTGAGGTACAACTCCTCCCTCTCATCCTTGCCTCCTTGGAGGCGTATTGCGACAGTGGGCTGGCAGGGAAAAGAGTGCTCCGGTAGTGGGTAACGGGGAGCTCCGGCGATGGGGAACGACCGAACGAGTAGATGTTCCAGTGTACAAGGCACCTCATGCTTTTCTTCTTCTCTGGTTCTCCGGTTTTCTGTGTACTGTTGCTAGCTAGTCTAATTGGGAGAAGTTGAGCTTTGTGAGAAGCTTTGTGGTTGCAATATGAACCAATTTTAGAAGTTGAGCTGTTGTGGGCAGATTTTGTTTGTTTCCATTGCATTTTTTGTGGTAGCAATATATATTAATCTTTTGTTTGTGCAACAAATGCAGGAACAAATGGACTGAATGGAATTGACGTTAGCTTCAGAAGGAGGCATAATCTCGAAACTCTTAGCTCGCAGCACGGTTCCAATTCTCGACAAGTAGTGAACTATTTCCACATCTTTTTATTGTGTATCAATAATCCATCTTGCATGCAATAATTCTATTTCCATATTGTTGTCTGCTAGAAATCAAGAGTTGAAGCTGAGGAACATAATGATGGTGAAGACGACGACGATGAAGAGCCCTTTGTTCATAGAGGAGTAGTTGCAAAGCCCCCTCCAAGAAGCTCATGAGCCCAGCTTCAAGGCCAGCTAGGAAATAAAATAACTTTGAATACCAAACTCGAGAACCTACTTTTGTAAGTAGACTTTTAGTGCTGCCATTATCGTGAACTATATGCAGCATGGAGCACTCTAATTATTCTTCTGCTAGATCCACTATGAACTACTAGAAATCTGTAGTAAAATTATGTACTATCAATTTCAATTATCATGGAAACAGTCACAGTTAAATCCACTATCAATTTCAATTATCTAATTGTACTATCAATTTCAATTATCATGGTGTATTAAAGTCAAAGCTAAATCAACTATGAACTACTAGAAATCTGTACATCTACTGAAAGAGTCACAATTATATATATTTAGTGTTTAGTTGTATGTTTTTTTGGAACAAGTGTTGGAATATGGGGTAATGGTACCTGTGTACAGTAACTTAAGTATGTCACAGGTACACTATATGCCCAGCAATCATAAAAAGTAAATGATGCATTTCCTTTCGAATGGATAGACAAAAAGTGGGTGAAGGGCTTCTATGCCACATCCATGGCTACTGCTGGAAGTTAATTGCCGGTCTTCATGTACTGAAATGCTACTTTTATACATTAGGCATGAATATTCCTCATTTTGTGCTGTTGTGTGTGCACAGTGCACATGTGAATTCAGCCTGCATTCAATTTCTTAAATTAATTGAACATTCTAATAATTGAGACTTATTTAACTTCTGTAGGGCGCAGACATAAGGATTGGAATCACAATGAACCATGAAGCCAGTGATCCGCATCAACTGGATGTTCTAGCTAGTTTTCATTTTGTACAACTGATGTCTCATACTACTTTCATCTTTTTGCTTCTGTAAATCTGGTATATGGTGTCTTGTGCGAACAGACTGAAGTGTATGTATGTAACAATTAGTTAATGGAATAAAAAATGTTTGGTGCACCTGATGTATGTTGTCTTGGTGATTATGCTTTAGAACACATGAACTATTTGTACGCAACAATTAGTACCATACGTTAACTACGGTTGTGGTTTGCTAAGCAAAATGTTGATCAACTGTTGGTTGTCAAAAGTAAACATTGTCTGATTGTTGGTCGGCAAAACAAACCCCGTCTAATAGTCAGTCGGGAAAGGCTAACACCAAGCCCATCAAAATGTTGGTCGGGAAAGAATTACCCACCAGATGGTCGGTTGGGAAAGGCCCATGAATGCCCCAACAGACTATTGGTCGGGAAAGGCCCATGGCAGGCCCAACAAACTGTTGGTCGGGAAAAATACCCCTTAGCCATCACGCAATCGGTCGGGAAAGATATGTCGGTCGGGAAAGGACTTTCCCGTCTGGACTTTCCCCAACAGACGTGATCGGACGGCAATAGTTTTTCCCGACCGACTGTTTGTTGGTGGAAGCTGTATTTCCAACCAACCTGGCTGTCGGGAATGTAGTGTTGTGGTGTAGTCCATATTCCAGAGTTGGTTTTATGCATGCTATAACAACTTGCTTGCAGTTTGAAACAATCAAAAGACAACATAAACACCATATTAATACCAAGTCTGAACCATGCAACCTAAATTGTTTTCATACTTCTGAAACCTGAAGTCTTAAAAAAATGTCACCCAGGCAACATCGGCAGCACGTGCATACAGTACTGTATTAATGAGCTAAATAGAAGTGCACTACCTTAGCTAGCCCTGCTGCTCAGGGCTCAGGCTGCAGGTGGAAGTGGAACTCACTTAAAACTACGTGCGTGGGTGATACACCAAGGTGTCCCAACAAGTATGGAAACTGATTAACCTGCCCAATGTTTCCTCAAAACACCTGAAAGCAACCTAAAGTGGTCACCCTTGTATCATGTGTTGCAAAATGCAGGTTAACCGACTCAAGCTACCAAATCCGAATCAAACATCATATCTATCATCAGATGCAAGGTGTCAACCACGCCAGGGGCTGCTTGTTCCGGTGGCAACAGAAAATGACACCTTAGTTCCTTATGATAATCAAAGGCATCAAATGCTTGCTTAACAACTCGTAGCTCGCGAGCTTAACGAGCGCTCGATAGTTCGGCTCGTTAAGCTCGTAGCTCGCTTCTTAATGAACAGAGCCAATCATTGATTTCAGCTCGTTAAGCTTAACGAGCCAACGAGTTTCACGAGTAGCTCGTTAGTAACAACACAATACATTTTTTTCATCTTACGAGATAAACTTTTTATAACACCTCAGCTCATCCATTCAATCTAATCGACATAGGAGGCAACAAACTAGTGCATTTTTTGTAGTCACCATATTTCATCTTAAAAACCACACTTACACACTCATCATGTAGACCGTAACACATTATAATCTGTTAACGAGCGCTCACAAGCTCTAAACGAACCAAGCCGAGCACGGTTTTCAGCTCGTTAAACTTAACGAGCTTAACGAGCCGAATCATAACGAGCAGGAGCCTAACGAGTACGAGCTTAACGAGGTGAACAGCTCGTTAATCCACCCCTAGCCACCGATTTGGCTGGTAATGTAATGTACCATCTCGACACCCTACCCCTCAGATCTGCCAGTCCAAGCTAACCTTGATCCTCAACAGGGAGGCAGATGCATGTATGGTTGGTAGGCAAACATATTCCAGAGTTGGTTTTATGCATACTATAACTACTTGCTTGCAGCAAGCTGGTGCAGGAAGCATCATTGATGGAGAAAAACATTAGAAAGATAAAGATCAAAGTGGCACTGGGCTGGTTCGCTTATGTACCTAATGCAGCACACAGTGTGTCTTCCTTGGTTTTCGAGGTCATTCTATGCAGCAGCGTCCATTTTATGTTTAGTAGGTTGTTTCGGGCAGAGTCATGTAAAAAAGAGACACAATACAATGTTGCAGGATGACCGAGAAAACTACTCCATTTTGTGAGCATGATCCAACGGCTGAGAACATCTAATTGTTGTGAATAGGAGCGTTTCACACACCCAATATGGTGTGTAGGACGACCAAGAGATCCACTCATTTGTGAGACAACGACTGAGAATGTCAAAACTTCGATGATGTGTATGTGGCTTGGTTTTACAATGGATATATGATGGTAAATGTGTCCTGTTATTTTTTGTATATTAACTCATTACCATTCATTTATTGGTATGCATTACCAGATTGAATGGACAATAGTCCCCCCGTTCTAAAATATAGCGCGCCCATGCTTTTCGAGGTTCAACTTTGACCATAAATTTAACCAACGAGACCGACTATGGCGGGAGCAAAAAATATATTTTTGAAAACTTCTTTTGAATATGAATTCACTGGTATAATTTTTGCACCCGCCGCAGTCGGTCTCGGTGGTCAAATTTATGGTCAAAGTTGAAGCATGAAAACCGAGGACGCACTATATTTTGAAACGGGGGAGTGTCTATAGACTAGGCAATTAATTCATTCATATATAAATAAAGACTATGCATACAATTGTGTGTTCCAAAGAAACAATTTCACTCATTCATTTCCTTTGATTCTATGCATCACCATATTTAACAAATATTGTACTACCTATATTTAGGATTATTTATCCATATGGATACAGGAAATATTAATGTGGTTTTTTCTTGGAAATAAAAAAGTATTTAATTCATTTCCTTTTGTTTGTAGATACTAGTAATGCATACGTGCAATGCACGTTGATATTAGGTAATATATTAATTACACCTATATATTAGGTAGGATATTATTTGCGTATTAATTATGTAATTAGCATTGGCATTAATATTTGGTATGATATTAACTGCACACTAAACGTGTTGAGCGCTCACCATTGGAGCAGTCTGAGTCATTGGATTGACTTGATTTGACGATCGGGATTTGTTGGATCTGCCCCTTTGAGTCTTTCTATATGGACGCTGATAACGCCCACACGTGTGGTGTAAGCAACACCCGCCCATATGCCCTACAACACAGAGACTGCGCCACGTCACCTCATGCATGCATGTGAGAATCTTTTTGAATGTTCAATTTTTAAAATGTTTTAACTCTTAAATAAAAAATCCGATTGAAGATCTGTTTTCACCATTAAATCCATCGCACGAGATATTCGAAACTAGATCTCATATCAATATGTTTTGACGACATTTTTTGGGGGGTTAAAAGTTGCCATGTCTATTGCACATAAATTGCCATGTTGTTTACACTGAAGTTGCCATGATATGTTTCAACTAATTTTTTCTATCTTTAAAAATAAATATTGACATATTATAAAACGAGAATTGAAACTAGACTTGACATGAACCATAAACTAAAATTGCTATGATACATGCACTTAAAATTGCCATGGTTTATATAAAAAATAATTTTCATGATCAAAGTATTGAAATTGCCATGGTCAAAATACTAAAATTGCCATGATCTATAAACTAAGTTGCCACATGGCAACTTTAGTGTAAACACTATGGCAACTACAGTGTAAACATGGCAACTTTTGGCCAATTTTTTTTTGCCGAAACATATCAATATGGGATCTAGTTTTGAAGATCACGCCGAGACGGATCTAATGGTGAAAATGGATTTTTAATTGATTTTTTAATTAGGAGATAAAACATTTTTAAGCAAAAAGATTCCCGCCGATGTCATCTGTTTTGACGTGGCAAAATTAATGATAATGGAGGCGTTTGGACCATGTTGCTTCGTGCCACACTTGTTGCCATTATCATTTAGGTTTTATATTGGTATAGATATAGATATAGATATAGATATAGATACATCACCGCTTTGAATGAGTTGTACTGCATTAATAGGATAATTGATTAGCATGTTGAGGGCGTCTATAGGCCTAAAAAGTGTCTTGTATATGATGTCTTCGGTGGAGGAATATCTTTAGGCACTGAATATAGATGTATGTGCAATATAAAAGGAGAATAAACCAACAAGGTGGCAGACAGAAATTCTTTTGCACATTCAGAAGATGGAGATGAGAAGTGCCACCCTATGCTTCCTTATCATACTTGTGTTACTTGGAAGTTCTACTCACGCAGGTTATGTGTCTTTCTCTCTTCACGTTCCAGATATGGTAACTAAATTGATATTCTCTAAGAACACTGATGGTTATTAAGAATATGTGACAATAATCCTACATGGTTATTTTTTGTTGCCGAGAACTGCAACACTCACGAAATTACAATTGACGCATGCGTGAAGCCAATTTGTAAGTTGGTATGTCTCGCTTCCTACAGGAAGCATTTGAGGGAGTATGGTTGCACGGGCAACCCATCGGGTATTTGTGTTTGCTATGTATGCGATGATTAGACTTTGTAAGATGAATGTCCTGAGAGTCATCAGATATGCTACATAATAACATGAGTACTCTGGAAATGCCATCTTGGCCGTCGCACTCTCCATGTCCACCTTGTTTAGTGGAATAATTCTTCTGCTAGTAGTAGTTTTGAATTGTGTGACTCTGTTCATGTGCGTCCACATCTACCAACAATAGAGAAGCTCATTGTTCTATATATGTTAATTCGTGTGAGAAAGAATTAGTAAAGCTTTAGGATATCTTACTAGTTTCATGAACATGTGTGCCTCTTCTAACTTTTCTCTTGTTAGAAAACTAATGTACCTATCAATCCCTTCAAACAATATACGGTGAGAGAATGATAAATTAATCCCTTGCCAAGAAGTGCTCGGTAGAGCAATTTCTTGTTTGTAAAAACAGGGACAACCCATGTGAATCGAAATAGTACTGAGATGTGCTTCTTCCACAAGCTTTGGAATCATCTACTCCCTCCTTTCCGGTTTATAGGGCTTATCTCAATTTTTTTTTGTTTTTCCATTTTATAAGGCTCAATTTGGTTGTTTTCCATCACATGTTCAGATTCCAAGGTGCATTAAATCATTGCATGCAAGTATTGAGAGAAAATTGACCAATACATGTACTTTATGCATACATGCATTGTAATTAATGCATTGATAAACATAATTTTTTGAGAAAAACAAGAACATTAATTAGGTGCTTTTGCAAACTACAAAAAGTATTCCACCACCCACCATCTACCTTGGTTTGTGAGATTTTTGAATTGAGTCTTATAAACCGGAAAGGAGGGAGTAGAAATGCAAGCACTATATGTGTGGATGCACTCGATGTAAAACTCCCTGGTCCATATGTTCATTTGGGAGAACTTGTGCGGTGGTGAAGATCAACATGTGCTCGCATGTCAAGGTTTGGGGGAGGGCTAGACATTACCTGCACATTTGGCTCATGCATATGCCTCCTTTAGTTGCTCCAACAACATCTTTCTCTGGTCTGCTGCTCTGCTCCAAGAAGAGTGAGCAGACCACATTGTCATGGTTGAATTTTTTTTCTCTTATTATGACGTCTATGTCAAACTATGTGATACAGTGTCTGCCTCGAATCGGATCGGCGCATAACCGTACCGGACACCTTGAAGGGGCGGGCGGGCGGCGGCACGGTTTTTTTTTAAGAATAAAAATGTCGGCTGCGGCTGGGAGCCTTTGAATCAGGCCAATTTAGTCCTTTCCTGGACACATGAATGAAAAACCAAATCTTTCTAGATCTACTAAGCCTTTTGTGCATATTTCCCCCCTTCTTTTGTACTATATTTTATTTGCTCATCATATCATTTTATCAATTGACAAAGCTAATAAAATGTGGCATTTTATCTGTCTATCAATTGTAGAGCAAACTAACATGATCATGTGCCATTTGTTTTGTCTATTTGCAAACCTAAGATGCGGCATTTTGTCTATCTAGCAATTTCGGGGGCACTTTATCAACTAGCCTGGGAGCAATGCATTCCCGGAAGAAGACCTCCGCCATCGCCAGCCTCCCCGAGGATATGGAAGCCAACATCCATGGCCCTCAGCCTCCTCGACAGCCTCGCCTTCGCTGCCGTCTTCCGCACCTCACGGGATGCATTCAAGCCGGAGGCACCGTGTCTCGTCCTGCCCGGCGACACCCCAGGGACCATCACGCTCTTCTTCCTTGCCGAACGCTGCGCCGCAGCCGTGCGTTCCCCGGGGCTCCGCCATGCCATCCTGGGCTCTTCCGGGTGGCTCGTCAATGCTGACGACCGGGCCCGGCTGTGCCTTGTCAACCCGGCCACCGGTGAGCGGCGTGCACTCCCGGCCATAGACACCATCCCCTTCCTCGACGCCCATTGTGAGCGCCGCTACTTCACCTTCCACAAGATGTGGTTCCTTAGGGGGCCGCCGTCGTACCCCTACGGCACCATGACGCTCATAGCCGAGGAGATGCGCCACTCCCTCTACCGCAAGGTTGTCCACTCCGACTCCGCCGCCGTCGTCATGCTAACCACAGGGCCGGATTACGGTGTTGCGGCCTTTGCCATGGCGGGGGGCGGTGTGTGGAGGCTGCGGCACTGGTGCAACGCCATCGAGGACGCCGTCCACCATGATGGCAGCTGCGCGATGAAGCTCCGGGCCATGTGTCTGTCTATGGAGATGCGCGGCGTTGCGGTAGACGCGGAGGTGGCACGCGGTGAGTCCACGATGAGCGCGCGGACGTGGAGGCTTCGGCGGCGTGGCTGCGGCACACGGCAGGTCGCAGCAGGCGCGGAGGCACGTGATGATGTCGAGCAAAGGCGTTTAAGACGACGGTCGACAGGCAAGGCGTGTCAAGATTAGGGGAAAAATTGTTAGCTATAATCTTGATACAAGTTTGTTAGTTGCATGCCTAGTTAGCGGGAGAGGATTGAGTCACATGCATGCGTCGATAAGTTGTTAGTGGCCGAGTCAAGGATGCATGCATGTAGTGCGTTAGCTAGTGCGTACGTGACTTGCGGTGTGGCTGGGCTGTGTGTGTGTGTGTGTGTGTGAGAGAGTCATGGAGTTAGCGGCGGGTGTGATCGCCGGGTCGTGTGCCCTCTCATGTAGTGATCAAGATGCGACGGTGTGTTGCCGAGCCACGGTGACGGTATGAGCCGAGCCGGGGGTATGTGCCAAGTAAAGTAAGGCCGTTCATGTGGCGGGACGTTTGTGCGCCGAAAAATATAGTGTGCTCCTTCTTTCATCTTCGTCCGAGCGAGTGAGAGAAGATGAGCGGCGAGCTAGTCGAGGTTTGTCTCAACAAGATGAACTATTTAAGTGTTATAGATTTCTACATCGTGAACAGTACAATTGGTGACTTCTTCACAAATAAAAAAGCCAGGGAGGTTTTGTGCAAAGATGCATCACGGTGGTCGGATTTTTTTGCTAATAAAAAAAATACAAGGGTGCTTTATGCAAAAAATGTGTCGGCCGATCGTCATCACTCATTGACAGGTGGGCTCATACACGTAGATACGCCCGCAGATACGTTTGTTACCGTCGTTGCATGCTAGAGTCAAGTTAGGTGATCACAAGAACATATTTTCAAAGTTCTAACACCAAGCTGCACAAAGTTTTATATGACTCCCAATGATATTACCTATTTTTTACTTATCTATAGTGAAGATAAACCATTATTTTTTTGCGGGAAGATAAACCATTATTAAGAATAAAAATATATGTGAAGATATTTGTTGGTGACATGTGTTCTTGAGCTTTCTACAAGCATATTACAATAGCTTTTTTTTTGCGGGGAAAGCATATGACAATAGTTGTGAAGATATAAGGTCACATTTCCATGTTAATTCAGAAATGATGTTATTTTGCCACTAATATTTTTTAACATAATCATGGTTTCCTTGTCAGTATGTCACATGAAATTTCAAGAAAAAAGAGAAGCATAAATTTTGCTGCAAATGGAATTTTTATTGAGCACATGTGTATTTGCAAATATAGATGTCCGAATAATACCAAAAAAGATTGCAGCTTAAAATTATTTTTGCATTGTTAATTGTGTTAAATATAGTAAATTAATTAAGATATTATGATGATGTAATAGAGCATATATATGTTCACGCAATAAATAAATAAATCATATATATGTAAAAAAGTTTGGTACAAAAAACATCGGTGTTGAAATAGATAATAGCCAGCCTAGGTCTTACTCCTCTGAAGAAGATACTGATCAATTCACTGACAACTATGGGTGACGAAAGAATCCTATCCATCTCCTTCCATGTGGGACATCTTTTGTCTTTTCTCGACCTACAAAGTGTAGGGCCTCCAATGAGCTTTAAAGACCACGGAGCCTCCGGTCAGCTCACGCAATTCCATCCTCGTATCGCATGAGACGATCTATGGAACAAAAAAAGCATACAGAACATTAATGGTAATAGCAAAAAAGGAAAAAAAACAAACATATGTATCTTATTATATAAGACTTTTTTTTGTTACTAATGAAAAAACATAGCATCGATCGAAGTAGATGCAAAACAGATCGTCGCTTGCAAGGCTGGTTGTGCACCTTGACTTGCATAGTTGACATGGTGGTGGTGCCGCCATTCTATTAAAAAATATATCAATTTGGACAATACTAAAAAATTACACTAATAAATATAAAATCAGTTTCTACACTAATAAATCAAATTCTACTAGGCATAATCAGATTGAACTAAAACATATTCGACACTCTACCCTAGTTTCAAAATATGTTTTTACACTAATAAATCAAATTCTACTGAGTATAATAGTATTTTACACTACTAAATCAACACAAAAGACTAGAATCTAATTCTACACTAAAAAAATCTACACTAATAAGTATAAAATCAGTTTCTACAATAATAAATCGAATTTGTTTCCTGTGTTTCATGCTTTGCATCCCATGACAGATATGGTGTCTGATTTCATAGCTTGGGTAGGTAATGGGTTAAGTACCGGTAGTAACAGGATTCTAAATTAAGGAACGGTTTGGTTTGATTTTCGGTAAAAGGCTTTAGAACACAGGAAACAGTTTGATTTTCAGTTTTTCTTTTCGCCCTTCAGATTTTGGCACCAAACAAAGGTGGCGCCTTAATTAATGTTTTGCCCCTTCAGTAAAAAAAAGTGCAGTAATCCGGCTTCAGGCTCTCAAATTGGTGGCGTTCGGTTTTGCCTTGTTAAGCAAGCATTTGATGCCACTGATTGTTGAAAGGAATCAAATTCTCTTGTTCACCCATTTCACGGCTTTCTCTTACCAGCAGAGCATGCTCTGGTTCAGTGACAAATTGCTGAAGCAGCTCACTAATACAGTATATGCATGTGATGCGGAGCTGCTGGTGCTTGGAGTTGTTTAAGACAGTGTTTGGGGTTTCAAAAGTAAGGAAAACAATTTTGTTTTGCAAGATTCAGACTACTCTTTTGTGATTTTTTTTAAGTGAACGAATGGCCCTTGCGGTTTCAAGTTTTGGAAGTAGAGAAATACCAGACTAAAGTTTGTTGTAAGCAGTTTCGCAGGGATAATAATTTTATGCCTCCACTGATCATTTCAATCTGAAGTTGAGTGGGCTTAACTTTTAGGTCAGATGGCTGCTGGTAGAAAGAAAGCTGTTGCACTTTGAGCTGTTGTACATTTGGTTTGAGAGCCAGATGATCGAGGTGAATTAGGTTTTGTCTGCACAACAATTAGAACGCTAAACAGGCAAGTCAGTTAAGAGTTTTTGCTTGAGCATCTCAAAGACATGTTGTGGCTAGTCTGAACAATGGACAAGCAAGCAGATTTGAGGTGTTGATGCCCATTCCTGTTGCTAGCAGAGCATCACACTTGCTGCACTTCTCTCGGATACTACATACACTACTGAAGTTGCAGTAAGGGAGGATGACAGTTTAGCATCGTGTGAGCTGCAACGGATGAATTTATGGAACTGTTCATTGCTTCTGTTGTTGCCGTCACAATGATATGATCACTCTAGGACTCCATAATCCACATGCATGCTTCAACATGTTCGCTATAATTCCCAGAACCGGAAGGAGTATTTTGTTTTGTTTCCACAAGTGCAATATACACTCGTGATCGAGGATGCCGGCATTCGGCTTGCTCCAGATTGATGCATTTGTTTTTGGGACCATGTCCAGCTTGGAAATAATAAATAAAGAAATATAATTTAAGATTATATATGCAACAAGGAGCAGCTAGGATGAAAAAGATAAAGATATGATGATATCATAGCACCTCACCTGCGCCAAGGAAGGACAAGCCAACAAAACGATCATGCTTTGGTGCTTCCGCCCGGCATGTGTGTGAGGGTTGGCACTCCCTAGGAGATCTTTTAGGCTCCTCACGCCCACAAGCTGTATGTGATGGTTGACACTTCCCAAGGATTGTTGTTAGGCTTCCTTCTCTCTGTATTTTTCTCCTCCTCCTCCTCCTGTTGGGGCTGCGCACTTCTCGCTGCTCGTCGACGGCAAGAAGCGCCAGTACAGGTGAGCTTCCTCTTTGATTCTCCTTTGTGTTGTTAAAAATAGTATCCACCAACCTATTTTAGCTCTGAACAACCTGTTTTTTCAAAGAAGAGAACTCAAGGGAAATTTCAGCAAGCAAACGGCTGTGTTGTGAAGGTGTGGAGGAGGCAGAGAAGATAATTTGGTCTTCTCGTGTACTGCTTCTAGTTCATAAATAAATTCATAAATCATGTAGATAATTTGGTCTCGATTACAAGGAGATCTCGATTACAAGGATGCGGATTCGCTAACCTAGCTTTCGAGAGATTGCAACTTACTCTTTTCGTCCTAGGGGCTCCCCTTTATATAATAGATCGAGTTACCTAAATTTACAATAGATCACGGGTCGTAATACAACCCGTGTCCTACTTTTTCCCTACTTGTCTTGCCTCCAAGTAAGGAGAATCTTCATATTTGGGCCTTCGTGAGCTGGCCAATCAAACTCCTCCATGAGCCGGCCTCCCGCCGAGTTACACCCTAGGCTTCTAGGCCCTTCCGTCGCCTGTGTTGATCCGGTGGGTCGAAGTGACCCATGAGCCGTTAGGCTCTATGTTGGGTCATTCCTCCTAACCGGGTCAACCCATGGAGAATATCCCCAACATGTGTACTGCTTCTAGAGCATGATTGGTTTGCTACCAATATTTGGCTAGCCAAATGTTAGCATTGCCGAATATTGGCAATACCAAGACTTGTCAAATGTTGGCAACTTTATGTGAGATAGGCAAGACAACTTGATACCCAATCAATGAGTAGCCAATATTTGGCACCATGCCGAACATTGGCATGCCAATTTTTGGCATCAATCCAATTATGCTCCTAGTTCATAAAACATGTAGATAATTTTGTCTTCTCTTTCATGTTTCGACTCCATCATATTCTGTTCTGTTGTGCGCGGTCCTCCCCCAGGCTTTTCTTTCTCTCGGCTCCGTATGTGAATATAATACATTTTCATTTCAATATGCAGTGTATATCTCACGTCACAACATACATTTCATTATGTATGCAAATACATACAGGATTTCTAGTCAAAGAACAGTATGTTTGTTAATAATTGCAAAGACATACTGAAACTTAATAACTTTATTGTCACTGCAAGATCATTCGCGATGTTTCACTAGCTTGTTATTTTGCTGATGTATCAGTTGAGACTAATTTCATGACAAAGTTTCCTTGCCTAATTTCATGAAAACTTTGTTGGAAACATATCGGAGGGAAATGATTGCTAGAATTGTTGGCTTGTTTTATATTGTATGACTGCAAAATTTACTTCCATAATGCGAGTTGTGCGCCTGTGTTTCTGTAATGCTAATTACATCCATTGTTTGCTCGTAGCTTGAAAAATAGATGTCCAGATTCTAGCCAACATGAGCTTATCTTCCATTGGGGTCATCGGTGCCATCAATGAGTGTATCACTTTGTTTCAGTGGGCCAAATCCGCCATTTCATCTCTGCACTCCCGATGGAGTGGCTCACAGCAGCAAGATCTCCAAGGTCGTGTATCACAGTTGGAGAGTGGCCTACAAGGTCTCAGGGATACTCTTCCCATAATGCATGACCTCATTAATAAAGCAGAGTGGAGGAGCCATGATGACGTTGTGGCAAGTCTCCTTCCGAAACTCAAGGATTCAGTGTCTGACGCCGAGGACCTTATTGATGAGTTTAGTTGGTATGAGAAGAAGGTGCAAGTGGAGGGCGATGCAGGCGAGTCTCCTTTCATTGAATTCTTTGATAGTGTAATCCAAGGTAGCTTCAATAAGCTGAATGATGCCCAATTGAGATTGGATCGTCTTTCGAGTCAGCTAAAGGATATCGGGCTTCATGGAGTTACACAGCGATTTGAAAAATTTGTCAGGCCGGAGACCACCTCTTTCCCAAGTGAAACAAAAATATTTGGTCGTGATAAGGAGCTGGAGCAATTATTGAGATTTCTCAATGTACCTGAGAATTCAAAACGCAAGAGAGCAACTAGATCAATCAATGTATCAACAAGCAACCATGTTGGTAACAAATCAAGAATATTCTGTCTTCCTGTTTTGCCAATAGCTGGAATTGGTGGTGTTGGAAAGACTACTTTGGCCCAGCTTATCTGCAACCATCAACGAGTGAGGTCCCACTTTGACCTGATAATTTGGGTTTGTGTCTCAGATGACTTTGATGTGAAGAGGCTAACTAAAGAGGCCATACAATCCTGTACTAGAAATGAGGGAACAAACGATAATCTGGATTCTCTTCAGCATGCTCTTTCAAACAAAGTGGAAAACAAAAGGTTATTGATAGTCCTAGATGACATGTGGGATGAAGCCTTGAAGGAAAATGGACAGTGTTGGAAGAGGTTTTGTGCACCTTTTAGAAATGTCCAAGAGGGAAGTATGATGTTGGTCACCACTAGATGTCCAAAAGTTATAGAGGGGGTGCGCACAATGGATCCGGTTAACTTAGAAGGTCTAAAGGATGACGTCTTTTGGAATTTCTTCAAATTGTGTGCGTTTGGATCTGAGGAGTCTAACAATGATGCCGAGTTAGAGCGCATTGGTAGAGGAATACTTCGTAAACTGAAGGGTTCTCCTTTGGCTGCCAAAACGTTGGGACGTATGTTAAGCATGGACCTTCAAGCATCACATTGGAATTTTATACTTGAGAGTCAACTGTGGGAGTTGAGACAAGAGGAGACAGATATTTTGCCTGCGCTTCGGTTGAGCTACATGTATTTACCATTCTATTTGAAGCAGTGTTTCGCATTTTGTGCGGTGTACCCAAAAGATTACAAATTCCAGAAGGAACGCTTGGCTGAAATTTGGGTAGCAGAAGGCTTTGTGGAACCGCAAGGTGGTGTTCCAATTAAAGTTATTGGCCATCGCTATTTTGAAGACCTTGTAGCACGGTCCTTCTTTCAAAAAGTTGGTGGTGGATATGTAATCCATGACTTGCTGCATGACATGGCTCAAAAGGTTTCTGAGCACGACTGCTTCATCTTAAGAAATAAGAGTGACTTTGATAAGGTTCCCCAGAATGTTCGTCATCTTTACGTACTCCCTAGCCGCGACTTTGATGATTCCAACTTATTGACACTATGCAAGTACACGAAGCTGCGTACCCTAATTTGCAAGAAGAATTTAGGGCAAAAGACATGTTTTGCAATGGCTCATTGGTGTACTAATCTTTTGCGTATGCGTGTTATTTCTTGTGCCTTCACAAATAAGTTACCGGATAATATTGGCAACTGGAAGCATCTTCGGTACCTTGAAATCTCCAGAGCTTGTCCTTCAAAGAGGATTCCTTCATCTTTCTGTTGGCTATATAATCTGCAGATTTTAAAAGCCAAGAAATGCATGCTAGAAAACTTGTCCAATGACTTTGGTAAGTTGACCGGTTTACAAAAATTCGAACTACATGGATTTACTCTTGATTCACGGAGGATAAACTTAAATGATATACACGCAATTGGTACCTTCCCATCACTGTCAGTGACAGACCTAACCATTGAGAGGAACCAAAATATATCAAGCCTGGAACAATTTCTGCATCCAGAGTGTGTACCAGCCATCAAGAAAATCAGAATTGAATATTGCACTATGTTGGCAACAATACCAACTGAAAAGTTTGGGGATTTGCATTTCCTTGAAGAGCTGGACATCGGCTCTTGTCCAAACATCCGCTCCCAAAGACTGGTATCGTCGTCCCTTAAGAAGCTCATCCTGCGTGGTGCTGGTCTCTTTTGCAATATTGATTGCTGCTCCCTCACCTACTTTTATTTAGCAAGTGGGCGTGTCACGACCATCCAACTACAAACGTGGAGTCTTCCATCTCTACGGGAGTTAACCATCATTTGCCAATCTCTTACATCTATTGGAGGCAGCATTACAACATTCTCATCCCTTACTGTCCTAACAGTTAAATATTGTTATAAATTGTTAACCCTTGATGATCTCTTAACACAAGAATGTCTACTTGCTATTGAGGAAATTCACGTCACAGATTGTCTCGAGTTACTATCCCTGCCATTTGAAAGGTTTGGGAGTTCGCCTAATCTGAAACATCTGGTGGTTGATAACTGCCCAAGTCTCAACTGGCAAAGAGGCTTGGTGTTGCCATCATCTCTCCAAAGGCTCAGCTTACAGTGGTGTGGGAATATCTCTCCATATGTTCCGAGCTGCCTACAGAGCCTCACATCCCTTGTCTCACTTGAAATTGGTGGATGCAATGGTATAACATCCATTCCAGGCAACATTTGGCACAGTTATCTCGCTTCTCTTGAGAACTTGGTGATTCAGGATTGTCCAAACCTAGTTTCAATTGGTGGAGCAAACGCAGTTGCACAAATAAAAAAGGTGATGATACTCAGATGTCCAAACTTAGAGGAAGCAGAGCAGATCAATAGATGATACTGCTGCCTAAGGTATTTGTGCTAACACTTGTTTCTTGTCCAACTTTTACTTATATGCTGTTTGAAATTCCTTATATTCTGGAAATAACTCATGTATTATGCAGTAAGAATCCAACTTAAATTCTTACATGTTCCCAACTTAAAGTTACTTGTTGAGGACACCTAGCTACATGTATTGTATATCTTGATCTGTTTTTATTTCACCAAAGGAAACTGTGCTGTCTATTACTGATGGAATCTTGAAAATTTGCTAACCTATCGATGTAGGAGTGCTTCCGTGTTGTGTGTTAAGTTGAAACACTTGTCTCCCTCTCCCTACCAAATTTGCTCTACTGACCATGTTTTGTTCGCAGGAACCCATAGCTACATTATTTGGAAGTTGGAATACTGGAGGATGAGACTTGTCGACGACAAGGAAAGAAAAGAAATGTGGTGTTTACTGCATCCCTTCGTCTCACCGTCTCTATCAACCTCACTATGGCCCAACTCCCTTTTTTATATAGTTTTGTTCCATCAATTATTTCCAATATTTGTGTTGATAATGGTCAGTTCCCAGTTTGCTCCAGCAAAAACTTGTTGTAAGTTATGAAATGTGACAAAATTGATGTGCGTCTCTAAGACATTTTGTGTATATATGCATTTGTGTGTTTTGGTACATCTTAACTAGTTTGAACAATGAAAAGGCAGATCTGGTTTTGCATTCAGAAGTAAAGTACTAGCTGAAGTTGGTTGCGGGTTTCTACACCTTTGATGGGTTAGTATTTTCGAATGCCACAAAGTTAAACTACAAAAATTCAAAAAGCAAGTTAAACTAAATGTCAATTTTAGTTCTGATGAGGACTTTTAGGATTAATTGTTTAAAATGTATTTATTGCAGTGCGCAGCAGATCCTGAATCTGCAATCCTGATTACTGCATTTTTTTTAAAGGCAGTGCTTGGGGTTCAGAAGTAAGGAAAACAACTTACTGGTTTTCAGGGTTCAGACTAGCAGCCTCTTGTGTGTTTTGCTTCTGTGATTGTTTTCAAACTGGAACACTGTTGAATGTGGTTTAATCTTTAGGGCTGCTAGAATGAAAGCTGCTGCAGTTTGAGCCAGATGAGGCCAATTAGGATCAGTGTGAACCAATTACGAAGAGTGAGAAGGCCGCTGGCAGTACAGCTCAGCGAAGCAATCATTTTTGGCGCTCCATCGATCCTCATAATTTTGGGCGCAAGAGTCTGTCTGTCAGATTCAGTGTGCATCTCCAAGACATGCTATTTTTGTACTTGTACGCAAGAGTTTGGCGCAAGAGCAGAGAAGCGAGCAGGGTTCAGACTCTGAATGTTGGAATAGCGGTAAAATGATGAAAATAGCAACAAAAAACTTAATCGGCGTTTCGCAAAAAAAAAAGTGTACTACTCCGACGTCCGTGGTGCTCTAGATAATAAAAGAGAGGCAAAATCAATACTCTAAGAAAAGATCTTTGTCTCAATATGCAGGTTCTGAATGTCCAATTCCACAGCCATATTAAGAATTTATCTGCAGCAGGTCCGGACTGCAAAGCTGTAGTCAGCATGTTGAATTGACTTTCACGTTCTTCTCCCTCTCCGTGTGCGCCCCGGGGGCCGACCACGTCGTCCTGGGCTCCTCCTCCTCTGGCAGCTGGTTCGTTACTGCCGCCGCCGAGGCCCGGCTGCACATCGTCAACCGGGTCACCAGTGACCAGCGCACGCTCCCTGGCATCGACACCATCCCCTGCCTAGGTGCTGCGGATGATATTGCTGCTGATGCTTGGGTGACATTTTTTTTAAGATAGTGGGGTTTCAGAAGTATGAAAACAATATAGTTTGCAGGGTTCAGAATAGTATTAATTTGGTGTTTGTTTTGTCTTGTGATTGTTTCAAACTGCAGCCAAGTTATAGCATGCTTCATAAACCAACTCTGCATCGGCCTGCCTGTTGATGATCAAGCTAGATCTTTTTTTTGGAGGGTCTGAGGGGTAGTGTTTTGAGAGGGTATATTACAGTACCGGGCAAATCGGTGGCATTTGGTACCGGAAGTGATGGATGCAACTCAAATGATGATTCATCATCCTTGTCTGTTTGTGTTGGTGGCGTGCTTTGTCTCCCTGCCACTGCAAATTCTTTGCTCGAAGAATTTTTTACAAGGCGAAACAGACGCCACCAATTTGTCTGGCAATGTACTACATACAGAGTTTCTACTAGACAAATTGATTCCCTTGTAAGCAACAATTTGACCCCCTAGATCATTCAAAGGAATCAAGCTTCGTGTTTTTCCCATCTCTGTTGCTATTGTATTGGAGTAGAGTAGCATCCTCTGCCTCTTTTACCAGCAGACCATCACTCTCACTGCACTTGTTAGGTTTCAGTAACTAAAGAGGACTGTTTGGTTTGCAATTATTTAACTTTTCTGCATCTCGAGCTGCAACATGGGAAGGGTATGTTACTTGTATGGTCGCCACGACGATGAATTGCTATAGTGACTGGAGGCTATGGAAAGCTGCACATGTTCTTCAGGATAGAACAAAACGGATTATTTCATGACGATGATGAGTGGCCAATTTAGGACTGGCAGCTGGACGCTATGCAAAGCTGCACATGTTCTTAAGGAATTGTGATTTGCTGTTGAGAGGGAAAATAACTGGTTTGCATTGCAAGGTTAACAATTATTTTTCTTTTATCTAGATCATACCATGCTATATATTATTCTCGTTATTGTTTTCATCGCACGTACGCAATATATTTGTGACATTGAAGATATCGTTATTCGGCTGGCTCCGCATTCGAGTCACTTTCACGAACTTGTCTGACTTGGAATACATATAACCATATATGTATAAGATGCGCGACATGGAGCAGCTCTCCTCGGTGTTGCCGCAGGCGGACAAAGAAAGCTGTGTGAGGCCGGCCGTGACAAATTAAAGCATGGTTGCTACTTCCGCCCACAAGCTGTATGTATGTATGTGAGGGTTGACACCTTCCAAGAGATTGTCATTGGATTCCTCTCCCGCACATTTCACACCCATCCAAGAGCACTCCCACCCTCCTCCTGCTGCTGTTGGTGCGCGTTTGACAGCGAGCCTCTCGTCGACGGCAATCAACGCCGATCCTTTCTTCTAAGTACCGCCTCATTTCTTCTTCTGATCTTTTTTCCTCTATATGTTGTTAAAAATAGAATCAACCAATCTATTTTAGCTTCTAGCAACCAATTTATCAAAGAAGAAAAATCGAGGGAAATTTCAGCAACCTGATGAAGAGAGCACTAGCTATAGCAAGCAGAAGATAATTTGCTATTATTTCAATATTTGAGGTATTTTCATGTACTGCTTCTAGAGTCTTCTGCCATATTCACAAAATGAGGGATATCTCTCTCTCTCTCTCTCTTTCTGTTGTGCACTGTCCTGCCCAGGCTCTATTATTTCAATGTTTCGAATAGCGGGCGCTGCTAAATAGCGGCGGCCTTCAAATCAGCTATAGCGGGCTATTTGTACATGAGACTATTTAGCGGCACTGAAAAGGCTATAGCGGACTATAGCAGGGCTATAGCTGGACCTATAAAACGTTGTTTTCACTTCATGACATTTCTCTAACGTATCCACGGAAACTAACTTCATGGGAATTTTCAGTGGAAACATATGTGGAGAAAATAACTAAAACGGTAGTCGGCTTGTTATATACTACCAAGATATTAATTGTGTCCACTGATTGCTTGCAGGACCTGCCAACCACAATGAGCCTATCTGCCATTGGGATCGTTGGTGCCATCAATGAATGTGTCACTTTGTTTCAGTGGGCCAAATCTGCCATCTCATCTCTGCACTCCCGATGGAGTGGCTCACAGAAACAACATCTTCAGGATCAAGTCTTGCAACTAGAGAGTGGCCTACAACGAATGAGGGATACTCTTCCTGCAATGTACGACCTCATTAACAAAGCAGAGTGGAGAAGCCATGAACAATGTGTGGCCAAGCTCCTTCCATGTCTTAAGGATGCTGTGTATGAGGCCGAAGACCTTCTTGATGAATTCACATGGTACGAGAAGAAGGTGCAAGTGGGGGCAATGCAAGCCAATCTCCTTTCACTGACTTCTTTCATACCATCATCAAAGGCAGCTTTGACAAAGTTAATGATGTCCAATCGAGGTTGGACCATCTTTCAAGTATGCTGGATAAGTTGGGGCTTCATGGAATTGCACAACGCTTTGACAAATTAGTCAGGCCAGAGACCACATCTTTACCAAATGAAACAAAAATATTTGGTCGTGCCAAGGAGCTGAAGCAGGTATTGGGATTACTCGGTGTACCTACAGGCCCAAAACGTAAGAGAGCAACTAGTTCAATCGATGCATCAACATGCACATCAACAAAATCAAGAATATCGAGTCTTCCTGTTTTGGTGATAGCTGGAATTGGTGGTGTTGGAAAGACCACTTTGGTACAACATGTCTGCAGCCATCCACGAGTGAGGTCCCACTTTGATCTGATAATTTGGACTTGTGTCTCGGATGACTTTGATGTGAAGAGACTAACTAAAGAGGTCATACAATCATGCACTAAAAAGGAGGGGGGAAATGATAATTTGGATTCTCTTCAACATGCTCTCTCTAACCATGTGAACAATAAAAGGCTATTGATAGTTCTTGATGACATGTGGGATGACTCCTTGAAGGAAAATGGGCAGTGTTGGAAGAGGTTTTGTGCACCTTTTAGAAGTGTCCTGGAGGGAAGTATGATGTTGGTCACCACTAGATGTCCAAATGTTACCGAGGGGGTGCGCACAATGGAGCATGTTATAGTTGAAGGTCTGAAGGATGGCGTATTTTGGAATTTCTTCAAATTGTGCGCTTTTGGATCTGAGAGTTCTGACAATGATCCCGAGCTGGAGCGTATTGGCCAAAGAATTCTTCCTAAATTGAAGGGTTCTCCTTTGGCAGCCAAAACTCTAGGACGAATGTTGAGGATGGACCTTCAAGCATCTCATTGGAATTCTATAGTTGAGAGTGAACTATGGGAGTTGAAACAAAAGGAAACCGATATTTTGCCTGCCCTTCGGTTGAGCTACATGTATTTACCATTCTGCTTGAAACAATGCTTTGCATTCTGCGCCATGTATCCCAAAGATTACAAATTTGAGAAGGCATGCTTAGCTGAAATTTGGGTAGCAGAAGGCTTTGTGGAACCTCAAGCTGGTGTTCCCATTCAAGATATTTGCTGTCAGTATTTTGAAGACCTTGTGGCGCGGTCTTTCTTTCAAAAGTTTAATGGTCGGTATGTAATCCATGACTTGCTGCATGACATGGCACAAAAAGTTTCAGAGCACGACTGCTTCATCTTACGAAATAAGAGTGATTTTGATAAAGTTCCCCAGAATGTTCGCCATCTATGCATACTCCCTAGCAGTGAATTTGATGATTCCAACTTGTTGAGACTATGCAAGTACACGAAGCTGCGCACCCTAATTTGCAAGATTAATTTGGGGAAAAGAACATGCTTTGTAATGGACCACTGGTGTACTAAACTTACACGTATGCGTGTGATGTCTTCTGCCTTCACAAATGAAGTACCAGATAGTATTGGTAATTGGAAGCATCTTCGGTACCTTGAAATCTCCAGAACTTGTACTTTGAAGAGGATTCCTTCAACTTTCTGTTGGCTATATAATATGCAGATTTTATATGCCAAGAAATGCAACCTACAAAGCTTACCCGCTGACTTTGATAAGTTGACCAGTTTACAGAAATTTGAATTAAACGGACTAAGTATTAATTCAGCCAATCAAGAGGGACAAGGAATTAGGTCAATAAAGAATCTGAATCAAATTCGTGAATACTTGTTGATAGATAATGTTGGCATCCTAAGTAAGGATCATGCAGCAGAAGCTGAACTGAAGAATAAGAAATGTCTTGATAGGTTGGTATTGATTATGCGAGTTGCTTTATGCCCTGCTGAGTTTTATATGCACAACAGTGATATAGAAGTGCTTGAAGGTCTGCAACCTCCTATCAGCCTCAAGCGTCTCTTTGTCCAGAATTATGTCGGTGTCTCGCTCCCAAGCTGGTTTCAACCACAAAACTTGCCAAGCTTAACATCACTTCATTTTGTAGGTTTTGTTGGGATGAAGAGCATATCATTTCCTATGATCTCACAGAACATAAACCTAAATGAAATACATGCAATTGGTACTTTCTTGTCCCTGGCAGACCTAAGCATTG